>NC_134118.1:76926959-77264459 GCF_040939455.1 Microcebus murinus
GAGCCGCCTCAGAGCTGGCGGCCACACCGGGTGGGGGGCCCCCCGGGCCAGAGCAGGTGCTGCTGGGTCCCTGGGAGGACACGGGGAGCACCCCGTGGGCGCCGAGCACATCCCCGAGGGACGGGATGGAGGAAGGGCGCTGGGCGAGTGGGGGAGGGGTGGGCGTCTGGATGAGGGCGAGGAAACCACGCAACACCCCGAGCACGCTGCAGCCCTGCGGCCCCAGCACCAAGACAACTCCCGAGAGCTTCATCAGGGGATCTCCCCTTCTGATTCATCGTCCCTGACCGTGCTCAATACGACCTTCCACCCGGCCTAGCCAGATCCTCACCTTGCTTCTCCAAGCGCTGGCTCCTTCCCGGGGAGTTTCGCAACGGCTGAAATCGGACCCATGGCACCGAGTTTCCCTCTGACCAGAAACCCAGGCCCGGAGCGGTTTGCAGGCCGAGGGTCCCGCAGACAGACCGAGAGGTGGGGGGTCAGGTTGGCGCGTCTGTACTGCCCGGGGTGACGTTTGTGCAAGGACAGCAAACCCAGGGCTTGAGGCATTCCTAGGTGAGACACGAGCTCCAGTGTGGTCTCTCCTGACATTTCGGGGCAGAGACTCCACATGCCGCCGGCGCTCGCCGCAGAAGACAAGCCTCACGGGCATGCTGAAAAGAGAGGTTGAGTCATATGCTGCAAAAAAAACAACAGTTTTTCCGGCTCCCACAACACCCAGCCGTGGAAAGATTTCAGAGGTTGTCTGTGCAAATAAAATGTGAATGTCAAAGTTCTCAGCTCCCTTTCTGCAAGTGATGCTTATCTTTGCTCATGCAAACTGGAAATCAAAATGTGAGTTAAGATTAGCTATTCCTTCCACAGCAATGTGTCTGATTTTGTCAACAAAGAAAAAAAAAAGAAAGCAGATCTCAAAATGTGTTCAGCATTGCATTAAAATCAGCCACTCAGCCCCCTCCCTTTCTGAGTTTCGCGGCCTGAAACAATCCGACCCTCTCATTCGTAATTCACATCTGTCTGATCTCAGCTCGAGGCTCACCGTCTGCTTCACAGCTCTCATCTTCAGTTCCAACCCCAAAGATCTCGGTTCAGAGTTGCCTTTATTCTGAGCTCACAGGAGGCAGTGACGTGATGGTTCCTCCAGCAACGCCATGCAGACCACGCTGGGAGACGCACAGCAGACAGAAGAGAAAGCGTGTCCCACCTCACTTGTACAGAAGGACAGGCCACACCTAAAATATTAAAATATCAGCCAAGCGCGGTGGCTCACGCCTGTCATCCTAGCTCTCTGGGAGGCCGAGGCGGGAGGATTGCTCATGGTCAGGAGTTCCAGACCAGCCTAAGCAGGAGCAAAACCCCGTTCTACTAAAAATAGAAAGAAATTAATTGGCCAACTAAAAATATATGGAAAAATTTAGCCGGGCATGGTGGCACATGCCTGTTAGTCCCAGGTACTTGGGAGACTGAGGCAGGAGAATGACTTGAGCCCAGGAGTTTGAGGTTGCTGTAAGCTAGGCTGATGCCACGGCACCCCAGCCCAGGCAACAGAGTGAGACTCTATCTCAAAAAAAATAAATAAAAATAAAAAATATATATATATATTAAAATATCATGCCTCTTAAAGATTTTGGGGATTCGACATAAATTACCCATTTCTAACCTTCCTGAGTGCAGAACCAGCTGAAAAATAAGACGCAGGAGACCACAGACAGGCTAAACTGCAGCTTCACTACTGATAAGCCAATTGCAGAAAGGGAAGTTAGATTTGTGGACTGAAGAGCCGGTTGCAACCCTGTGCCTCAGCGATAAGAAACAACGGTGATCCAGCACCTCTTGTATTTTCCTGGATGGAGCTGGAGCCCATTCTACTAAGTGAAGTATCACAAGAATGGAAAAACAAGCACCACATGGACTCACCAGCAAATTGGTACTAACAATCAGCACCTAAGTGCACACATAGGAATAACATTCATCGGGTGTCAGGCAGGTGGGGAGGTGGGGAGGGGACTGGTATGTACATACATAACGCGTGAGGTGTGCACCGTCTGGGGGATGGTCACGCTTGAAGCTCAGACTTGTGGGGGGAAGGGCAAGGACAATATACGCAACCTTAACATCTGCACCCCCATAATATGCTGAAATTTAAAAAAAGAGAAAAGAGGAGCGCGGGCATGTGGAGAGAGCGGGGAGGGGCTCCTCTCGCACCTGGACCCCACTCAGGTCGGGGCCTCCTCCGGCCCCAGAGCAGGAGGCCGAGACCTGCTCGCTCAGCACGGGTCCAGGTCAGTGCGGCCTGCGCGGGCCGGGCATGTCCCTCTCTCCGGGGCGTGTTTGCCACCCGTCCCGACCCTGCTCCACCCTGTACAGGGGCTGGGGACGCAGGTGGCCTGTCCCTTCAGGGCACGGTCTCTGGAGCGGACTGGCCAACCCCAGACCTGAGCCAGAGACTGAGTGTCGTGTGACCCGTCGGAGATCCCAAAACCGGAGCTCAACGTCCTGCTTTGCTGTGGCTCTACATGTATGGTCTCTGTGGGGACGGGCCTGTGCGCGGGCAAGGGGAGTGGAGTCGCGGTGACGGAGACAGCACCCCACCCTGCGTGTGGTCTATCAGGTGTGCCCCTCCACCCTGCGTGTGGTCTATCAGGTGTGCCCCTCCACCCTGCGTGTGGTCTATCAGGTGTGCCCCCCCACCCTGCGTGTGGTCTATCAGGTGTGCCCCCACATCCTGCATGTGGTCTATCAGGTGTGCCCCCCCATTCTGTGTGGTCTATCAGGTGTGTCACCCCCACTCTGTGTGGTCTAGAAGGTGTGCCCCCCCACCCTGCATGTGGTCTATCAGGTGTGCCCCGGTCCTACCGTGCTTCCCAGAAAACAAGGCGGGGTCTTGTGTTTACTTTTCCTCAAGAAGACACCCCGGGGCTCATTTTCAGGCGATGTGCTATTTTTCTTAGGTACAGCACAACCATCTACAATGATTCAAACAGAGCGAGGTCGTCTTCTTCTGGAACATCCTCCTCGCTCTCCAGACCCCGAATCCATCCCGAATGTCTGCGACTCTGTTTCCTTTAGAACCACCGCCCCATCTCCCCTGTGGAGCACCAGAGCTCTCACGGGCGGACAGGAAGGGCTGCTCGTGTCCTTCCCGCCCCGCGACGCCGCGCACGGGTCGTGCAGACGCGCTGCGGCCGCGCCGTCACCAGGGCTGACTTCGGGTGGGGCGTCCGTGGCCACGCCGCCACCAGGGCTGACTTCGGGAGGGGCGTCTGTGGCCGCGCCGTCACCAGGGCTGACTTCGGGTGGGGATTCCGTGGCGCACGTGCTCAGACGTCCTGCCCGGGCTCGTTTTACGGGTAGGTCTCGTTTCGGGGAACGCGGTGCATTTCCTCTCGCTCAGGGCTCTTCCCGGGGTTTGCAGACCTCCGCGGCTGTGGAGCCCGGCTCTCCGTAGGCGCCGCCCCGCCCGCCCCCACGCTCCGGGTCGCACCTGCTGTCCCCGCGTCGCAGGTGCGCCCCTTCCGCTCTCGAAGCCGCCGGTGTGGACGCCCACGGTCCTTGCCCGCGTCATCCGGCCCATCGCACGTCCTCGGGCTGCGACGGGGTCCCGCCCGGTAAAGCCGCCGCCAGTCGACAACACGGTCAGCCGTGGAAACACACCGACACGGACCGGCGGCGCGGCTGGCGGCTCCCCCACGTGGCGCCGGCGCAGGCTGCAGGGCCGGCAGAGCCGCGCCAGGGTCCCGGGGAGCGCCAGGGTCCGGCAGAGCCGCGCCAGGGTCCCGGGGAGCGCCAGGGTCCGGCAGAGCCGCGCCAGGGTCCCGAGGAGCGCCGCGGGCGGCCTCCCGTCTGGAGGAAGCGTCACAACGCCGAAATCCACAGGCCGGCCCTGCGGGTGCAGCGCGGTGCCGTCTCCGTCCGTTTCCCGGGCTTTTGCTCGCGCCCGCCCGTCTCCCTGCCGCGGTCCTCCCGCCCTCTCCGTCCTTCCGTCTCCCTGCCGCAGTCCTCCCGCCCTCCCCGGTCCTCCCGTCCCTGCCTCAGTCCTCCCGCCCTCCCCGGTCCTCCCGTCCCTGCCTCAGTCCTCCCGCCCTCTCCAGTCCTTCCGTCTCCCTGCCGCAGTCCTCCCGCCCTCCCCGGTCCTCCCGTCCCTGCCTCAGTCCTCCCGCCCTCCCCGGTCCTCCCGTCCCTGCCTCAGTCCTCCCGCCCTCTCCAGTCCTTCCGTCTCCCTGCCGCAGTCCTCCCGCCCTCTCCGGTCCTCCCGTCCCTGCCTCAGTCCTCCCGCCCTCCCCAGGCTTCCCGCCCTCCCCGGTCCTCCCGTCTCCCTGCCTCAGTCCTCCCGCCCTCTCCGACCTCCCGTCCCTGCCTCAGTCCTCCCGCCCTCCCCAGGCTTCCCGCCCTCCTCCGTCTTCCCGCCCTCCCCAGTCCTCCCGTCTCCCTGCCTCAGTCCTCCCGCCCTCCCCAGTCTTCCTGCCCTCCCCAGTCTTCCTGCCCTCCCCAGTCTTCCCGCCCTCCGCGCCTCAGTCCTCCCGCCCTCTCTATCCTCCCATCTCCCTGCCTCAGTCCTCCCACCCTCGCCGGTCCTCCCGCCCTCCCCGGTCCTCCCGCCCTCCTCAATAATCCCGCCCTCCTCAATAATCCCGCCCTCCGCGATCCTCCCGCCCTCCCCGGTCCTCCCGCCCTCCGCGATCCTCCCGCCCTCCCCGGTCCTCCCGCCCTCCTCAATAATCCCACCCTCCGCGATCCTCCCGCCCTCCGCAGTCCTCCCGCAGCCGTGCTCCCGCCCACCCCAGGGCCTTTGCACCTTTGCTGTTGTGCCCACCGCGGACTGCGGGGCCTTCCTGCAGCCCACGCCCCCTCGCCAGCTGGGCCTGCCGGACCACGGCCCAGCGCGGTCACGGCGGCCGGGGCTCAGCTCCAGGCGACGGGCTGAGAGCAGCGACGGGGACCGTCCCACACCTGGCCCGTGGCCTGACCGCCGCGCCCCCACGCGCCGCCCTGCTCGCGCCCTGACCCCTCGGCCGCACGGAGACGACGCCAGGCGGCTCTGGACCCGCGCGGAAGGCGGCAGACCTCCCGGAGGGGTCCCGGCAGCGGCCCCACCACCACGCGCACGCGGCCTCACGCAGCCTGCGCGGCCTCGCGCTCAAGTCTCGGGCCGGCTCCTGAGCGTCACGCCGCCTCCCGGCCCGCACGCACACGCTCACGCACAGGCGCATGCGCACGCGGCCTCGCGCTCACGTCTCCGGCCGGCTCCTGAGCGTCACGCCTCCTCCCGGCCCGCACGCACACGCTCACGCACAGGCGCATGCGCACGCGGCCTCGCGCTCACGTCTCCGGCCGGCTCCTGAGCGTCACGCCGTCTCCCGGCCCGCACGCACAGGCGCATGCGTACGCGGCCTCACGCAGCCTGCGCGGCCTCGCGCTCACGTCTCCGGCCGGCTCCTGAGCGTCACGCCGCCTCCCGGCCCGCACGCACAGGCGCATGCGCACGCGGCCTCGCGCTCACGTCTCCGGCCGGCTCCTGAGCGTCACGCCGCCTCCCGGCCGCACGCAGTCTGCCTCGGGCCGCTCTGTCCTTCCCGCCCCGTCCCTCCCCGCACCTCGCGGGACGGCGTGTTAATTTGCGTGTGATGTGTGTAGAGTCCGTGTCCACGTCCGACCCACGAGACCAGAGTCTGTGCCCGCCACGCTGACACGCAGAGCCCTCGGGCACTCGCAAACACTCGTCACCTAATCACGTCCCCGACGCGGAGGGCGGAGACGGCGCCGCAGGGGGACGCTTGTTTCATCGCGAGACCCCAATCTGGAGCGAGAGCGCAGAGAACGGACGCGCACTGGGGCTTTTTTTCTGTTTTTCTTTTTGAGACAGTCTCGCTCTGTTGACCGGGCTAGAGTGCGGTGGCGTCAGCCTAGCTCACAGCAACCTCAATCTCCTGGGCTCAAGCGATCCTCCTGCCTCAGCCTCCCGAGTAGCTGGGACTACAGGCATGCGCCACCATGCCCGGCTAATTTTTTGTATATATTTTAAGTTGTCCAGATAATTCCTTTCTATTTATAGTAGAGGCGGGGTCTCACTCTTGCTCAGGCTGGTCTCGAACTCCTGACTCTGAGCAATCCTCCCGCCTCAGCCTCCCAGAGTGCTAGGATTACAGGCGTGAGCCTCCTCGCCCTGCCAGCCGGGCGTGTTTTTAACCTTTATTCATCCAGCATATGATTCTGGGCCGTCTACAACCGAGAGAAAACCCTGAACTTTTAACTTTTAACTAAACGATAGAACAATGTCACCCCGTACGTATTAGACAAGCAAGTCGATCTTTATTCTTTTCACAAAACCTCTTGGCAAACACGTACATTTCGCACCATCCAAAATGCATTCACGAGATCATGCGTGTGTGGTGGTCACACAAGGGAAAAACGATAATTTACACTGTGCACCGCTTAAGTCTCGCGGCAGAGTGCTCACAACTCCCAGCTGTATCTGTCAGCCTTTTCAATGGCATTAATTGTGTGACATTGTCACCAATTACATTAAAAGAACGTCACTAATTTTTACACGCTAGAAGTACTCAAAGAGTCCTGTTATTGCAAAGAACACCTGGAATATTGCATTTAATCCTAAAACGGCAAGATTGCTTAAATCTTTCTACAGTCCTTTGTGCAACTGATGTAGGAAAATTAATGTATTAGAAGAGAATGAAATAGATCAAGTTCTTATATTTTCACCTAACACTCTATTTTAAGTAACATCAATTGATATTTTAGTGATTAAAAAATAAGCCAACGTTAAATATTAACTGCACAAAATCTAAAATAAAATGGCCACATTACATCAAACTACATTATATAGATAGATAAGATTAAAAGCAGCTAATTAGAAGCCTTTTTAGAAATTCAAAGTTTCCGACATCATTTTCCACCATTCCATCAATTCTTCCTTCTCCTCCTCTTTCCTTTCGGAAAATGACTCCAGCTCAAAATCAACCTGAAGGGGAAAGTCAAGAACAAACATATTGTCATCAAACCACATAAGTATCTTTAAAAACTTAAATTTTTAAAAAAAAGAGAGAAAGTTGTTTCAGATCTTATAGAATAAACTCAATCCAGCCACTTGAATTTAGGTCAATCCTAAAAATATCTGTTGTGATTAACAAAAAATACTTTCAGGGGGATAAAAAAAAAAAATCAAAAGCCATTGTGTTTTAAATGTGCTTTGAGTAAACAGCTTTGAAGACATAATTCAACAGGCCAGGTATGGTGGCTCACGCCTGTAATCCTAGCACTCTGGGAGGCCGAGGGCGGTGGATCGTTTGAGCTCAGGAGTTCGAGACCAGCCTGAGCAAGAGTGAGACCCCTCTCTCCCAAAAATAGAAAGAAATTAATTGGCCAACTAAAAATATATAGAAAAAATTAGCCAGGCATGGTGGTGCATGCCTGTAGTCCCAGCTACTTGGGAGGCTGAGGCAGGAGGATTGCTTGAGCCCAGGAGTCTGAGGTTGCTGTGAGCTAGGCTGACACCACGACACTCTAGCCCAGGCCATAGAGTGAGACTCTTTCTCAAAAAAAAAAAAAAAAAAGATATGGATTTTGATAGTTGCTTAACATACAGAGATTTATTTATAATATGTGCTTAATACATGTTTGGTTCATGCCTAAAATTATCTTGTATGCATCATTTATTTATTTCAAACACTAAGGCACGGTGCTAGGTGCTAGAAATAGAAAACACACATGGAACAGAATCCCAGCTAGACTGAAATCGAGGTACCAATGTCTGCAAATAAAAATTTAAGTGTTTAAAGTTTTATTTTCTCTTCGAAAGCTGAGAAATGCTAACACTTTCACCCTGGGTGGTATTAAATCATCCGAGGAGACTGTGAGCAAGTCACTTAACTCTGTTAGGCCTTAGTTTTACCATCTGTCAAATGGGTATCACAACAGTGCCGCCCTCACAGGGCTATCATGAGTCACTTGAACGGGCCTGGCGGCGGTTAAGTGCTCATTTATTATCACGGGGCTCAGCGTTTGCCCTCTACTCACCCCAACGGCGGGGCTGTAAGGGACCGCCACTTTCTTCGTTGTTGCCAGGTAGCCGGGGGCCGAGGCCGTGAGCTTGTAGTTCCCAGGCACGAGCAGTCTCCAGTAGTCCCCGTCCTTGGCTGTAGGAAACACAGTGTCAGAGCACAAGGCACATCCGTGAAACTCGTAGCCCTGCGTCCAGGCAAAGCCTCAACTTCTTCCATTCCCCACTTTCGAATTAGACACACAGGGAATTCGGTGAAATGCTACCCAACTGGGTGTGAGTCTCTCCATGGGCCCCATTTCTTGCAGCTACTCTATAGATAAGAAGGCTAAGTTGTCTAACAAACCTCCTAAAACCACGGATCTTCTAACCGTTCGGAAGTAGCAGGTGCAAAGACAGCTGACCCCAAGCAGCAGGTCAGAGTATCCTGGCCCCACAGCTAGAGCCCAGACAGGTGCGGACCCGGTCCCCGGCCAAGGCTGGCCCCACCGGAATCCCTGAGCCGCCCGGGAAGAAGTGCAGATTCCAAACTGGGAAAACCATGGTTCAGTCACGTGGTTTGTCTTTCTTCACCCTTTTTTTGTTTCTTCTTCTTGACACACTTCAAGGCCTCCAGGACCATGCCCCTCCCGTCCCTCCCGCCTCCCTCTGCAGGCCAGCTCCTGCTCATCGCCCTGCCCCCCAAGGCCCGGAGCATGCTAGGCCCACTCCACAGATCGCATTTCTTCCTACCATGTTCCCCGGAAAATAAGACAGAGTCTTGTATTTATTTTTCCTCAAGAAGACACCCCGGGGCTTGTTTTCAGGGAATGTGTTATTTTCCCCTCAAAGCCTCAGCTTGCAGCACGCACAGGACAGCCGGGACCTGACAGGGGGAGCCGACCTTGCTGGTGGGGCTGCCCGCACCTTTCCGGTCACCTCTGGGATAGTAGCTGTCATGACGGGGCAGGTGAGAAGGGCTGCTCGTCTTCTTTCCCGCTCTGCGACGGAATGCATGGGTTGTGCAGATGCACTGGGTAGCCATACCCATCACTAGGGCTTATTTTCGGGATAAGGCGTCTAGTGCACAAATGCTTCGAAATCCTGCTAGGGCTTATTTTATGGGTAGGTCTTATTTTCGGGGAAACACAGCACCTATTTGTTCCCTAGCTTAGATTTTTCTAAACTTTTTACATCATGCAATGCAGAGAAAATAACATCTGTGCAGCACGCCACAGCTAACAGACAGAAGGCAGCATCGTGGAGTGTTGGTTGGGAAGGCATCTAGTGGGCTGTCAAATTTGTCGGCCAGGCGCAGTGGCTCAAGGCCTGTAATCCTAGCACTCTGAGAGGCCGAGGCAGGAGGATGGTTTGAGCTCAGGAGTTCAAGACCAGCATGAGCAAGACCGAGATCCCATCTTTACTAAAAATAGAAATAAATTAATTGGCCAACTAAAAATATATAGAAAAAATTATCCAAGCATGGTGGCGCATGCCTGTAGTCCCAGCTACTTGGGAGGCTGAGGCAGGAGGATCACTTGAGCCCAGGAGTCTGAGGTTGCTGTGAGCTAGGCTGACGCCACGGCACTCACTCTAGCCAGGGCAACAGAGCGAGACTCTGTCTCTAAATAAATAAATAAATATTTGACAAATATGAGTAAATAGAGTTTTAGAGGACAAAAGGTAAAGATTTAGGGAAAAAAAAAATCCAAACCTCAGATGTGAAGGTTAAGAAAGAGGCCATGTCTGACACAGTGAGACTTGGGAAACAAGTTCAAGGTTAATCCATTACGAGGTCAAGAAAGGGCATAAAGCGTTCACAGCTTGAAAGCATTGCCGTGGTCACTGAAAATACCCTAACAAAGGACAACTGAAATGAGGTGGGCTGACGTGTGGTGACAGGAGCAGGTAGATTCATCAGGAAAATGCATCATTTTCCCCAAACTGGGAGACGGACGTGGGCTCTAACCCTAGAGACAACTGACATCTCACCTCCACCCCATACATCCGGACTAACCCTGCACAACCAGGGCTGCCAGATGGTTACGTGGAGAAATGTTCCCATGTCCTTGCAACAGTGAACTGTGCTGCCACAAACATTCAGGTGCAGGTGTCTTTGTTATAGAGTGTCTTTTGCTCTTTCGGGTAGATGCCTCATAGTGCTACTACTGGGTCGAATGGCATTTCTGTTTTTAGCTCTTTGAGGTATCTCCATACTGCTTTCCACAGAGGTTGCACTAGTTTGCAGTCCCACCAGCAGTGTAGGAGTGTGCCGGTCTCTCCACATCCACGCCAGCATTTGTTGTTTGGGGATTTTTTTGATAGAGGCCAGTCTCACTGGGGTTAGGTGATATCTCATGCCCGTCAATTCATGAGTGGATTATTAAAATTTGGTATATGTGTACAGTGGAATATTACTCAATTATAAGAAACGACAGTGATCTAGGACCTCTTATATTTTCCTGGATACAGTGTGAGCCCACCATCCAAAGTGAGGCATCACAAGATCAGAAGAACAGGCTCCACTTGTACACGCCGTCAAACTGGCACCGACTGATCAACACTACGGTGCTCACTCATACGGCAGTAATATTCTCCAGGGATTCAGGGTTAGAGGGTAAACTCAACTAATGTACATGGTGAGCATTGTAGAGGGGAAGGGCACGCCTCTTACCCTCGCTTGGGTGAGGCAAAGTCATAAAATGTAACCAAAATGTTTGTACCCTCATAATATCCTGAAATTAAAAATGTACATATATATATATAATTTTTCAAATGGAGAAATGTGAGTGCATGAGAATTCCAATCTTCCTCCCACCGCCCGCTGATTCACAGCTCATTAGCGCCTCTTAATGGAGACTGGGAAGCCGCTGGTGTTCTAACTCCAGGGAATTCACTTTCCTGTGCCGGAGAGCTGCAGTGAATCCCGGGCTAGGCAGCCAAGGCCACCGCCGCCCTCCCCACGCACGGCACCGTCCGGGCTGGCCGGCCGACCCGCCCGCAGCGAGACGCTGCCCTGACCCTGTACTGTTGCCCCCATCGTGCGTCAGGCGAGAGCCCGCAGAGCGCGGCCAGCACACCCACCGGATGTCACGTCGTGGTCTATGCCCTCCACGGAGATGGTCGCGTTGGCGATCGGGTTCCCCTGCAGGTCGCGCACAAACCCCTTAACCCCACGGTGTACCTGCGAAGGACAAGGACACACAATTCGCGCTGCCGTAGAAATGGCCCGACGCCGTCCCACATCGAGCATCTGCTCGCTTTCCGGCAGAACACAGCAGCTTCTCCCTGTGCGGGAGCCAAACGGGCTCACAGGGCCGCTGGATGTTTTGTGCCCTTTTTACTCTGCTTTTCCTTAAACGGAGAAATGAGACGGGACCTCCCGGAAATGAGTGTCTTGTCCCGAGTCAAAGAAAGACTCTGACGCCCCTCCCATGTGATGCGGAGTCTATGGTGTTTGTGAAGTTCTAGTCTGAGCACGTTTCAGTGCTTCCTCTTGCTCTACATTTGGTCACCTGCACGTCCCTTCTGTGGACTCTGTCAATCAGCAAGAACATTCTCTTACGGCCTTAAATGTTAGCTCACTCTGGGGAAAGAAGACATACGCTGTGACCACCTCGGGATTAAACTCACCAACAACGTTATTTTGGCTGAAAATAAGTGACAGGAGAGAGCAGGGATGTCACACGGAATGCTGGATACTCATTTAGAGAGAAACGGAAGAGGCACCATCGCAAACAATCCCCTGAATTACCTTGTATCGTCAACTAGCTGTTACAAGGCAAACTACACAACAGCAGCTTTTTCTTTGTTTTGAAAACATAGCCAGGCACGGCGGCTCACGCCTGTCATCCTAGCACTCTGGGAAGCTGAGGTGAGAGCACTGCTTGAGCTCAGGAGTTCGAGAACAGCCTGAGCAAGAGCAAGACCTGGTCTCTACTAAAAATAGAAATAAAATTAATTGGCCAACTAAAATATATATATAGAAAAAAATCAGCCAGACGTGGTGGCACATGCCTGTAGTCCCAGCTACTCGGGAGGCTGGGGCAGGAGGATCGCTTGAGCCCAGGAGTGTGAGGTTGCTGTGAGCGAGGCTGATGCCATAGCACTCTAGCCCGGGCAACAGAGCAAGACTCTGTCTCAAAAAAAAAAAAAAAAAAAAAAAAACCTCTGCAAGAGATTTCCTCAGCAGTTCCAAAGCTAGACCCCCAGTCACCTGTGTTCCCCGAGTTGTGAACTAGCCCATGCTTGGACTCCAGGCCCAGGTGTTCCATTGCTGGTCACCACCGCCGTCAGCAAAGGAGAACGGCGCAGAGCCCTGGCAGCCAGCACGACCTTGCACCAGCCAACTCCCTGAACCGGAACGTTCTACGGCTCAGATGGTGTGCACGCCTCATAAAGTCACTCTGCTAGCTGCCTGACACGGCTCGCATGGTAGTGTCAACACCACACGGGCGGGGCACGCGGACCTGCAGACTGCAAATTCTCCTTCCATGTGGCATAAAACAGGACTGCATAACTGCATCTACTTACTGTCAGCTTATTTCTATATAAATTGATACAACTATTAATATCAGACGCATTGGATGTATGTCCACCCGCCACCGTAAGTATCGCAGATACTCTCCTTTTTCCTGATGGTATAAATTTGCATTTCATTTTGTTTTGTGTCATGTTTTTTCTCAAGAGCTGAGAGACACCTTCAGCAGCAGCTAAGCGAGTTTTGCGATTGCTGAGCAGAGTGACGACCTCCTTGGCATCAGCGCTGGGAAACCCTACAGTGCCCCCCAGACGGCTTTCCCGAACTCCCGACCGGGCCGGGGGCCCTGCGGGCTGCCGCTGCCTGGTGTCTGCAGCCTTCGTGTCAGCGTGTCTGGCCTCCCTAACACGGAGCCTTCCTGGGGGCTTCACGGAGTGCCTGGGACACAAAAGCAGCTTGATAAATTTCTGCTGGAAAACGTGTAAATAAAGCGGGAAGCGTGTATTCAGCAGGCGCTCTTTGATGCCTACGTGGAGAACACACCAAGTAGCCGCATCTTACTGCTTCTGCCCCAAACACACTGTCTGGCTGACTTTGCTGCTGGGAGATCTTCCCCCCGTGCTCTCCCCAAGGGAGGTGTCCTGCCAGGGCCCCGCCAGGGCTGCCCTGGGGTCCCTGTGGCTGACCACCTGAGTTCTTGCTGTTGAGAAACAGGACCCCCATTGCTCCACACGTCCCCCATGTCGGCTCTCAGCGGACAGTCACGACCCACAGACCTGAGACAAAGGAATGTGAGCCACCACTGACACCTGCTTCCAAATAGCGTCCTCCTTCCGGGACAGGTGGGGTCCCTGGACCCCTCTCACCAGACTACGGTAAATGTCTGTGCCCAAGAACGGGGTCACCTGCGCCAGGCAGCTAAGGAGCGAGTTTCTGTGTCCAAGAACGGGTTCACCCGCACCAGGCAGCTAAGGAGCGAGTTTCTGTGTCCAAGAACGGGTTTACCTGCACCAGGAAGCTAAGGAGCGAGTTTTTGTGCAGAGAACGGGTTCACCTGCTCCAGATAGCTAATGAGAGAATTGTTGTGCAGAGAGAATGGGTTCACCTGCTTCAGATTGCTAATGAGTGAGTTTCTATGCAGAGAACAGGTTTACCTGCGCCAGGTAACTAATGAGCAAGTTTTTGTGTCAGAGAATGGGTTTATCTTTGCCAGATAGCTAATGAGCAAGTTTTTGTGCAGAGAACGGGTTCACTTGCTCCGGATAGCTAATGAGCAAGTTTTTCTGCAAAGAACGGGTTCACCTGTGCCAGGTAGCTAATGAGCGAGTTCTTGTCCAGAGAACGGGCTCACCTGCTCCAGGTAGCTAATGAGCAAGTTTTTGTGCAGAAAACGGGTTTATCTTTGCCAGGTAGCTAATGAGTGAGTTTTTGTGCAGAGAACTGGTTTACCTGGGCCAGATAGTTAATGAGTGAGTTTTTGTTATCCTCCCAATAGCTCTTCAGCGTCTCTTCGGGTGGGAACTTCTCGCAGCTGAGCTCCACGGTGATCTCAAAGCAGTTGCTGCTGAGGTAGTTGAAGTCCTGCATCCCTGCAAAGCACAAAGGGGGGTTGACCCACGCAGGTAGGCAGGGACGCCCGGCACAGGCCCCTCTGCGGCGTCGGGAGCAGGTTGCAGACACCCCACCCGGGCACCTGGGGGCTGCGGGACAACTCCAGGACATCTCCTGCTCTGAGACACCAAACAGCACCCTAGAGAGAGTCCCATCACCTGAATGAGAACGCATGCGTGGGGCTGTGCCGCAGGCCCTAGCTCCCGCTCACCTGCGGCGAAGCCAGACTAGCATAGAGCGAGGACGCTCACTTGTTCCCTGAGGCCAGAATTTGAAAAGCAAGGTCACTAACGACATTCAGTTTAGGCCAGGTGCAGTGGCTCACACCTGTCATCCCAGCACTCTGGGAAGCCGAGGTGGGAGGATCGCTCAAGGTCAGGAGTTCAAGACCAGCCTGAACAAGAGCGAGACCCCTATCTTAACTAAAAATAGAAATTAATCGGCCAACTAAAAATATACATAGGCCAGGCGCTGTAGCTCACTCCTATAATCCTAGCACTCTAGGAGGCCGAGGCAGGTGGATTGCTCGAGGTCAGGAGTTCAAAACCAGTCTGAGCAAGAGCGAGACCCTGTCTCTACTATAAATAAAAATAAATTAATTGGCCAACTAACATATATATAGAAAAAAATAGCCGGGCATGGTGGCGCATGCCTGTAGTCTCAGCTACTCAGGAGGCTGAGGCAGGAGGATTGTTTGAGCCCAGGAGTTTGAGGTTGCTATGAGCTAGGCTGATGCCATAGCACTCACTCTAGCCTGGGCAACAAAGCGAGACTCTGTCTCAAAAAAATAAATAGATAAATAACATTCAGTTCACACTTTCCCAGTGAACACCTTCCGCTCATTTCCTGCGCCTCTTCAATTAGCATCTTGGTCAAACATACCACAAAAGCCAGACTGCGCCCGGCAATTACTCGTGCAGAAAGTGAACGCCGGCGGAAGAACTCTGGGTTCGGTCTCCCCAGTGACTGGTGGGGACTGAAGGCTCCAGTCCGGGTCACTCCCTAATCTACACGGGCCTTGTCGTCCACGCGCCACCCACTGCTGCAGGGCCAGAGGGCGGGGGACTCACCGCCGGGCACGCTGTACCACGCGCCGCCGTTGGTGGTCCCGTCCACGAAGCTGCTGTCGTCGTCACTCCTGCGGCAGGGCGGCCGGCTGGGGTCGGACATGACGGGGTTGAAGGCCGAGTAGGCGCGCGCCAGGCTTCGGAAGACAGCGTCGTCCGGGCAGGAGCTGTACTCGTGGGTGCTGCCTGCAAAGCAAGCCAGGGGACTCGGGAACAGACCACGCGCTGGGGAGCGCAGGCGTGAGCGCTGGCCCCGCGGTTTCTAGCCTCGCCTCGGGTACGAAACAGCCACACCCGGCTTTTAGCTCCTGTCACTTCCACTTCTAACACTGCAGAGCAGCACCTAGGGGGAACGCACACTCCACTTGGGACTCGACAGGTTCGCAGAAACAGAGTCGAGGTCATAGCACACTGGGAGGCTGCCAAGAAGACTTCCATCGTTAACATCTCTAATTTAAAAAGACGCACCCATACCGACCCTACAGCCTCTGTGAGCCACTCTCGCACCGCTGTTCAGCATCTGAGTCTTTTTTTTTTTTTTTAAATCTCCCATGTGTATTATAAAATAAATAATATAGGCTGGGCGCAGTGGCTCATGCCTGTCATCCTAGCACTCTGGGAGGCCGAGGCGGGAGGATAGCTCAAGGTAAGGAGTTTGAGACCAGCCTGAGCAAGAGCGAGACCCCGTCTCTACTAAAAATAAAGAAATCAGCTGGACGACTAAAAATATATAAAGAAAAAATTATCCAGGCATGGTGGCGCATGCCTGTAGTCCCAGCTACTTAGGAGGCTGAGGAAGGAGGATTGCTTAAGCCCAGGAGATTGAGGTTGCTGTGAGCTAGGCTGACGCCACGGCACTCACTCTAGCCTGGGCAACAAAGTGAGACTCTGTCTCATAAAAACAAGCAAATGACATAATCGGGCGCCCTGCACTCTTACTCGTGCCCTGCAAACCACGCCAGGCCCACTGGGCCCGTCACCAGCCCCCATGCCACCTCGGGCTCTGCCTACCGGGCGTCTGACGCAGGCCCACCGGGCCCGTCACCAGCCCCCACGCCACCTCGGGCTCTGCCTAGCGGGCATCTGACGCAGGCCGGCGGGGAAGCGGGGGGACGCACCGCTGCGCGTCTCGTCGTAGGGGTAGTTGGCCACCACGTCACCGCCGTGCAGGTTGGCGGACAGCACGAAGGGGATGTCCATGATCCAGTGGATGACCGCCTTGGTCTCGGGCGCCAGCTGCACAGGGACGGAGAGCAGAGGGTCAGAGGCGGGGCAGTCGCCGCGAGGCCGCGCGACAGGCAGGACAGACGGGCCAAGAGAAACGGCCGGGAGCCGGCAACGCGGCAGCCACCCCACGGTTGTTTCCATCACACACAAAAAAAAGGTTTCTGTAAGAGCCCAGCCTGTCTTTCCAGAATATATAATAAAAAACTATTATTCCTGGCCAGGCGCCGTGGCTCACGCCTGTAATCCCAGCACTCTGGGAGGCCGGGGTGGGCGGATTGCTCAGGGTCAGGAGTTTGAGACCAGCCTGAGCAAGAGCAAGACCCCGTCTCTACTATAAATAGAAAGAAATTGGCCAACTAATATATATAGAAAAAATTAGCCGGGCATGGTGGCACATGCCTGTAGTCCCAGCTACTCGGGAGGCTGAGGCAGGAGGATCGCTTGATCCCAGGAGTTTGAGCTTGCTGTGAGCTAGGCTGACGCCACGGCACTCTAGCTCCGGCAACAGAGTGAGACTCTGTCTCAAAAAAAAAACAAAAAACAACAACTATTATTTCAATAGCGTTGAAATTCCCTTCAAAGCTCTTTGTGGGCTGACAGGCTTTTTTTTTTTTCCTTTTCTCTTTGCAACTGGAAAACCAGGGCGTGAACCACTGACAAATTTTCGAGGTATCCTCCCGGCAAGGGAGAGCCGGCAAGGTTTATTTATGCAGAAGAGTGATGATCTGTGTGGGAAGGCCACTCTGGAGGAAGCTGGGAAGGTTGAACAGAGCTGGGAGAGGCTGGACACAGGGCGGAGCTGGGAGGCTACTGCACCGGTCCCAGCAGGAGGCGTGGTGGCCTCCGTGGAGGGAGTCGGCCGGTCCTGAAGGCTGGGACTGACCTCCAAGCTCCAGCCCTCCCAGCTCTGACTTCCACGGGCCGCCACCCTGTGATCCGACTTCACTGGTGCATCCTTCACTGTGGCTCGGACATTAGGCCGGCCACGTCCACCCAGGCTGGAGGACAGACCCAGGAACCTCCATGCTCCTACCTTTGTGTTTTCGTCCACAATCTTCTTCATGTTTTTCAGCAGGTGGTTGTTTGGGCCCCCTTCCTTCTCGTTCACGTAAACGATCCTGTCCAGGTCCGGGAAGTTCCGGTTCAGGTCTATTCCCTGCGCATTGCTGCGACCCACAAACCAGTCCTTGAGCTCACCAGGCTGAAGAGCAAAAAACCACAGGGGAATCATCAGTCATTCATCGTCACCGACAGCGCCTCATCGATGGCTGACAGTACTCTCTATCGATGCTCTAAAATAATACACCAAGGGTTTTTTTTTTTTTTTTTTTTTTTTTTTTGAGACAGTTTCGCTTTGTTGCCCGGGCTAGAGTGAGGGCCGTGGCGTCAGCCTAGCTCGCAGCAACCTCAAACTCCTGGGCTCAAGCAATCCTCCTGCCTCAGCCTCCCGAGTAGCTGGGACTACAGGCATGTGCCACCATGCATGGCTGATTTTTTTCTATATATATTAGTTGGCCAATTAATTTATTTCTATTTATAGTAGAGACGTGGTCTCACTCTTGCTCAGGCTGGTTTCGAACTCCTGACCTTGAGAGATCCTCCCACCTGGGCCTCCCAGACAGCTAGGATTACAGGCGTGAGCCACCGCACACCCGGCCTTCCGTGTTTAGACACACAAACACTCACCACTGTGCCTCAGTCGCCTGGAGTGCTCAGCACAGCAGGCGTGCACCCTGGGAGCACGGGCTGCCCACCCGGTCTGGGTAAGTATGTTCTGTGACGTTCGCACCGCGGCGAAATCACCAGACGGTGCATTTCTCAGCGTGTGTCCCGGTTGCTAAGCAACACGTGAATGTATTTGTTATAGGTATTTTGAAAATATTTTCAGTGAAAACATTTTGAACAGTGTTTTAAATGTTCAATGAACAGTACTTTAAATAGTAATAGTAGTAATGTTTAAGAGATATTTGTGATCATATTGCAAAAAGGTCAATGCATATATTTATACCAATAGACGACCTGTTTCCAAACCACGCCATTCTATTAGATTGGAGTAAAATATAGATGGCCTCTGTGAGTCACAGCAACCTGGTTTTTTTTTAAATAGTCAAAAGAATACATGAATAAGATTAGAAGCTTACAATGAATAGAATGTGAGTTACTTATATGTTTATGTAACATGTCTCCCTTTTCTACTCTTCATGGAAAAACATGGGCTCTAGAACAGAAGTTCTGGGGCTTTATGATTTGAGGAGTTTCTGTTTAATTTAAATCCTTTACGTCACTAATGGTACAACCTGGAAAATTTAAAAATTTCCAACATATTTAGTTTTATTTTATGATGTGAATTTTCCTGTTTTACTACTAAATTATATCACATGGTACAGACATGTTTCCCATATTTTTTAAATCATGTAAGCTTAGATACCTTAGACGATGAGGAATGAAAATCTATAAGAAAGAAAAAACCAATAATAATCTTCTTCCCACCTGTCTTACGATTCTGAATATCACCTTAAAATATTAAATAATTTAATTGTATATGACACTAGAATCTTTCTCTTATAACTTTAGAAATTATATCACTGTTACACTTATTTACAGACATTCACTATCTGGGTTTCTTACAATGTCAATGGATCTTTTTACCTGTAGATAAACATACTACATATTTACTTTAATGTGTCCCCATAAAATAAGAAAATTATTGCAAAATATAGAAAACAGAAAATATAGTGTTCCTCAAACCATCCAATCAAAATGGAAACACACAACATATATATTCTCTTAAAAAGTTATTAATTTCAGCCAGGCAAGGTGGCTCACGCCTATAATCCTAGCATTATGGGAGGCCAAGGCGGGAGGATCTCTCAGGGTCAGGAGTTGGAAACCAACCTGAGCAAGAGCGAGACCCCATCTCTACTAGAAAAAATAAAGAAATTAATTGGCCAACTAAAAATATATATAGAAAAAATTAGCCAGGTGTGGTGGTGCACGCCTGTAGTCCCAGCTACTCGGGAGGCCGAGGCAGGAGGATCATTTGAGCTCAGGAGTTCCAGACCAGCTTGAGCAAGAGCAAGACTCCGTCTCTACTAAAAATAGAAAGAAATTAATTGGCCAATTAAAAACATATAGAAAAAATTAGCTGGGCATGGTGGCGTGTGCCTGTAGTCCCAGCTACTCAGGAGGCTGAGGCAGGAGGATTGCTGGAGCCCAGGAGTTTGACGTTGCTGTGAGCGAGGCTGACACCATAGCACTCTAGCCTGGGCATCAGAGTGAAACTCTGTCTCAAAAAAAAAAAAGTTATTAATTTCCAGCTTGTCTAAAAGTCAAGGTGCACTAAACTGTTTGTAGTTAGGAGGTATGGCCTTGCTTGTCTGCCTCACTCCATTCATCCCACACAGAAACCCAGGGCGGGCCAGGCAAGTGTCCTCTGGCCCGCGTCTTTCTCCCTGCATCCAGCAGAGGGCGCCACAACACCGGCTCCGCCTGTCCCTGCAGGTGGACAGGGCCTGCTGTCACACTTGTGGACTTGGGCAGAAAGCCCGCCTGGCCACAGAGGATGGTGAATAAATAGAATTCATTTAACAACATGAACAAAGCAGCAATCAAACATCCACTTATCGACGAGCTTTCTCGTCCAGCATCTGCTGAAGAAACTCACCCGCCGTCCCTTGCTTTGAGCTCCTTGCCACTCACGCCCCCCACGCTCACCTGCAGGGTCTGGGTGCAGGTGTGCTCATTCTCAGACACCCACAGACATGTGAGAGGGGGAGGGCCCGCCCCCCACGCTCACCTGCAGGGTCTGGGTGCAGGTGTGCTCATTCCCAGATACCCACAGACGTGCACAAGGGCAGGGCCCGCCCCCCACACTCACCTGCAGGGTCTGGGTGCAGGTGTGCTCATTCCCAGATACCCACAGACGTGCACGAGGGCAGGGCCCGCCCCCCACGCTCACCTGCAGGGTCTGGGTGCAGGTGTGCTCATTCCCAGATACCCACAGACATGCAAGAGGGCAGGGCCCGCCCCCCACGCTCACCTGCAGGGTCTGGGTGCAGGTGTGCTCATTCCCAGACACCCACAGACATGCGAGAGGGGCAGGGCCCGCCCCCCACGCTCACCTGCAGGGTCTGGGTGCAGGTGTGCTCATTCCCAGACACCCACAGACATGCGAGAGGGGCAGGGCCCGCCCCCCACGCTCACCTGCAGGGTCTGGGTGCAGGTGTGCTCATTCCCAGACACCCACAGACATGCGAGAGGGGCAGGGCCCGCCCGGTGCTCACCTGCGAGGCGGCCTTCTCGAAGCCGTCGGGGTTCAGCGAGGGCATGATGTGGATGCGCGTGCTGTGCACCAGGTTCACGATGGTCTCGTTCCCCTGCTGGTACTCGTTGCACAGGTGCTGGGCCAGCAGGATGAGCAGCTCCCGCCCGACCGCCTCGTTGCCGTGCATGTTCCCGATGTACTTGAACTCCGGCTCACCTGGACGGCAGAAGCAGACGGGAGGGAGACGTTTCCATGGCATCAGGGAGAAGGCAGGCGACAGGACAGGCGATGTGGAACAGATTACACACCTGGTGATCTGCTAGGACCGCCGCGTTTCCCCGAAAATAAGCCCTGCCCATACAATAAGCCCCAGCAGGATTTCTAAGCATGTGCGCAATAGAAGACCCACCCCGAAAATGAGCCCTAGTGACGGGCGTGGCTGCGCAGCGCGTCTGCACAACCCATGCATGTCATCGCAGAGCGGGAAAGAACACGAGCAGCCCTTCTCATCTGCCCCGTCCTGACAGCTGCTGTCCCAGAGGTGACCGGAAAGGTGCGGGCAGCCCCACCAGCAAGGTCGGCTCCCCTGTCAGGTCCCAGCAATCCTGTGCGTGCTGCAAGCTGAGGCTTTGAGGGGAAAATAACACACCCCTGAAAATAAGCCCTAGGGCGTCTTCTTGAGGAAAAATAAATATAAGACCCTGTATTATTTTCAGGGAAACGTGGTAGCTGACAGCCTCTCCTCGCTTCAGAAGGGACACCTGAGAGATGGACCTCAGACATGGACATGCTCGGATGCAGCCTTCGATCCTGCTATTCCACCCTCCCCGGCCACCCCGAGATGGACTGAGTCACGTCCCCCAAAACGCGTGTGTTGAGGCTAACACCCAATGCGACCATGTTAAGGGAGGAATACGGTTAAATGAGGTCCCCGTGGTGGGGCCCCTGATCCAATAGGACTGGTGTCCCTATAGGATGAAGGTGACACCGGAGATCTCTCCTGCACACAGAGGAAAACCAGTCGCAGACGCAGCGAGCGGCAACAACTAGGAGGGAGGCCTACAGAGTCAGCCCTGCGGCGCCCCGGGCTGACCTCGGTCTCAGAGCTGCAGGAAGGCACATTTCTGCCGCGCAAGCCATGCGGCCTGTGGGATTTCTCTACGGCAGCCTGACCCGAGCAGCCACGTCCACCCCGGTAAGTGATAATAATGCAGCTCAAGCCCCCCTTGGATCAGACACTACGGTTTTCGTGTTTTCTCAGTCAGTCCGCACCAAGCACCTGCAAGTAAGTGTTAGTGCTATTGTCCACCTCCATCCTACAAACGGGCAAACTGGAGTTCAGACAGAGTCAAAAGCCTGCCATGGCTATCAGCCACTTCGGTACGAGCGTCGACTGTAGGCAACAGCCACAGATGAACCGAGCATGACTACAGTCGACAGCCGTGATATGAAGGTGCACAGCCCAGTGTCGACTACAGTCGACAGCCACAGATGAACCGAGTGTCGACTGTAGCCCTCAGCCGTGATATGAAGGTGCACAGCTGAGTGTCAACTATAGGCGACAGCCACAGATGACCGCGCACAGTGACGTAGTCGACAGCCACAGATGGACGCGCACAGCCGAGGGTGGACTTTAGCCGACAGCCGTGATATGACTTTTCTAATTTTTCATTTATCAAAATAAAACTGTGAACATTTAAAAATAACGTAATGAAAACATATATGTACATGTTACCTGTTCTTATTTACATGACAGGTAAAGCTGCCTGTAAAGTGAAACAAGCTTGCAGTGCTTTCAGGCTTTCCTCATTACACAAGAGCAGAATGGACCCGTCATCACTACCATGAGGGCTGTGAGTGCGGCTGTGGGCGGGGTGTCGCGGCCGGTGAGCGTCATGCCGAAGTGGTTAATGGGTTATTAATCACGGATACATTAACAGGTTGTAGAATTATTGATGCACAGCCCGTGAAGCCAGGATTCAACGCTGGCCCTGCAGGGAGCTGTCACTCTGTGATCTGGCTCTGGCTGTGGTTATTTCCCAGTAACTGCAGGGACTAAGGGGAGCTGAACGCACGCTTCACACCCAGCCCGGTCCTCCCGCCTGCCCTGGGCAAGCTTTCCCGTCACCCACGGCTCTGTCTCCCCACCTGGAGAACAGAGGTGACAGCAGAGCCTGCCTCATATGGAAGGTACCACAAGAACTAAGTAAAATAATGAACATAAATGCTTGGAACCGTGCCTGGCAAATTGCAAATTGCTCTGTGTTTCCTATAATTATCTTTTTTTTTTTTTTTTTTTGAGACAGAGTCTCACTCTGTTTCTTGGGATAGAGTGCCGTGGCATCAGCCTAGCTCACAGCAACCTCCAACTCCTAGGCTCAAGCGATCCTCCTGCCTCAGCCTCCCGAGTAGCTGATACTGCAGGCATGCGCCACCATGCCCGGCTAATTTTTTCTATACATTTTTAGTTGTCCAGCTAATTTCTATTTTGTTAGTTGAGCTGAGGCCTCGCTCTTACTCAGGCTGGTCTTCAACTCCTGAGCTCAAACGATCCTCCCGCCTCGGCCTCCGAGAGTGTTAGGATCACAGGTGTGAGCCACCGCGCCCGGCCTATAATTGTCTTTATTATGATTATTACATCGCATTATCTTGTCGCTGTGAGGTGCTGTGCCACACATAATCTAATTTTCACAACAGCCCACTCACATGTGGAAGGCAGACACTGGTACTATCCTTATGGCACAAATGCAGCCCAGAGAAGACAAGCTTTTGCCAAGGGGCTCAGAATTCTACCAAGTCGCCATCACCTGTGTGAGCTGCTCTCTGTGGCGTTTTGGGGACAGCGATGACATTGCGCAGCCGCTCCGTGACCTTAACCAGCCCTGCGGCCCTGCCCCTTTCTGCTTCTTCCCTCCCTGGGCCGTTTCTGAGGTGGGAGGTTCCCCCGTTTACGAGCCGCTAGCGCTGCTCACTCTCGGTATGAGAGAGGAGCTCGCGGTTGTTCTTCTCCTGGAAACACGTTACCTGAGCACCCTTTGCACAAGGCTCCCGGCATCGGGATTTGAGTGGCTGCTCACCCCAGATCCGTGTCCTTGCGTGACCTCGCGGCCTGAGCTGGGCTAATCTTAATCTAAGGGTCAGCCGGAGCAGGGTCAGGGCTATTCACAGCCCTGGTTGTACTTGGAGGCAGACTCTCTAATAAAACTACCCCCTGGGGACATGCCCAGAAGGCATGAGAAAAGGCGTTTCCTTGGCTTCTGATTTCGAAAGTGACAACCTTCTTCCTTTCTATTAATCCCATGCGCTTATACCTTTCCTGGCTGGGTGCATTGCTCTGCCTGGGGCACAGGAGAAACTGCAGCGTCTCCTTAGAGAAAGAGAGAGACCAGGCAGACACCAGAGGGATATTAGAAGCCCGCCTTGCACGGTTATTGGGCAATGTCGCACTGCAGGATGTGTTCTGGTCCTGCTCCTTTACCCTAACCGCGTTGAGGCTTCAAACCATTAGAAAAGGCTTGGCCCACAACCCAAAAGTACAGTGAAATTTTTTATTACTTCTCTGGGCTTAAATTAGTTTAAATTGTTTAAAGGAGAAATACCAAACTCACGGTCCCTTAGCCAAACTTGCCCCCCAGGTGTTTGGTTTGGCTGCCACGGTGCATTTTGCATTTGGATTTGAATGCGCTGGGGTAGGGCACGCGTTTCCCGGTTCTGCCACAGGCCCCTCGCCCATACTGCCCGCTCCTTCACACACTCACATATATATGCACGCACACGTGCACACATGCACACACGCACATGTGCACATATGCACACACATATATATACACGCGCATACATGCACACACGCAAACACATATGCACACGCACACGTGCATGTACGCAGACATATGTGTACACACACACATGCACACACGTCGCCCTCACATGCTTCCCATCGTGGACACACACGGCTTCCTAGGAGCACCTCTGGTCTGGGTCCGGTTCCTTGACTGCTCCGGAGCCGCCATGGAAAACACACACTGATCCGTGTGACCGCCTGTCTGACTGACCCTCCCTCACCCAGACCGCGGTCCGTCAGTGCCGGCAGCACCTGCGCACCCTCTGGGTGTCCTGTGTGCCAGCACAGGCCCAGAACACGGCGAGGGCGCAGGGAACACGCTCCGCCCATTCCTGAGCAAATGAGCAAGGGACGGTCTGGCTTCCACCCCGCACCCCTAGCGGCACTGGCCGCAGATCTCGCCCCGAGAGCAGGTGCAGCCCGGCTGCCGGACCTTTCTGGAAGAAAGGCTTGACCAGGGCGGCGTGGATGGAGCTGCGGAGCCCTCCGTGGCCTGGTGCTCTCCGGAGTCCAGCCTGGAGGAAGCGTCTTCCCTGGGAAGGACACCCGGGCTGTGAGCAGTGGCTCCCGGGGAGAGGCTGGGTCTCCACGATGACAGCACAGCCTCCTGGGGAGAGGCTCGGTCTCCATGGTGACAGCACAGCCTCCCAGGCGAGCACTGAGGCTGTTCCTGTCACTAGTCTCAACAGCAGACTCTGAAGACTCGCCTGCAGAATCCGTGACCCAGACATCGGGCTGGGATTGGAGACTCTGGACTCTGGATGGCCGTCCCTGAGCCCACAGATCGTTTTCCTTCAATTTATAATACATTTTGATAGAATGTTTGTATTTTTCACATTCAAAAATAGAAATAATGAGAAGAGTGGCATCGTTTTACATTTTCTGTAAATCTCTTTGATGCCTGACGAATTAGACGGCATGAGAATTTTTGTGTCTGCTTCCTCATTCCATCTATTGTGATAAATTGTCTTCTTTGAAGGAAGTGAAGAAAAGCCAGTCTCGTGCACTTAGGTGGTTGGAAGAAAGGAGTATTCTAACAGCTTTTTCAGATTACTGTGAATATTCTTCTCTGATATGATATCGATACTCAAGTGGTTTTTTCGAGATTAACTGCTATGTGGAGCTGAACCATTTCAGTGAACTCTTCGTTTTCTCTTACATTAAAATCTATTGGCGTTTCTTGCAAAAATAAAAAAAATTAAAAAAAGGAGGGGCAGCTTTTCATCACCGCTGGATTTTCTTTTCTGCGGCTGGAAAGGCACGGAAAGGGTTCACTGCAGGCTGGTGGGCAGATGGCACCTGCCTTTCCGTTCACGGTGTTTGCACAGAGCAAGCCTGGCGTGGCAGGTTGCGGCTGCCAGGTGCGTCGCTGGGCATGGCCACAGCTGGTGACGCACGCACCTGCCGCCCCAGCGCCCCTGTCCTAGCAACGGGGGACAAGGCAGGAAGTGCAGCCTGGGACGCGGGGGGGGGGGGGGGTTGTCTCCACATGCCTCTCGCTTTCCTCGCTCGCCGATATGTTTTCCTCTCTACACAGCCACCCCGAGTTCCTGGCCTCGCGACCGGGCACCCTCGTGTCTGTGCGGGTTGCCCCGCGTGGGCTCAGGACGTGCCGCCTCCCTGTGGCGCCGACTTTCCCGCAACTTTCCCACAATCACGCGGCTGTCAGTGCTGCAGTCACGTGGCCTGTCACACGCCCGTCAGCCAAGCCATCATTCAGAGACGGCCGGTCCACACACAGAACCCAGCCCGGGCGGGCCGGGTCTCCGCCTGTGCATCAGCATCACAGAACGGCCCTTGCACCTGGTCGGACGTGCGTCCTCACCAGAGCAAGAAAGAATGACATCTAAGCTTCAAAAATAACATCCACAGGTTTAATGGAGTCCACGATAACCACCCTAAACCAGGCATAGTGACACCCGCCTGTAGTGCCTGCTCCCAGAGAGGCTGGGAGGCCGAGGCAGGAGGATCGCTTGAGCCCAGGAGTTCGAGGCCAGCCTGGGCAACACAGCCAGAACCTGTCTCTTAAAATAAAAGAAAAAAAGAACTCCATAAATTCCAAACCAGAGCAGGCAAGCGATTCTCGGGCCAAACTTGTAACTATCAACACGCCCCAATCATGTAATAGTAGGATTAGAAACAACCAAATCAGTGAAAAGCAACTTACAGACATTTCTATGCCCCCAAAATAAACTGTTAATGTTTAACACCCCAGAAATCCGCACCAATGTGGGTGAGGCCTGAGGGCGAGTTGCCCATGTCCGCAAACGGTCGAGGGCATCCGTGCCTTGACATGATGGGAGAGCCCCGGGTCAGAGGCCCGCAGCCCAGCAGGGAGACCCTGCAGGATATGGCCAAATAGACAGGCAGCAGTACAAACCAATATTGCCTGCCCTCCCCACAAAAAAGAAAATTTACTTTTTCTCCCTTAGGTGTCCTCACGCTCAGTCTGTCTGTTCCACCTGCCCAGAGTCTTTCCCACTTGGACAGGCGGGTACACCTGTCACCTGTCTCCACCTGCCGGGCACAGCACTTGCTCAGCTGACGGCGTCTCAAGAGCCCTTTCGAACCTCAGCCTCAATCACTCAGTGACCTCCAAGGGAAGGAAGCAGCAGGGGAAAATACACGAAGGAAAATAAAATTACAAATGCGAAAATGGGTTGTAAGTTGTGGAACTCTACGTTAAGAAGTGGAACGTCGTTATCTAGGGGAAGAAGTAGGCTAAGGGTATTTTAAGAAGGAACTTGATTATAGTAACCGGATTCTCCCGTCTTTCATCCTGAAAATAGAGACGAAACTCGCACCGAGATGAATCTATTCTTCCTCCCACGTCAGACATCTGCCAAAGCAGAAGGCCCTAACTCATATGCAAGGTGCGCATTTGACTCACTGGTGACATAATGCTTAGAGCTGGTGACGGTTTCAAAGCACCGCTATCTGGTGCAAATGAGAGCCAGAGCATATTGCTGGACAACGGCAGTATTCGCAAATCAAACCCCATCTCTCGAAGATACCGTGACAAAATGTGCACACAAGTGCTGATTCTCAGAGACAGACGAACGGGCTGTCCAAGCAGGATTGTCGCTGAGTTGACGTGATTCACAAACCACTCTGCAAGCTGGAAACATGGACAGGTGGGCAAAGGGCCTTTGAACCAGCGATCTCCCTCCCTCGGTGGTAAACCTGGGCGAACACCTTGGGGCTGCTAATTGCTCTCACCTGTTTGACATCCTCACCTGTGGTAGCCATAAATTGTTCCTTCAGAACAGAACCCTGAAAGTTTTGCCCAGAACTTGTCATAGGAACGTCATTAACTGGCTCGTGGTTTAGTGCATTTGAGCAGCCAAAAATGCTGAGCATACCCCTAAAGGAGATGCGAATTTCCAGGGGTCCAGTGAACAATAAAAGGGATGGGAATGGCCATAAAAATAGATCCCTCTCTTACTAAGTGGTGCATAAAATGAATTCAAAAGTGTCGGGGTCCCCCTTACAGATCGTTGACCGTGTGTGGAGTTGTATCGTGCTAGATTTATCAACAGGCAAGAGAAGTACCCGAGTCATTTAGAGAAGAGCCAGGGTTTGGGGAATTATCACGCAAAGACGCGATGATAGCACTGACACAAAATAACAGTAGTTGTTATTTTGAGACGGAGGAATCTCGAAGGCAAAAAGTGAATAAAAAGCAAGTTACGGGCTATTACAATAGAACATGATACTGATGTTCAAAATTACTTTCCAGAGGCAAAGCCATCAAGAATATCACTGTAGTGAAACGGGCAACGTTAGAAGGGAGGGAGGGAAACCAAGATGAGAGAAAAGAATTTACAAAGTGTTTGCAAAAGAAATCACAGTGTGGAAGCATTTGATAGTGATATCCTCTCCTCTCACTTCTTCCTTCAGAGTGGCATTTACCATACAGCGAGACCAACAGGACATCTTGAAAGTGACGTCTTGCTCCATCTGATTTTAATGGGCAAGTTGGAATGCATTACAGAACTATTCTGCAGAGATGTACCACAGATTTATTTTTAAAAACATTATACATTTGCCATTAATATAATTTTAAAGTTCTCTTATATATGACATCTAGAATGTTCCTTCTAATTATAAATGTCATAGTTCCAACATTAACGGAAATGCCTTCACTTTTTTCTTTTTTTTTTTTGGCCAGGGAGGAATTATGACTTTATTACAACCTGAACTGACAGCCAATTCATAAAAATGAATGACATTGTATATCATAACAACTCATAGACTGTTTGGAATGTTTTTTTTTTAATTTTAATTTTAATTTTTTTTATTTCAAGAAAATATGAGAGGACAAACATTTTGGTTGCTTTTTACACCTTTGCCTCTCCCTAGCAGGGGTTAGAGGTTTGCCCTTCCCTCCACAATGCTCACCGCATCCCTCAGATGTGGGACTACCCTCTAACCCCCAAATCCCTGGTGAGCACCACCACCCTGTGAGCACCGTGGGGTTGATCAGTCAGTACCAATGTGATGGCGAGTATGTGTGGGGCCCATTCTTCTGATCTCGTGTCGTCTCACTTTGGATAATGGGCTCAAGCCCAATCCAGGATAGTATGAGCGGTGCTAGCTCACTGTCGTTTCTTAGAATTGAGTAATCTTCCATTGTGAACATATACCAAATTTTAATGATCCACTCATGAGTTGACGGGCACTTGGGTTGTTTCCACACCCTTGCCCTCACTTTTTGAAATGGAAATGTGTGATCCCTTCACAAAAGCACACGAGAAACTTTGTGCAAATGCCCATGCACAGTGGCGCACTGGCGAATGTTCAGCAGCCAGCTCTGGCTTGCAGCGAGGCAACATAGTGAGACTCCATATCTTCAAAAGATAGAAAAATTAGGTGACCATCCTATAGTCCCAGCTACAAGACAGGAGGCTGAGGCAGGAGGACCTCTTGAACCCAGGAGTTGGAGGTTGCTGTGAGCTGGGCTGACGCCACTGTGCTCTAGCCAGGGTGATGGAGTGAGATTCTGTCAAAGAAAAGAGGAAGGAAGGAAGGAAGGAAGGAAGGAAGGAAGGAAGGGAGGGAGGGAGGGAGGGAGGGAGGGAGGGAGGGAGGGGAGAAAGAGGGAGGGAGGGAAAAAGGAGGGAGGGAGGGAGGGAAAGGAAAGAAAGGAAAGAAAAGGTAGGAAGGAAGGAAGGAAGGAAGGAAGAGAGAGAAGAGAAGAGAAGAGAAGAGAAGAGAAGAGAAGAGAAGAGAAGAGAAGAGAAGAGAAGAGAAGAGAAGAGAAGAGAAGAGAAGAGAAGAGAAGAGAAGAGAAGATCCTATTATTTAGGCCACCCAGCCTGTGGTGTTTCTTTATGGCAGCAAAGTAACATAATAGGGTTATTGGGAAGATTAAATAAAATAATTTTAAAACTCAGAATCGTGTCTGGCGTTGAATAAATGCCAACTAAAATGAGCTATTTGCTATGACATTGGAATGGAGGAGGCGGAAGAGGAGACAGACGGAGGAGGAGAAGGAAAGGGAAGACCTACCAGGCGAACCTCGTGTGCCCCAAGCTGAGGAACTAGATTTTGACTTATACTCAATTTTAATTCGTTTAAATGTAAACAGCTGTATGTGGCGACCACACTGAACAGCATAATTCCGGCACCTAATGTGTGTGGGTTTTTGTTACTATCTGGAGACTGAACTGAGCACTTCTGTCTGCAGTCCCTGTACATTGAACGCATTTACACCATAGGAAGATGAGTTTGAGGAACACCAAAAGGAAGTAGCACTGCGGACACACTAGCACAAGCCAGAGTTACATTTTGGCATAAAAACATATCGCTGCCAAGGGGAGGTGGCTCACGCCTGTCATCCTAGCACTCTGGGAGGCCAACGCGGGAGGATGGCTCAAGGTCAGGAGTTCGAAACCAACCTGAGCAAGAGCGAGACCCTGTCTCTACTAAAAATAGAAAGGAATTACCTGGACAACTAAAAATATATAGAAAAAATTAGCCGGGCATGGTGGCACACGCCTGTAGTCCCAGCTACTCAGGAGGCTGAGGCAGGAGGATCGCTTGAGTCCAGGACTTTGAGGTTGCTGTGAGCTAGGCTGATGCCACGACACTCTCTCAAAAAAGAGAGAGAGAGAGATCTTTCTGTGTCTAAGATGAGCCCAGATGATTCTGCCAGAAAGTCTTTGGTACTGCCGGATCCTGAGTTCAGCAAACTGCAGTCCATGGGCCACTGCCTACTGTTTTGTAAATAAAGTTTTATCGGAACCTGCCTGCACCACAGTGTGAGTTTTAAATGTTTTTCTTAAAGGTTTACACATCATGAAACGATCATAACTTTCCCCACTCATGATGAAGCTCACGCTGCATGATTTCTATGCAATGCGCAGTCACTTTGTGAACTCCAATAAAATCCTAAGAACCCCCCCAGCCAAGGGGGACCCCAGGAAACAGCTGCAGAACCGAGCTGCTGGCCATGAGCAGAGGGGAGTCAGACAGGCTGCCGCCCTGTGCCCACCCCCTTGTGGAGTCACTCTTTGTAATAAGATACTAAATCACCAACAGGACGAAGGTCATACAAGAGGAGAGTTAAGCCACACCTGCCAGCCATCGATTTGCTTAACACGTCACTGGGGGCCGGTGTATGCCCTGAGGCTTCTCTCTGATAACAGGCCTCCCTAACTTAACCGTCCCCAGCCTTTGGACAAATCCGCATGTCTTCGACCGATTACAAATCAAAGAATTCTTTGGACCCACCTGTAACCTGAAATGCACCACCCCCCAAGACGCCCCACCTTTCTAGGTCAAAGCAATGTACCCTTCCCTGTACTGACACCTGATTTTAAGTGTGATTCCTTCTCCATGGACACATGAAACCAACTGTGCTCCGGCCACCTCCAGCACATTTCCTCTGGACCTGTCCAGGCCCCGTGCTCCCAGCCCATCACACACAGTCGGCTCAGAATAACCCTCTTTAACCACTTCGGTACCAGCGGCGACTACAGTCGGCAGCCACAGGTGAACGCGCACGTCGACTGTAGCCGACAGCCGTGATATGACTTCTCTAATCTTTCATTTATCAAAATAAAATTGTGAACATTTAAAAATAATATAATGAAAACATACATGTCTATGTTACCTGCTCTGATTTACATGACAAGGAAAGCTGCCTGTAAAGTGAAACGAGCTTTCAGTGCTTTCAAGCTTTCCTCATCACACAAGAGCAAAGCGGACGTGTTGTCAACGCACAGCACAGACCCCCGTGCGGACTGTGAGTGCGGCTGTGGGCGAGGGGTCGCAGCAGGTGAGCACCGGGCCCAAGTGGTTAAATTACTTCACAGAGTTGGGTTTTTTCCATTAACACATGGGATTATATGGGGAGACCACCTAGAGAAAATGTTTCCTCAACTGCAAATCGTGACCCACGAGGTGGGTAGAGAAGTCAATTTAGTGGCTGTGAAAAAAAATTAGTGAGATAGAAAAAGAGAAGAGAATGGAAGGGGAGGAAAGGAAGTGAAGGGAAGATCAAAATGCCTTGTTTAGTGAGGACTTGGATTCCATGTGTGCACGCATGCGTGTGAGTACATGTGCGTGTGTGCACCTGCAGTGTTATACAATGCATTTTTTATGCATGGGAATTAAACAGGCTTGAAAGTCTCTGACCGAGGAGCGTGTGCAAACAGAGAGAGAGGAGGGTCAAGGGCAGAGTCCTGGCATCCCTAAATACTTGAGTTTGGGAATGGGAAGAGAAACTATCAAAGACGGCAGGAAAGGATCAGCCAGGAGGAGGGGAGCCAAGACACCAAGCTACAGAGGGTTTAGATGGAAAGAATGATCAACAGGGCAAACTGCCAATCACCCAGCCACACGGCCGGCCACTGGGGCCCTGGGCAGTGAGGGGGTGACAGTCTCCAGTGCAGTGGAGGGTGCAGCCCTCACTGGGATCGATCCACTGCAGGGGAAGTGAGGAATCAAAGACAGTGTTAGCAGTAAAATGGCACAGACGGATGCTTGCAATGCACAAGGAACATAGCAACAGAGTGTGCGTACGTCACACAAGCAGTATCACAGACGGTACAGAAAACGTGTTCAGATGTATGTGCGTCAGCACACGCAGTATCACAGACGGTACAGAAAACGTGTTCAGATGTATGTGCAATGTTATAAAGTTACATTTTGCCTTCCTTCTGCACCTTTTATGGGCTTACAGAGCTAAAAAGGCTCATAAGAGGTCACAGTCCTCGTGTCCTGGCTAAGACTTGCACTGAGTTATTACAAGGAAAGAATTTCCCTCTTATTTTCCAAAACTTTCAGGAATGAATATTTTGAACCATACTTGGGATGATTTCCCTATGATAAAATAGCTCACAGCACATTCCATTAATAAATGAATTCCCTGTCTGCTCTTACATAAACACAAACTCCAGCTTTCATCCTTTCGTCTTTGGCTTTTCTGAGTTCTCTTCCAAGGTCTGTTTTTTCCCGTAGCATTTCAACTCTCTCAGAAAGCTGCTGTGCACAAAATGTGCAAAACCATGGTCCGGTTCCGCTTCACGGAGGTGGCAGGGATTATCTGACACTTCCCTGTCCTTTCTTCTGTAGCTCTGGCCTGGCCCGCTGAGGCCACGGATGCTGTCTCAGTCCGTTCGTGTTGCTGCAAAGGAACACCAAGGCCAAGCGATTCACAAGGAAAGGAGGCTGACCTGGGCCACACGTGTGCGGGGCTCACGGAGGGAGGCAGGGAGGCGCCGGGCTCTCTTTAACAACCAGCTCTCAGGGAGACCTACGAGCGAGGGCTCACTCGTCCCCGTGAGCACAGCGCCGAGCCCCGCCTGAGGGACCCACCATCCCCCGTGACCCAAACACCCAACTCTGAGCACCGAGTCTCCACGCCAGACTTGGAGGAGGCACACACGCCAAACCACTGCAGACGTTTCTCGTCACGCGCTCAGCTGCCAGGGCCGCAGCAGCCCCTCTTCCCACTCGCACCTTTCTACTGGCAGGTCCCTTTCTCTGACTTCCAGAACTTTCCGTCAGGAGCTAATTAAATACAGTGCTCGACGCCACATGGGCCGTGGACGCCGTGACGATGCCAGCGCTCGCCGTCCCCTGGGCTCTGTGGGTGTTGAAAGCGAGGTGCTAAGGGAGGGAGTGCCTGAGGTTTAGCGCTAGGTTGGGGCGCACGAAACAGGCTTTGCTGTAGGTCAAGAATGGTCACATATGGGCTGTTTTGTGCGGTTCGACCTAAACATCTTTCCTGCAAAATCCGTGCGTCCTCTCTGGGTGCAAGCTGAGCACTGCACCGTCTCTGCCTCACCTGGGCTTGCCCACCTGTGACCGCTTCTCTGACGTCAACCTTCACATTGTAGATACAAACTACAGAGCTAAACGCATTTATTCAGCAGTATCTGCCAAGCACCCACTATGCAAAGCACCGGACGAGACGTTGGGAATCCAGAGTTGGAGACTCAGACGTGACCCCTGACCCTCAGAGCCGACAGTCCCGCAAGGACCATTATATTTTAGACAAAAATCACACAGATATTTCTATTTCATCAAACCCGATATGACAGTTGCAACAGAAGTATGCGTCTAGCAGAAATACACCCAAACTCGTCTGGAAGGACAGGGACGGTTTTCCTGAGACAGTGACGGAGAGCTGAGGACAGACGCAGAGAGGGAGTGAGGACGGCAGGGAGCCCGGGAGGGCGGCTTGCACAAACGCTGTCAGGAAGCGGCGCCAAAGGTCCAGACGGGACCAAGGAAGGCGACCGGCTCCCAGGAGCAAGAAGGAAGGGCTCGGAACCGGCGGGACAAGGACGGAAGGCCCTGCCAGTTTCTTTCCCTCAGCAGAGAGCAGCCTGTAAGCAGCATGACCCAGGCCTGCGGGTTAGCGAGACGACCTCTCGCTGCAGAGAGCAGGGCCCTCGACGGCCCCAGAGCAGCCATGCCCAGCCTCGGTGGCGCCAGGGACAGTCTCACGGAAGACAATTTCCCCAAGGACTGGCGGTGTTGGAGGGTGGTTTCAGGATGATTCAAGCACATCACGTTTATCGTGCAGTCAGACCTCTCTGCTGGCCGGGTGCGGTGGCTCACGCCTGTCATCCTAGCATTCCGGGAGGCCGAGGCGGGAGGATCGGTCAAGGTCAGGAGTTCGAAACCAGCCTGAGCAAGAGCAAGACCCCGTCTCTACTAAATAAAGAAGGAAATTAATTGGACAACTAAAATATATTGAAAAAATGAGCCGGGCATGGTGGCGCATGCCTATAGTCCCAGCTACTCGGGAGGCTGAGGCAGGAAGATCGCTTGTGCCCAGGAGTTGGAGGTTGCTGTGAGCTAGGCTGAAGCCACGGCACTCACTCTAGCCTGGGCAACAGAGTGAGAGACTGTCTCAAAAAAAAAAGAAAAAAAAATGAGTTGGGGCGGAGGGAGGCGCTGAGAGGATAACAAGGAAAAGGAGTTAGGATATTCTCTCTGTTAAGTAAAAACTAAAGAGGCTACTTGTTTGGGGCTGAGCTCCTGCCCTGGGCCCCACAGACCAGACTAAAGCTCAGATGGAGTTACCCGTGTGAGCTTCCACGTCACCAAACCGAGAGTGACCTTCTCCAAAATCAGGAGAGAACGGCCCATTTCCCAGACAAGCAGGTGACGTGGAACGAATTCCCGCCCTAATCCTCCGCTGCCGTCACCCACGTCACCGATCGGCTCACTCTTCACTGTCTCCCCGACCTGCCCAACGAGGACAGTGGCGTTGAAGTGACCAGAACACCATTCTGCTTCCCCGATTCCTCCGCCTCTAAAGCCAGCCGGCTCTGTGTGGACACTTGCACAGCTGCATGGACAAGTGCAGCCCGGCTCGCAGCGAAGCCAACCCAGATCTTCACATTCCTTATGACTCTGTCTTGTGACAGGCGCGAGCAGGAGACGCCGCTGGCACGGACCAGGCCGTGGGGGGCGTCGTGGGGACACGAGGAGAGTGAAGGGGGACTGACAGGGCTTGGCAAGGGCTGGTGCCAGTGAGGAGGCAGCATCCGGAATAACACGGTTCCTGGAGGAGCCGCCGGGGGTAGTGGTGCCTCGGAGGCGCCGGAATCGAGAACAAACAGGGCCGGGGGCAGATCAGGAGGGGCCTGCACACCTGCATGCCTGCACCCCCCCTGCACCCCTGCACCCCTGCACCCTCTGCACACCTGCACCCCCAGTGCACCCCTGCACCCTCTGCACACCTGCACCCCCACTGCACCCCTGCACCCCTGCACCCTCTGCACACCTGCACCCCCTGCACCCCTGCATCCCTACACCCTTGTACCCCTACACCCCTGTACCCTCTGCACCCCTACACCTCTGCACCCCTGCACCCCCCCTGCACCCCTGCATGCCTGCACCCTTGGCACCCCCTGCACCCCTGCACCCCTACTCCCTGCACCCCTGCATGTCTGCACCCCCCCTGCACCCCTGCACCCTCTGCACCTGCACCCCCACCCCTGCACACCTGCACTCCCTGCATTCCCACCCCCTGCACTTCCTACACCCCTGCACCCCCACCCCCTGCACGCCTGCACCCCCACCCCCTGCACCCCTGCACCCCCACCTCCTGCACGCCTGCACCCCCTGCACGCCTGTACCCCCTGCACCCTCTGCACCCCCTGCACCCCCACTCCACCGTGCAAAGGTATCTCCATGGAACTAGGCCCTGGTGCCACAAGACCAGGACACCACGTTGCCCACCAGCCACTCCACGCAGGAAAGTCTGCTCTTCCCTGAAGCCTTCCACACTCTTCCTTCCCTCCGGACCTTCCGGCACATTCTAACCGTTCTCACTACTCTGCGGTGTCTGTGTCAGCCTTCGTCATATTTCGGCATCTCCCTGCCCACACACAAGTCCGACCCGCTCTGCCGGATCTCTGCCTCAGCGGGGACGCTGGACGTGTGGCCACTGGCCGCACACAGCGGGGCCTGGGGCGCGACCTCTGGCGGGCAGGGGCGGATGGGGCTCCCTCCCGGGTGCAGCAAGGAGCCGTCTGCAGGCGGCCGGTGGGGTCTCGGGAAAGGCTAGAGCACCACGCAGGCCTGCACGCCAGCTCCCACGGCTAGATCCCCGGGACCACGCCTGCTTTCTCCAGCCCTCGTGTCTGACTGTTTAACTTACACCATGTCCTTATTGTTTCCTCGTGTTTTGTTTTTTTGCTTTTTCTGAACTATATTAATAACTTCCCCACCCTGAATTTCATTCTCTCTTAGTAGGTCTGAAATATACACATCCTTAATTAACTTCCTGCTAACATCTTCCTGCCCGGCCAGGTCCCGCCTCTGCGCCTTCCCCCCAACCCCAGCGTGGAGCTTTAACATCTATATTTTACTACCACACGGCTCCAACCACCAGCCAGTCGTGCTGTGAATTTCTGAAAGTCCTTGTCACAGGCCTTCTGGGATTTGCGTCTGAAATGGCGAAGTTCAAACATTAACTGACAACGCTTCCAGTCTGTTCCCTTCCCGGCATCAGTGAAGCAAGATCCTGCGCGACACACGTGTGAACGCCATTCCGAAACCCCACTCGGGCACCTGCCTTCGGAAAGTCAGGCCAGAAAGATATTTTTATGTCATTTCGTCACAGGGTGCTTTGCAGTACTTTGAGAGTTTTTTGTGTACATTTCCTGAAGTGACATTTCCCTCAGAGAACAAGCACGTCTTGCAGTGAGTCTGACTAAGATCACTTCTTCCAAAAATTGAGTCAACACATGGGATCAATTTGGCCACATATGGTTACTTGCAAGCAGTCTTTTTTTTTTTTTTAATGAAAACTGCCTCTAGACTATGTGATTTCTGTCATTACTAAAAAATAAGTAAGATGACAATCAATCTATTTTAAACAGCACAATAACAACAATATCATTGTTTCTAGTTTTCTTTGATGGTTCCGTTCAGCTTTCGAATAATCAGAAATTCTCTAGGTGCTGGGAAATTAGCTGCAGGATTTCTCCCAACACAGCCAAGGCCTCCCGCCAACCGAGGCTCTGATTTCCTTAGGGAGTAGATGTTAAGCACAAAATTTTTCCAACCTGTCAGTCATCTATATGGCATTTAAAAAAAAAAAAAGTACAAGCACAGCATAAGCAAATATTTATAATTTCTTATGATTCATCTTGGTTGCTTCTTACTGATTTTATGTTACGTGTGTGTGTATTTCATCCTTCCTATGAACTTGAAGTGTTTGCAACACAACAGAGGCTTAATATTCTTAAAGTATATTTAAATGAACAGGAAATAATGCAATAGGAATGCATGTCAAGTAAACCCAAAATAAAAAACAAGAAAGATAAACTAATTATCTTAGACTTTACCATTTCTGTAAAAAGCAGTAAGCAGGTGAAAAGACAATATATTTTGAAAAGGTAAAATGTGAGTAAATGAGTCTGGATAAACCAACAAGAATATACATGGTAGAAGCAGAAAATAATCAAACACACAGAGGCCATCCCACCTGCCCCTATTCACAGTAGGTCAAGCAGACAAAAACAAGAACAGCGGAGATTACAAAAAGAAAAATAAAATTAATTAAAACATGTTCATCTTGGCCGGGGGCGGTGGCTCACGCCTGTAACCCTAGCACTCTGGGAGGCTGAGGCGGGAGGAACGATGGAGGTCAGGAGTTTGAAACCAGCCTGAGCAAGAGCGACACCCCCGTCTCTTCTATAAATAGAAAGAAATTAATTGGCCAACTAAAAATATATAGAAAAAATGAGTCGGGCATGGTGGCGCATGCCTGTAGTCCCAGCTACTCGGGAGACTGAGGCAGCAGGATTGCTTAAGCCCAGGAGTTTGAGGTTGCTGTGAGCTAGGCTGATGCCATGGTACTCACTCTAGCTCAGGCAACAGAGTAAGACTGTCTCAAAAACAAAAACAACATGTTCATCTTGATACTCTAGAAACAGATAAGTCACCTTCTAACACACACATCAAATATAATGGTTAATTATATAATTGATCACAGGGAAATTGTGATAAATATTAAAAAGCAAAATTTACAAATTTTATACATTTATAAATAAGAAAGAATACAAATCACGTTCTCTAATAACTATATAATGAAACCGATATTAATAAAACTTCGAAAAGAGGCACAAAATTGGAAAATTTTTAACTTATTCTTTAAACTTATTCTATTAACTTATTCTATTTTCTTTCAGATTAAAAAAATCCTAAAGACAAATAGTTTATAATATAGCAATAATGAGATTGCTAAACATCAAAACCTTTAGGATTGTTCAAAGATATACTCAGAGACATTGTCATAGCTTTAATATTTTTCCCCGTTTAAATATAAAAATAAATGAACTATACGATTTTTAAATTGTAAAAGAAGAAAAGATTCCTTTGTAAAGGTAAAAAAATAATTAAATACATGTGAAAAGAAGAAGGGCAATGAATTGAATAAATAAATTCCAAAGCTCCTTATTTAAACAACAGTGATGATGAAATAGACTGGCACTTCTCAAACTGGTGTTAAAAAATGAAAATCTATCCCAGAGGACATTCATAACTGTGCCAAGAAAAAGTCTCCGTCTACACAAATAAGTTCTTTATTTTTAACTTCTTTTAATCACTAAACAGACTTCAAAAGTTTTTCCTTTTACTTTAGAACTTCTCAGATCTTTTCTTATGTTAATATGTCCTTTGAATCCTGAAGAAGTGTCTGAGTGCAATTTCCCAAGCTTATTTATCTTTTTTTAGTATTCTGAGGACAGCTTGCAAAATGCTGAACTAGACAAACTTCTTGCAAAACCATTAAAGAAAAAAAAAAACAGAAATAATTAGATTAGAAACAATGAAATGGAAATAATAATGAACAGAGGAAAAGGCGTTAAAATGGAAATCTGTGCACATCGGACGCTGTTTAAACTGGGAGAACATGACATGAGACAGCACTGGCTATCCAGACGTGTCCCAGTTTACACATCTGTGTTTTACACCAAGACATGGTATTATGAAGACAACGTAAGATGAATAACAAAGTGAGCACAGGGCCGGGCGCGGAGGCTCACGCCTGTAATCCTAGCACTCTGGGAGGCCAAGGAGGGAGGATCGTTCAAGCTGAGGAGTTCGAGACCAGCCTGAGCAAGAGCGAGACCCCATCTCTACTAAAAATACAAAGAAATTAATTGGCCAACTAAAAATACATAGAAAAAATTAGCCGGGCATGGTGGCACATGCCTGTAGTCCCAGCTACTCAGGAGGCTGAGGCAGGAGGCTCGCTTGAGCCCAGGAGTTGGAGGTTGCTGTGAGTGAGGCTAATACCACGGCACTCTAGCTCTGGCAACAGAATGAGACTCTGTTCTTAAAAAAAAAAAATGACATTTAATAAAAACTAATTATTCCAAACACCTAACATATCCGATCTGCAGGTCCAAAAGTGTGGTCACCTGTACATTGAGTGTGGCCCTACGCAGACACTAATACCAGGAGGAAAGATGCCCACTGCGATTACCACGTACCTGCCTACTCACTCGCGCTCATGAGTAAATTACATATATAAGCTTTGAAAAATAAAATGCAAACATTGGGTACAAATTATACAGTATACTCAGAAAAAAAAAAAGAATCAATAAACAGCCGTTAGAATTCAGAGTTCAGCAAAATGGCCCAAAACAAGATACTTATATGCAAAATCACTTGTTTTTTATTCTAGGAATAAGGAGTTAAAAATATAATGAAAGAGAATTTATCCACAGTAGCAATGAAAATACTGTTTGTATAGTGATGACTATAATGAGAATACACCACCAATCTTAATACAACTGCTACACTTTTCTGAGAAACAAAAGACGTAAAATATTTTCATTTTTCCCAGACTCATACTGCATTCATTTTCACTCAAAATAAAAGAGGGGAATTTTGTTACATGATAAAAGATTGGAAGACCTCCCAGAAGACAAAGTGGTGGGAATAACAAGACAAAGAAAATTATTAAAGAGATGAAATCCATGAATAAAGATGGATATAGCACTGGTCCTTTGAGATACTAAGAGAGATCCACACACATAAGACTACAAGAGTAAAAAACATGGCCAGGCGAGGTGGCTCACGCCTGTAATCCTAGCACTCTGGGAGGCCGAGGAGGGAGGATCGCTCAAGGTCAGGAGTTCAAGACCAGCCTGAGCAAGAGCAAGACCCCATCTCTACCAAAAACTAGAAAGAAATTAATTGGCCGACTAAAAATACATACAAAAAATTAGCCAGGCATGGTGGCGCATGCCTGTAGTCCCAGCTACTTGGGAGGCTGAGGCAGGAGGATCGCCTGAGCCCAGGAGTTTGAGGTTGCTGTGAGCGAGGCTGATGCCACGGCACTCTAGCCCAGGCAACAGAGCGAGACTCTGTCTCTGAAAAAAAAAAAAAAAAAAGTGAAAAAAATGCATAATCACAAGAAGTGAGAAACAACTGCGTGTGTGTTTCTCAGAAATATCCTTTTTTTTTTTTTTAAATTTTAATACTTGATAAAAAGACATTCTGAATCTGTGGTTAAAACTATTATCCCGTGAGGAAGTTGGACCCAGTTGGCTGGCAACCTGCAGAACATAACGTGGACGCCCTCACCTGCCGCCAGGTGACGAAGGCTGGCCTGGTTGGTTGCTGAGAGTTTGGGCGCAGCCGTTCCCAATGAGAGGCTCAAAGCAGAACCTCCTGGAGCTCCGTCCACACACACGTGCCTGGGCACCCCACCCCGGACGAGTCCTGACTCTCACAAGTACTGGCTAGGTGTGCGGCTTTAGGAAAAACGAGCTTCCGTTTCCCCAACTACAAAACAAGGATGCAGATAACTATTTAATGTTCTAAAAGATTATTTTGAAGCTTAAATAAAACGAGGCATGCAGGGTGCCTAGATTTCATGTTCTAGCTCTCATTTGAAAATATACTGATAACATGAGCTTGTTTCTCTGTCTGGAAAACCATGTCTTTAAAAGTAAAACAAATTTTCATGATACATTTCTCTTTTTTTCCTTCAGTTGTCAAGAGAAAGGGCAGACGCATCACCACCCACCCACCTCCCAGCATCTTACTTTATTCATTTAAACTCAAAATGTGAAACTTACTCTTGAGTGTGGTTAAAAATCCAAGGGATAAACAACAAAAACTGACACGAACCCAATATATCAAATCGCTATTTCTTCTAAAGAAGGAGAACAGTGCATCTAATAGTTCTTGTGCATGAAATCAAAGACTTATATTCAAGCACAGAGCGGGATACATCAGCAGAGGGTCATAAAATCCCAGGCGTTTTGGCTACTTAAGTTGGACACTGCCACATGAAAACGGAATAAGTAGTTTGGAACGAAATGTTTAAGCACAGAAAACTAGGTTCTTTAATTTAAAAACTCTTCCCAACTCTAAATGTTCAATAATGTCTACCTTAAAACATCTACAGTGAATTTTCTTCAAATTCTCCCTATGCCATTCCAAATTATCAGTTTCCTCTGCTATAATTTTTTCTCAACTTTTGAATTAAATTTTTTTGCTATAAAGCTCAACATTATGTTTGTCGTTTTCTAAATTCCCTTCTAAAGATCTTTCTAAGAGAACAAAGGTTGGGGGGAGGAAGAGTGTTTAATATGTTCTTTCAGTTAGAAAACTACCACTGCTACCTTAGCAACCTACCAACATCCTTAGGAGAATCCGTTCTTATATCAAAAATGTTGAAAGAACAGATTTAATACAAATCCAGCTGCTTTTATGCAAAACAAAAAACACTTTTTTAATTTTGGGCACAGTCTCCGTAGACAAAACTTCTGTTCTAATGGAATAACACATCTCACGTCCCTGTCGTCCTGGCGCAAACACTCGCTCACTTAATATTCTGCCTCTGTTCCATTCCCCTTCCGTGAAATGCTAACAAAGAGTTTTAATTTTGCCCTAAAACCTCAAACTACAGATGGGTAATTTTGCAGCCTTTGTGATTTTTAGCACAATCACTCCTCACTGAACACTTCCTGTCACCATCTGCCTCTTTTGAAGGCCAAATGGGAGTTTTCTTGGCTTGTTTATTTTTCCCCCCCGCAGTCTGCTGTCTGACATTTCTCTCACCGCCCTCCGGCCCTCTGTGCTTCTGCGTCTCTGCTCCAATCTGACCAGCTCTCGCTCTCCGGACTTCTCCAGGGTCCCTGAGGGTCGACCAGAGTTTGGTTCTTATCCATGCGATGAGTCTGCCCCAACACAGCCCGTGACGTCCATGTGTTACAACAGCACATCCGGGCCGGGCACCGTGGCTCATGCCTGTAATCCTAGCACTCTGAGAGGTCAAGGCAGGAGGATCGCTCAAGGTCAGGAGTTCAAGACCAGCCTGAGCAAGAGCGAGACCCTGTCTCTATTATAAATAGAAAGAAACAACTAAAAATAGAAAAAAATGAGCCGGGCATGGTGGCACATGCCTGTAGTTTCAACTACTCAGGAGGCTGAGGCAGGAGGATCGCTTGAGCCCAGGAGTTTGAGGTTGCTGTGAGCGAGGCTGACGCCATGGCACTCTAGCCCGGGCAACAGAGTGAAACTCTGTCTCAAAGAAACAAAAACAAAAAAAAAGAACCAGCACGTCGGTTGCCTCCCTGAATCCATTATTCTCCATGACTCCCTGCACGGATGTCGTGTGTCTTAGCGGGGAAAAGGTTAGAGCACAAAACGCTCCGTCCCTAATTCAGTTCCAACTTTAGCGTGACGGCGGCACGTGGATTGGATCTCGGGCCCGTCACGACTCGCGCTCAGCGAGATGCCCAGACACAGAACAGCGGCAGCAAGTCAGGCTTCGTTGATTCTGGACAGGAAGCGACTCGTGGTCCTCAGTCTTCTCGTCCACCATACATTACCTGCTGAGGGCCCACCGGGGCCCAGGGGCTGGGGACTCAGTGCAGATCCAACCCAACGGACAAAATACTTCAGTGGGAACAAAAGGAACTGGACTTAAGGCCCTGGACACTTTGGGACGCGCGAGATAGTGACAGGGCCTACGTAACTCAGTGCTCATCTCTGCACAGCTCTCTCGGGGTTGAGATCACGGGTCTAAGTGAGACGCACTCATCATCGTTGAAACACATGAAACTAATGACAAAAATGTTTTCTGCCAATAAAAGTGAGCAATGAAAGGATGAGTGAGTTCCTGCCGCCCCACTGTCTGCAGGCCCAGCCCACAGGTGAGGACGCCCAGGGGGCAGGTGAGTGGGGGGTGGGCAGGGCAGGGCCGTCCCTTCTCCCTCCACTGCCCGGCTTGAAGGCTGGGGCCGGTTTCCCTGGTGCCGGAGAGCTTCCTTACTCCTGAGTGCAAGGCCGTGGTCTGCCCTCGTACGAAGTCAGGGTGCGCTGGCGCGGAAGCACAGAGGGGAGCACCTCGAGTCTAGCCCAGGCCTCGAGTTTCCGGGAAACATCAGTGCCTAGAACCGGACAGCCCAGAGCCAGGCTGTATTCCCCATTTGGCACCTAGTGTTTACTCTGGTGGGTACAGATCCCGAAGGGAACTGAACAAGCAAGCACACACACACAAAAGATCCTTCTCACCTGAGGACTGGACACAAAGACAGACTGACGTTCAGCTCATTCCCCCGTTACTTAAAAGGAAGGTAAAGGACAGTATGTGGCAGATACAACATGTGATATGTCACAATTGGAATGTATTTATATTAATTTTGATCTACACATTTCCACATAGTTGGTAAGCTTTTGGGTCATGAAATAATTAGGTGATTAGGTGAAATGATTAGGGAATAAGAGAGAGACATGTCTCTCTCATATATTCTCTCTCTTATATTCTCTTATATACTCTTATATTCTGTCTCTCTCTCTTATATTCATTCTCATGGAATATAAATGTTTACCAAAAGGCTTTTACTCATAGTGAAAATTTCAGTACTAGCCATCATTAATTGGCCTCAAAATATACTTTTAAAGGAAATAATATTGAGAAAATATTAAAAAATTGTGGTGACAGGTCCTCTGAATAACACTGCTGTCGTTTGCTGTGTTTAATCCAGGTGACAAAAGGACGTATTAAAACGACCCCGTCTGCCCAGCAGTGGTTGTGGAGCCTGACCCCGCACAGCAGCTCCGGGAGAGCAGCGTCCCGGCAACGGGACGGGGAGGGAACCTCCTCCCCTGCCCCCACGGGGGAGAGGACGCAGACTGGCCCACCGTGGAAACTGTAAGATCTTTCTTTGAAGGGTTCTGCGCCACTCGGAAGGTCAGTGACCTGGAGACATTTCAGGTTTGACCCTGTTGTCATCATCACTGATCTTTCTTATTTGTGATCTGTCAGCAACAGGGCTACGGATGAAATGGAGCAAGGACTCAAAACCAGTGTCTCATCCAAGCATACTCATTTGGAATTAATTTATATTGATGAGGCAATCACGAGAAAACTCACGCTTCTAGTGTCGATTATATTTCGTTTTTTTTGTTTTTGTTTTTGTTTTTTTTAATGGCTTCCTGCTTTCCAAATCCGGCACTTTTCAATGTCGATGCTACTCACTTCAAAATGCCAATCGATCCCAAAAAAACAACCAGCTGCCCCTGCAGTACATGAGGTGGTGCTTGCAAAGCTCAATTGTATTTCTGGATGAATTCTTCTAATTACTTTATGTTAATGCTGTATGTATGTACATGCAGTTTGTTTGTCTATATGAATTACTGAACTATATATACATCTCATCTGGGTTATCTTTGTTCAACATTTCTTAAGTCGAATTGTGTAAACCAGCTGATATTCACCAAACTACGTTAGTAGTTTGGTGGTAGAACCAGGGTGCCTATCGGAGAATACTGTTCAAGCTATTAACACACGCACAAACACGCACACACACATACATGCACACGCACAACATTTATGCAAGAAAATATTGTAGCTTCATGACTGCATCGCTGTTTTCCCAAATATCTGACCTCAAGGTGTGTACAAGTACACTCAGATTATTTAAATTCACCCTTCTGGGCCAGGTGTGTTGGCTCACGCCTGTAATCCTAGCACTCTGGAAGGCCAAGGTGGGTGGATTGTTTGAGCTCAGGAGTTCAAGACCAGCATGAGCAAGAGCAAGACCCCGTCTCTACCAAAAAAATTAGACATAAATTAGCTGGACAAACGCGCCCGATCTCGTCTGATCTCGGAAGCTAAGCAGGGTCGGGCCTGGTTAGTACTTGGATGGGAGACCGCCTGGGAATACCGGGTGCCGTAGGCTTCTTCAAAAACAAAAAAATAAAAAATAAAAAAATAAAAAAATTAGCTGGACAACTAAAAATATATTTTAAAAAATTAGCAGGGCATGGTGGTGCATGCCTGTAGTCCTAGCTACTTGGGAGGCTGAGGCAGAAGGATTGCTTGAGCCCAGGAGTTTGAGGTTGCTGTGAGCTAGGCTGACGCCATGGCACTCACTCTAGTCCGGGCAACAAAGTGAGACTCTGTCTCAATCAATCAATCGATCAATAAATAAATTCACCCTTCTGTAAAGCAGATCTTCTTATTCCTTACAAGATTCTTTAAAATGTATACCTTTGTTTTTATTTGTCATCAAAAAGCTTTATTCGGAATAAAACAGGTTTTATCCAAAGACACATAACTATTTTCAAGATAAATTGGATCTGATCAACTTGATAGAAAAGCCTCTCTGTAAACACTCATTTGTCCCATTATTATAGGAATGTCTGCGATGGTAAAGACTTAGAACATGAATTCTATAACCTTAGCATTCTAGATCCTCTTTGAATTTTATTTTTGCTATTATATTGCAAGAGAAAATAAAAAAAAAACATATATCTTTTGAGAACATAACAAAACCAAGACCTTTTTTCTCGGTATGCTATGGGCAGGCTCAGGAAATGTTTCAGACTGAACATTCTTCTTGTCCATATTAAAACAGAGTATTTCTCGAGCGCTATTAATAATTCAACTTGGAATAGAATCATAAATATGCATGAATGGAAGGTCACCTGCCCCGTCCCCTGCTGAGAAAGACCTCTGACTAAGCATTTCCGGAAAGAGAAGCAGCTGCCCCGTTCCAGGTATTCGAGGCACGTCTGTGCTGGGAGCCCAGGAAGGACGAAGAGAAGCCGAGTGACGTCTCTGCCCGACTGCGCCGTGCTGTTGTCCTTTCCCCCTGTCCTCACAGCACCCTGCCCGTGTCTGCGTCCCAGCACTCAGCACCTGGTGTCATCACCTGTGTACACACTGGCTCCCACACAGAGGTCTCCAGGCGTTTTAGTGATCCTGGCTTTTGGAGAAAGCAAGCTCAGGCCGGGCGTGGTGGCTCACGCCTGTCATCCTGGTACTCTGGGAGGCTGAGGCGGGAGGATCGCTCGAGGTCAGGAGTTCGAGACCAGCCTGAGCAAGAGCGAGACCCTGTCTATACTAAAAACAGAAAGAAATTAGCTGAACAACTAAAAATATATAGAAAAAATTAGCCGGGCATGGTGGCACATGACTGTAGTACCAGCTACTTGGGAGGCTGAGGCAGGAGGATCACTTGAGCCCTAGGAGTTTGAGGTTGCTGTGAGCCAGGCTGATGCCACGGCACTCTAGCCTGGGCAACAGAGTAAGACTCTGTCTCAAAAAAACAAACAAACAAACAAACAAAAAGCTAGAGATAAAACAAAGATGAGGATGAAATTAAAAACATGAATTATTTTTAAGAGGCTTTTCACTTCCTCTGTCTGTGTTGTTAGCAAGCCGGAAAACACATTCCCCGTGGCATCTGTTGCCACATAAATTTTGTTCAACAATTAAATCATTGTCATATTGGCAGTGGTGGCAGAACTGCAGAGCTGGGGCCTTGGTGATGATCTAGTCTAACTTCCAGATTGTGCAGAGACAGCCTCCGCCGACATCTCTCACACCACTCCACACTGCTTCCCGCCAGGGCGCAGACACTGGCTTTTATTTACTGTGCCACTAATAAATTGTCTTCCGGAACATGCATCTCGTGGCCTTCAGAATGTGATTTTTTTTTTTTTTTTTTTTTTTTTGAGACAGAGTCTGGCTCTGTCACCCAGGCTAGAGTGAGTGCCGTGGCGTCAGCCTCGCTCACAGCAACCTCAAACTCCTGGGCTCCAGCGATCCTCCTGCCTCAGCCTCCCGAGTAAATGGGACTGCAGGCATGTGCAGAATGCGGTTTTTACGTCTTTGACACTGTCTTCTTTTCACACTCAGCGGGCGCGAGACTCAGGTGACTGCCGTGCGGGTGGCGAGGGTCCCCTCCCTGATGGGCACTCGCCCTAGGCCAGTGGCCCTGTGAGTTGCCCCTGGCTAGGGAAGCAGCAGCCATCAAATAAATGCTCCCCAGGATTCCCTCGAGCTGTTCGTTCATTGGTCCCGTCTGAGTCTGGGCTTGCGTTCGGGGAGCCCGAGTCTCAGCTCAGGACTACACAGTCCCGAGTGTGTGTGTCCGAAATCCAGGAAAGGGAGGAGGCTCGGGCATCTTGCACCCCAGGTTTCAACACCATCATCCTCTTCCAAAGAAGAGACTCTTACAAGTGTTTTTAACAAAGTAGTTTTCTCTTTCCCATTTTTCAACTTGCCAAATTTCTCAGGTTTTCATGCTGACTCTTTCCTCTTCAATGCAGAGCACACATTTCTGTGACGAGTTTAGAGTTTAGGCCGGGCACAGTGGCTCACGCCTGTAATCCCAGCACTCTGGGAGGCCGAGGCGGGCAGATTGCTCAAGGTCAGGAGTTCAAAGCCAACCTGAGCAAGAGCGAGACCCCGTCTCTTCTAAAAATACAAAGAAATTAATTGGCTAACTAATATATATAGAAAAAATTAGCCGGGCATGGTGGCGCATGCCTGTAGTCCCAGCTACTCGGGAGGCTGAGGCAGCAGGATTGCTTGAGCCCAAGAGTTTGAGGTTGCTGTGTGCTAGGCTAGAGTTACAGGCATGAACCCCTGCACTCTGCCATGGCAGTGTTATTTTGACAGCCTCCTGGCCGCCTCCCAGCCCCTACTTTGCACACACCTGGCTCGACATTGAAATAACTAATTTTTCCGAGACACCACCTTCCTAGAGGATCCTGAGCTCACAAGCCCACAGGAGCCCCAGCCACTGCCATCCTGCCTAAATCCCAGCTTTCCGAGTCTCACGGATTGGGGAACTACCTGGTCTTTCCAGAACCACAGTATTTCCTGTTCCCCCTAACATGGACCTCTCTCACGCAGGTGGGCAGGTGCCCCACATCTCAGCAAGACAGAATAACAGGAGGAGAATAAAGTCTGGAGAACAGCAATAACTCCTATTATTTATTAAGTGCATACCGTGCACCAGGACCTGTGCAAGACACTCTACGTGTGCTGTCTCATCTTGTCCCCACGCAAACCTTACGTGACAGGTCTCATGATTTCACAGAATGGAAACTGAGCCCCGTAGAGACTGTCCTCCTCAAGATCTTTAAACGCCAAACGGCAGAGGTGGAACCCAGTCTTGCTCCAGTGCTGGGACTCCTGCCGGCGTGTCCGCTCACAGTGAAGGCGTGTGCCAGGCAGGTGGACACGCAAATCTTAAGTTCAGGGGAGAAACGAGAGTCACAGAATGTCTGTTCCTCACAGGCACCTCCTGGCATGGGTGACCTTGTCCGGGGAGAAAGGATGTGATGAAAAGGGAAGAAAACAAAACAGCTCTGAGCAAAGCCACCACCTGCAGGGTCAGAAGAAAAGACTGGGCAGGTCCCAGGAGAGCAGGAGAGGTATTTAGCGCAAATCAAAGAAGTGTCATTTTGAGTCACAGGAAGGAGAGCAATCAAGTGTAGGAAGTGAAAAAATTCCACTGAGATCCAGTAAGATAAAGAGCAAAAAACACTCGCTGGCACCGATGGCCAGGAGCTGGGGTGACTCGCAACCCGCCCAAACCAGGACAGTTTCTGGGGTGAAAGGGGCACTGTTGACAAGGGCCCGGGACCCCCGAATACGGCCCCGGTGAAAAGCAAGACACAAGGTCACCCTATCGAGAAGCCCCCAGCGCCCTTTGTGAGGACAGTCTGGAGAGAGTGGTGCATCGAACGTCGCCTCGCTGTGATTCGGGAATGCGCGTGTGGTGAGAGAGCACGCAGGCTGGGCGCCGTGGCTCACGCCTGTAAAGCTGAGGCAGGAGGATCGCTTGAGCCCAGGAGTTAGAGGTTGCTGTGAGCCAGGCTGACGCCACGGCACTCACTCTAGCCCAGGCAACAGAGTGAGACTCTGTCTTAAAAAAAAAAAAAAGGGAATGTCTTTTCATAGGTATACAACAGGTATCTGCTGTTTGGAATCCACCGTTATAATTATTACAATACATGTATTTGGCATCTTTACACATCTTACTTGAAAATCCATGATTTTTATCTCTCTTAAACGCAAAAACAACCCTAACAACTATTCATGTTATCATGTATTAAACATTCTCAGTAATTATTACTTTAAGAATATATCTCAGCCAGGCATAGGGACTAATGCCTGTAATCTTAGCACTCTGGGAGGCCAAGGCAGGAGGATCTCTTGAGCTCAGGAGTTCAAGACCAGCCTAAGCAAGAGCGAGATCCCATCTCTACTAAAAAAATAGAAATAAATTAGCTGGATAACTAAACATATATAGAGAAAAAATTAGCCAGGCATGGTGGCGCGTGCCTGTAGTCCCAGGTACTCGGGAGGCTGAGGCAGGAGGATCACTTGAGCCCAGGAGTTTGAGGTTGCTGTGAGCTAGGCTGACGCCATGGCACTCTAGCCCGGGCAATACAGTGAGACTCTGTCTCAAAAAAAAAAAAAAAGAATAGGGAATGTCTTTTCATAGAATGCAACAGGTATCTGCTGTTTGGAATCCATAGTTATAATTATTACAATACATGTATTTGGCATCTTTACACATCTTACCTGAAAATCCATGATTTTTGTCTCTCTTAAATGTGAAAAAAAACCTAACAACTATTCATGTTCTCATATATTCAACATCTTCAGCAATTATTACTTTAAAAATATATCTCTGTTTGGTTTATGGACATAAAATGTGAAAACCGTTTATCAAGCAGATTAATTTGTAGGCACATCAAGACTAACATAATCATGTACTGAAGCATATTTAGACATTTAAATCCTTATGACACAAGCAAGCTCAGCAGTAAAGCCCTTTAATTTCCAGTGTCAAAGAATCACGACATTAATTGGCCATAATCGGCAGTGATTTGAAGGGGAACTTCTCAGTCACGGATTGGTTACAACAGCTAATGTCTGCAACTCCCATTCTCAGCACCCCAGTCCCTCTCACCTGGCACTCTTAACAAGGGAACTGCACCTTTAAATACAGCTCCTGCCAGATGGTCCCCTCCATAAAAAACAGCAGGAGGCAATGTATTAGTGCTGCAAACAGGAAGCCCGCAGAATCAGTCTTCTGTGCTAAGCCATTCTGTTACCATGGCAACACCTGCTTCAGAAGAAATATTGGATTTCCGGGTGACATGAGCCACCCACCTTAAGATATCAGACCCTCCCAGCTATAATGATCAGATACTTTAGCTAAAGTATTGTAACTGCCTAGATTTTTTTCACCGACCTCAAACCAGGGCTCTCTTGAAAAGCCATGATCTTTTCCATGGTCTGCATTCAGTTCCTAACTTCCTCACGTTCCCAGATTAACACGCTGCACTGAAAGGTGTGTGTGTGCTTGTGCGTGCACTTGTGGGCCGACAGTCCTGCATATAAAGACAAATGCTAACGTCTCAGAAAATCCTCACTGGCACGTGCTCTCGTCAGTCTTTCACCAATAGTGTCTCCGACTTCAGTGAACAAAGAATGAAATAAATAATGTAGAAAATATCAGAATAATACTCATTGTTTCCAGCCTCTAAGTTACCTCACATGAATGGTTCAGAATAACAATTAAATCTTACTTTTAACAAAGCCCCATGTCTAAGTTGAAATGATAATTTGTCCCATAAAGGGGAGATTATATTTTTTTTTTACCTGATGAAAATGCAGACAATCTAAGATAATGTCTGGAAATTATGTAGAATCGAGATACGAGGGTGAGGCAGAAAGGATGTTTGCTTTGAGAGCTTGGAAAGAAGGTGTCTAAGAACACGGCAGCAAAGAACATTTCCCCACAAAGGGGAGAGAGGAGGGTGAGAAGAGAGGAACGAGTCCTGGAAGGGGGGAAGACAAAACAAACAGGAGCTGTGCATTCACTTAACAACGTAGCTGCGTATACACAGTCTAATCTTGGCTTTGCCACTTACAAACCTGTGATATTAAAGTCATTGAACCTCCCTGGGCCTCAGTTTCCTGATTTGTAGAGTGGAAATAATAGCAGTACCAACCCCACATAGGTTGCTCGGATGAGTTAAGTCTTTAAACAGTGCTTGGCATACACTAAACATTACATAAGTGTGGGCAAAAAACGTAAAGCAAATTCATTCTCTCTCCACAACCCCTAAATATGTTTTCTTGGCTCATCTTTAAACCTTAATTTTTTCCTTTATTTTCTAACTCACTCTGTGTTTTAAAGCTTTTTGTTTTCAGTTGCCTTCACTTTCTTCCTTCATTTTAAATGTGGTGTTCTGTGTCTTAGTATTTTTCTAACCATCTCTATCATCCTAACTTCTTATGTGCTATTTTCAGCACCTGAAACTGCACTTTCTGAGAGCTATTTAAAGCCATGCGTGGCAGGTGCACAGAGACCCCCGGCCACGCCCCTCCCAAACCACCCAGAGGACCAGGCCGGCTAAAGGAGACTCCAGAAACCAGTTCAGGGACTAAAACCTCATGTGCAGAGAACAAATCTGATTGTCTGAAAAGTGGTTGTTGTTTTTTTTAATGAAAACTTTGCTGTCTTTAAAATTCCAACCCACACACACTTTTTTTCCTTTGGAGGGAGTAGAAAAAAAGAGGGCAAAGTAAATGAAACATCTTTAAAGCAGCACCTCTTTGTGAGAGAAAAAAGTTGTTGTGGCTTTAGAATTAACTGGGTTTTTTTTTTTTTGAGACTGTTGCCCAGGCTAGAGTGCCATGGCGTCAGCCTAGCTCACAGCAACCTCAAACTCCTGGGCTCAAGCGATCCTCCTGCCTCAGCCTCTCATGCCTGGCTAATGTTTTCTATATATTTTTAGTTGGCCAATTGATCTCTTTCTATTTTTAGTAGCGACGGGGTCTCCCTCTTGCTCAGGCTGGTTTCAAACTCCTGACCTTGAGCGATCCGCCCGCCTCAGCCTCCCAGAGTGCTGGGGTTACAGGCGGGAGCCACCGCACCCGGCCATCTCAAGTCTTTTCACTGCATTATTCTTCCATTTCCTGCTCACGTGAGAACACGCCCTGCCACGCGAACACCAGCCTAGAGACTCTGGAATGTTCTGCTCGCCGACGTCCTGACTGTGAACGACCGGCAGAACGTATCATCTAACCATTTCGGCGGAGTTACTCTTAGGACAAAAATCAAAACCCAAAATTTCCCTCACGTGTATTTCATATCTGTTCTTAAATTCTCACAACGGCGTGTACCACTATGATCTGCACTATAATTTAAGGAGGCCCCTTTATTGCAGACATCGTTCTTATGCATATTTCTTTTTAATAAAGGACATGTATTAAATACGCAATATAACGTCAGTAATTCTTATGGCGCTTTAACATGTTTTATAAGGCATTCGCAAATACGGAAATAAAGTTCTCTGGGAACCTGCGTAACGGTCGTTGACTTGCAAAACACCCTACACAAACCTGAGACCCCGTTAGCACAGGTGACATTTCCGCATTAAACTCTAACGCAGACACATGGACAGGTCCACACGGGCACGACTTTTTGAAAGGAAGCCTCGCCCAATTTCAGCCGTTGATGTCGTCCCCCCCCAACTGCCACCACCACGGCACACGCTTCCTTCTGCGTGGGCACACACCCCGAGGGCCGCCCCGCAAACCACACCACCCCCAAAGGCCCCTCCCAGTGGGGCCAAGGTTCCAACTGGGGACACGTGACCCAGGCCTCAACGGTCAGTGGAGACCGTGGGAGGCGCCTGGCTCAAACTCCCCCGACGTCTCAGGCGTGTTCTAGGAGGCGCTGTGGTACGGCGGGTCTCTGATCCCCGCTGAAGAGTTCTCAGTCGCGCTGCAGTGTACACGCAACTGCCCTTCCCGAGACAGTCTTGGGTGTTGCCGACGCCTGTCTGGAAGCAAGACAAAGCCCCCATCCCATCTTCCAAAGAAATGTGCCCACACGTCAGCGAGGAGCACAACAGACTCTGCTGACGCCCGACATTTCTACCACCCCCAGGTCTCCCGAAGCCACCGCCCTGACGTCATTCTCTCCTTCTCCGACTCCCCACCAGCCTCCTTCTCATCCATCACAGCTCACGGCTCAGCCCTGAAGACCCGGCCTCCCCCAGAGCCGTCTTCCAACGAAAACTTGTTTCTTCCTAGACAGTGGCCCCGGCTGCCAAGAAAAACAGCCTTCTCTGTGAGTGCCTGCAGAGAGTCCACGCACGCCGAGTGAGTTATTGCAGCGCCTTCCGGACCCTTTGCTGCCCTGGGCCCTGCCCGCCCACCCGCGGCACACCCAGCCCGTCCGCAGGGCCGGGAGGAAGCTCTGCCCTGAGGATTTGGAAACACACTGATAAGTCACATTCCAGTAAACCTCTCACAGCCTGCAGTTCCCGCCACAGCTTATGGTCCTCAGTGAGCACAGAGGAAACAGCCACGTCCACTCCCCCATCCTCGTGCCCTGTCAGGGGACATGCTCTAAAGACAGCGCCCTGCCGTGCCGCAGAAAACAAGTCCAGGCTCCTGGCTTCACAGCTGCGGGCAGGTTGTTCCATCTCTCTGCAGCTCAACTTCATCATCTATAAAATGAGTGTTCGGGCCGGGGGCGGTGGCTCACGCCTGTAATCCTAGCACTCTGGGAGGCCGAGGCTGTCGGATCGCTCAAGGTCAAGAGTTCAAAACCAGCCTGAGCAAGAGAGAGACCCCGTCTCTACTAAAAAGTAGAAAAAATTAGCCGGGCATGGTGGCGCATGCCTGTAGTCCCAGCTACTTGGGAGGCTGAGGCAGGAGAATCGCTTGAGCCCAGGAGTTGGAGGTTGCTGTGAGCTAGGCTGATGCCACAGCACTCTAGCCCAGGCAACGGAGCGAGGCTCTGTCTTAAAAAAAAAATTGAGAGTGTTCCTTCCTTCCAGCTAGGAAAGAAAACTCTATAATTCTAACATCTCACAATCCTACGGAGCACCAACGAAGACTGGGTTTGACACTGGGAGTAAACTCAAAATAAACTTACCCTAATCAAAAACCTATAATTGGAAACACTGGTGAAATGCTAAATATTTCTGCATGGTGAATTTCTCTCCCAAAGGCATCTGACAAGCTGCATGATCATTATTCAAGCGTTGGACAAAAGCAGCTGGAGGAATGTTCCAGAACAGCTGCCAATGCACGGAGAACAGCTCCGGCCTCGATTCTCCTGCAGTCACTCAGACTGCGTTGCCTTCTCTGTTTGCTTGTGTTTTCAAACATGGCTTTTGAATTAAATAGTCAAAGCAGAACAGAATTGGGCTGTACTAAACTGCTGGAAATTAGCCTAACAAAATCACATTACCTCTTTTCCCTCCATGACTTTGGAGGGTGTTCAGTGCTCAGTAACAGGTACCTAGGTGGAAAAGCATTAGCAATCCATTGTTGCTCATGACAATATATTAATAATACAGTATATGCCTAATATATGCTTCTATAATATGTACTATAACCATATTGCATGCTTGACTTACATATATACATCACATGCATGCATACTAACATACACACATATGTTAGCATAAGCTCCATTCCAAGCAGTTTCACCATCCAGATGAGGGAAATCGACCCCAAAGGCCAACACCCTGAAAATTATATTCTCCAATCAGATGAAAAGAGTCAGCGCCCCACACTGCTCCCCACTTCTCCTGAGTGTGATTTCCGAATGAGGACTGATTTGAAAGCAATTCTCTCTGGCATTTCCACGTGCCTGTGAATGAATGTCTTTATTTTTCCCTCGGTGACCCGCCCGGTTAGTATTATTTATCCCTGCGAGTGGTTAGCGGGGCGTTTCCTATTACCTGGCCTCAGAACCGAGAGCAGCATGGAAAATGCGGGGGTCCACAAAGGACAGCCTTCTCGGCCTCCTGGAAATGCTGGCAGAGGTATGAATGATTTCCTTATGTCACTCTCTTTACGGAGTCCATAAATACGTCCCTTTACCCACTGAATTTCTGAGAAAATCCTGGCAAGTCTGACCCTTCTGAACATTCTCTGGGAGACACATTCTCATTCATTCACTCTCCCTGTACAAGACGTCACAGGATTACAGCAACTGCTGGGTTCAGCTTCAATGTTAAAAGAACAACAGCAACAAAAATGAGAGCTTTTAAATTATTCAGGAAAAAATATCTCCAAACTCACACTGAATTGACATTCCTGAAAGTCAGATGTGATTTTTCAAGATATGATTTGTGCGGACTGAAACAGCATCAAAGGAGAAGAGGAAATGTTTGTTAAAACACTATAAGGTGGCCAACTAAAAATATATAGAAAAAATTAGCCGGGCGTGGTGGCACATGCCTGTAGCCCCAGCTATTCAGGAGGCTGAGGCAGGAGGATCACTTGAGCCCAGGAGTTTGAGGTTGCTGTGAGCTAGGCTGATGCCACGGCACTCTAGCCTGGGCAACAGAGTGAGACTCAAAAAAAAAAAGCAGTATGAGGTGCCCTCAGCTCCCATCTACCCAGCAATCTGAGCAGTCTACAAAAAGCATCCCAGAAGCCTGGGAATAATGGGAGAGGGGCCTCAAAATACTAAAAGTCATTCCCACACAGTCCATGGTTCTACCGCCAGAGGAAGCCCTAGAGATGTCCTCAACATACAATCCACCAATTCAGACACACTAGTAAAATTAACACACTCTTCTAATACAGTTTCTCCAGCTCGGTCCATAGCTCACCAGCAGAGAGCAAATTGGGAACTGAAATAGGTTTGAGAGGTACAGGAACCTGTGCACAACCTATGCACGTGAAAACGTACAACGCTCTTGACCGCAGGTGCTATACTGGCCGGGGGAACAGTGGGGCCCATCTACACTCTGGGGAGACTGTTCCAAGCAACATTCAGCCCAGAGTTATTCTAACTTGAGGAAAGATATTTTGATGGTCTTGTGGTCCACAAGAGCAACCAGCTGGTCCGCAAGAACGTGCGCGGTCACTGTTCTGGGTCCAGGAGACGACAGACACGTCACGAAACCTCCCCTCACTTTACGACCTGGCAATGGTGAATTAAGCACTGACATCATCAAAATACGTCTTAAATCTGATTGAGAGTATTTTCACCGGATGTTTGGACTTGTTCATTTATTATTTCAGTCACACTTAACGAAGTTCATTCCGCCAAGTAATTTTATAAAATTTAATTTATAAATGGTTATACGTTACCTTGCCTTTCTAACAGGTTTTGTATGTTTGCCTGCAAAATTAGCTTTGAGAAGGGTGGACCAGCACGAGCAAAGCTTCACGTCATTAACTTTTCAACTGGATTTTGCAGCCTCATCTGACAGCTCTGACTTCTGTCAGAAACGGAGTGGACCGTGCTGAGGACGAGAAGTTGGGCCCCTCCACTAGCCAATAATGGGCTGTCCCTGGTGGACAAGCAAAGGCAGTGCAAACTTAACCCAAATGTGCCTGCTTTAAGACTCAGACGGTTCCTTCTACAGCTCCATAAAACTGTTTTTAAATAACTCCTTTAAAAAATAAGCTTCTCAAGCTACCTGTCTTTCTTACAGTGTAACTACTCTTAATATATATGTACTAAGATTTTCCTAGTGCCTAACAGTAGCTTATGTGCGTTTTTGCAGGGCATAAATGAAGATCATTCTCTTAAGATCTTTTAAAAAGAGAGAAATGTATGTACTTGACTTTTCTTTTTTAAGACAGGTCTCACTATGTTTCGTGGGCTGGTCTCAAACCCCTGAGGAGCTTAGGCCATCCTCACACCCGAGCTTCCTGAGTGCCCAGACTGTGGGCACAAACCCCCACGTCCACTCTGATTTTGCTTTTAAACTCACCAAGTGGGAGACACTTCAAGCACCGAGTTCCTATAAAGATGAATATTATCTAATTTCTTAACCTGCGATAAGAATAGAAAAGCGTTAATTTAGGACCAAACTGGAGGCTGTCGAGAGACACAGGCTGACAGTGAGTGTGCCCACATGTCCCACGTTTCTCAGACGAAACCTCCCAGCGACATCCAAGCCACGGCTCTGCCTTGCTTTACTATGCACAGGTGAAAAAGAAAGGTGAGGCAGAGAAGAGAACATGGGGCCACATTAAGGTCACCAGACTCTTCAGACCCAGCTCAGAGGACCCAGGTACCGTGTTTCCCCGAAAATAACAAGACCTGCCCATAAAATAAGCCCTAGCATTATTTCTAAGCACTTGCGCAATAGAAGCCCCACCCCGAAAATAAGACCTAGTGACGGGCGTGGCCACGCAGCGCATCTGTACAACCCGTGCATGTCGTCGCGGAGCGGGAAAGAAGACGAGCAGCCCTTCTCATCTGCCCCGTGAGAGCTCTATGACTTGACATGAGAGATCGGGGCCACTGGTTCTAAAGGAAATACAGTTGCAAGACATTCAGGACAGAATTCGGCATTTCGAGAGTTAGGATGATGTTCCAGAAGAAGACGACTTAACTATATTTGAATAAATGTAGATTGTTGTACTGTACTTAAAAAAAATAACACATCTCCTGAAATATAAGCCCTAGGGTGTCTTCTTGAGGAAAAATAAATATAAGACCGTCTCATTTTCGGGGAAACACAGTAGTATCCTCGTGAAAACAAACACAAATTCAGCACAGCTATTTAAAAACCCTAGTAGAATATGTGACCATATTTAGACAGGACAATAATAGCCCAAGAAAATTTCCTGAAAGAAAAATACTTTTGAAAAGTGATTTTTAAAAAAGAATCAACCACTCAGATTAAAAAACTCAATTTCTGATAATAGCTATAAATAGAAGTGAAAACAAGAAAAGCGAAGGTTATTTTGTAGATGCAAGTGAACTCTATAAATAAACTAATTTTAAATTTAAAACAATTTAAGATGATTTCTGCATTCACAGTCATCTGGCCATTATCAAAACCTAGACAAAACTCACACTTCCAGATAGTATTTTAGTCCACATGTCTGCAGAGTATCCTTCACTATAGATCCACACAGCATTCACGTGAGAATCATATATCCAGATTTTTTTATTGCTTTGGCATTTTCCAAAAACTGAATTTGACTCCAGAGAAAAGACATTGAACACACTGATTTCTCTTTGTGTGAGATCTCGTGGAGTTAATGCAGTTTCCAAAACTGCATTAACTGAATTCCCATGATGCTAGTTATGTTGAGAATCTGGCTTAACACTGACTGAGTACCCACAACGAATAAGACTGGTTTCCTCTAGCAAACTTAAAAAAAAAAAACTGTGCTGCACAATGTCATGATTGGAAGCAAATGAAACTATTTCAATAGGGTGTTGTACTTTACAGTCAGATGTCCAACACCACACCTAAAACACACACAAAAGCAGAAAATATTTTATTTTGCAAATGTCTTTAACATTTTCAGTAGCTTCCTGCACAGAGACTGTCTTTACATTTGCTACGTCAAGAACCAGATGTAGAAGGAAGCTTTGAACGTTGTGTCTAGGTGCAGCGAGCACTTTGCAGTGTCCACTGGTGACACAGTGTGCAAATTCAGCTCAGCGTGCGGGAGACAGTGACACAAGGCAAGAAATAAAATAACACATTTCAAGATTTGCTTCAAAGGGCCGGGCTCGGTGGCTCACGCCTGCAATCCTAGGAGGATCGCTCAAGGTCAGGAGTTCAAAACCAGCCTGAGCAAGAGTGAGACCCCGTCTCCATTAAAAATGCAAAGAAATTAACTGGCCAGCTAAAAATATATAGAGAAAAAATTAGCCGGGCATGGTGGTGCCTGCAGTCCCAAGCTACTCGGGAGGCTGAGGCAGGAGGATTGCTTGAGCCCAGGAGTGTGAGGTTGCTGTGAGCTAGGCTGATGCCATGGCACTCTAGCCCCGGCAACAGAGTGAGACTCTGTCTCAAAAAAAAAAAGATTTGCTTCAAAGGGTGACTGGCAGATAAAGTAAAACAGCATCACATAGTGGGTGTTCACTAAATGCTCCCTAAATTAAACTGAAATTATTAGTTATATTAACAAAGGCCTGTTTTCACCATGGAAATTTGATTGCAGTGTGGAATGTTATACAGCAATAGTTACGAGGAAAAGCTGTTTTAGAAATCACCCTTTCATTAGGAAAAAGAAAAAGGTTATTCAGGACGTAACCAGGGAGGTGACAACCCAACTTTTATATTGAAGCTTTAATGCCCTAAACTCATGGTTACAGTTTACAATTTGAGGTTGGGTACAGCAACTCACGGCTAGCACTTTGGGAAGCCTAGCACTTTGGCAGGCTGAGGTGGGAGGATCGCTTAAGGTCAAGAGTTCGAGACCAGCCTAAGCAAGAGCAAGAAATTGCTCTAGATTTATTTAGCTACCTGAAGAAACAGTCATAAAGACTTTCTGAAATAATGACGAACACTTTGACTATTCCTACTGAGCAAAGCAAAACAGGATGTCACACAGAAGAAAAGCAGAAATGCCCCACATTTTAAAAATAGATAAAAAAGCAAACATTTGTGAACAAGAAAACAGCAAGAAGGCTGCCAGGCATGGTGGCTCATACCTGTAATCCTAGCACTCTGGGAGGCCGAGGCGGGAGGATAGCTTGAGGTCAGGAGTTCAAAGCCAGCCTGAACAAGAGTGAGACCTCATTTCTACTAAAATAGAAAAAAACTTAGCTGGGCATCATGTTCCTGCCTGCAGTCCCAGCTACTGGGGAGGCTGAGGCAGGAGGATCGCTTGAGCTCAGGAGTTGGAGGCTGCAGTGAGCTATGACGACACTACTGCACTCTACCCAGGGTGACAGAGTGAGACTCTGAAGGAAACAGGGAAGGGAGGGAATGAGGAAGAGAGAGAGGAAGGGAGGGAGAAAGGAAGGGAGCAAGATAAAACAGTGAGAAGAGGAAAAAGTCCTTCGGGGCTGTCAGTGAGCCCTGTCCTCGGGGGTCAGCTTGCAGCAGGCTGGTGGGGCAGACCTCAAGGGTGTGCACACTAAGTGACTTAAACCCCAGGGAGCACATTTTTCAGACCAACTGAAAGTAAAGGGGAAAAAAGTTCACAAATTAGCCCATCTTCTTAATAACCAGATGTAAGCAACTGCATTAAGTTTATTTCTACATATTAATAATACTATCCAACTTGGGCCTCACAGCAGCCCTGTGAGGTCTGAGTTTTAAAGCATTCCCATTCTACAGACAAGAAAAGGAGGTACACAGAAGTTAAAAGCACGAGGCTATTTAACAACCAAAGATGAGCTGGGACGCATTTGTCCATCTTCCCAATCAGAATGATCTGTCATAAGTCTCGTTACCTCAGAATCAAGCTCTGAATGCAGTCAGTGTAACCTTAAGAGCTTTCTGCACATGAACCACTCCCCTAGCTCTTTACCGGGAAAATGGAAAGCGTATTCCCCACCCGGAAGAGCTCCCTGCACAAGAGCCGCTGCTGGAGAATCGCCCCGGGGGACTGGTTACCGCCACGCTGAGAAGGCCAACGCCAAGGCTGCTGCTTCTCAGGCTGGTGCAGCAAGCTTCAAGATAAGCTTCCTTTTTCAATAAGAAGGGGGGGGGGTGGGAATTCCACGGGGAAAGAAGACTGGAAAATGCCGCCCAGTGTGCGTCTGCCTTGGAGATCTGAAACATCTATTAGCACATTAAGAGCTCTGGTAAGCCTTGCTATACACAAACCTGTTTATCTTTTTTTTACCTAATACCTATCAAATCATGCTGACCTAAGGTTCCATCGAAAAACATGCATTGGGAAAAGCTTGGCATGTCACTCCTTACAGGGGCTATTTTGCATTTTGTTTTGTTTTGAGACAGAGTCTCCCTCTATTGCCCGGGCTAGAGTGCCGTGGTGTCAGCCTACCTCACAGCAACCTCACACTCCTGGGCTCAAGCGATCCTCCTGCCTCAGCCTCCCGAGTAGCTGGGACTGCAGGCATGCGCCACCATGCCCGGCTAATTTTTTATATATATGTTTAGTTGTCCAGCTAATTTCTTTCTATTTTTTTTAGTAGAGACGGAAGTCTCGCTCTTACTCAGGCTGGTCTTGAACTCCTGACCTTGAGTGATCCGCCTGCCTCAGCCTCCCAGAGTGCTAGGGTTACAGGCGTGAGCCACCACGCCCAGCCTGTATTTAATAGTGTCTCTCCCCAAGGAAGAGCATGCAGAGTGGAGGTTTCACCCATGGCAGGTCTGCGAACAGGTGGTTCAGGGGACTCACCTGCCCCCTCTTGGTCTAAGCAAATGATGTCAGGCTGGGGCAGCCCCACTCCCCCTTCCAGCAGCCAAGCACAAGCCAGTCAGGAGCATTACTTCTGGCAAAGCTGTGCTGACGCACTCAGGTCTAAAAATAACTCTTGACCACAGGCAGTAGCTCTAGATTCTTCTCCCCAATCTAAAATCTATGTTCACCACCTGTAAGGTGCTACTTAATTGTAATCATTTCCCACAAATAGGTACTAATCTGTTATGAAAAGAGGCCACACAAATAATCAAAATCCCCAGCTCTGCTTTTCAAGTTGTGCAGAAAATGCTGCCAACGTTAAATGTTCCATCACGATATCTGGCCAATGCATGCCGGCATGTATACACTTCAAACTTTAAAGTGTGTAAATTCAGGGGGGAAGCGAGAGGGGAGGAATAAGTCCAAAATAATCATTATAGCCTTCAAGAGAGAAAAATCCATGCTCTGAAGAATGCTTTTGAGATACCATTTCAGCTATAAGTCAGATTTACTTCCCAAGAGCAATCCTGAACTACATATAAAAGAAACAGTGTTTCAAACAAACAAATGGTAACTCCTATTTCATCCTGGGAGGCGTGGTCTGGGGGTATGATTCCACAGCTTAGATGTAATGACGGTTTCTTTTATGAGCACTGTATTTTAATATGGACACGCATGCCTAGGAAAACATGTGTCTGGGTTTGAACACATGAGTCCTTATGAAGAAAAAAGTATAAAATATACGTAAAAGGAGAGGAAAGTGAGGGAAATGATCGTGCCTGGCAGGTATGACATCTCACGGGGACTTCTGCAAGCACCTGGAATCAGCCCCCAGCCCAGTCTGAGCACAGTCCTCACCCCAGTCCCAAGCTGGTCGCAAACACAAACTCTCAGTATAGAGGGAACCTGGCTGGGTGTGGTGGCTCACGCCTGTCATCCTAGCACTCTGGGAGGCCAAGGCGGGAAGATCACTCAAGGTCAGGAGTTGGAAACCAGCCTGAGCAAAAGCGAGACCCTGTCTCTACTAAAAATAGAAAGGAATTAATTGGCCAACTAAAAATATACAGAAAAAATTAGCTGGACGTGGTGGAGCATGCCTGTAGTCCCAGCTACTACGGAGGCTGAGGCAGGAGAATTGCTTGAGCCCAGGAGTGTGAGGTTGCTGTGAGCTAGGCTGATGCACGGCACTCTAGCCCCCGCAACAGAGTGAGACTCTGTCTCAAAAAAAAAAAAAAAAAAAAAAAAAAAAATCACTTCTTTCTGCTCAGGAAGAGGCTGGGTGTGTCAACAAACTTCTCTGTCCATAAACCGCCAATCTAAGCGAGTCCCCTCTCACTGGCTGTTCTGCACTGGGAAGTGCTGTACCTGTGTATACTGTTTCGCTTTGTCAGGGTGCCTCTATCATTTGAAGATCAAAATGTCTGTTGAACACCTATTTTAATTCCATCTCAGCTCGGTCCCTATGTATCATTCATTATGGAACTATTCTGGCCCTTCCTTGAGAATTTTTAGCCCATTTTTCTTGCTTTGTCATTTAAAAAGAAAAGAGCATTGCATGCTGACATTGCTAGCCCAGCTTACATTAGCAGAGCCTGATTACCAGAAGATCAGGCCTAAATCATTTCCAAAGAGCAGAAACGTAATGAAAAAAGCCCCAAGAACATTTTTAAAATACTTTTCTATTAATACTAAATGCCTCACATTTAGCATGAAGTACGACTCGCCCTGACATACTCAAGGAAGATGCACACGTCAGCTACTTGGGAGTATCAGGTGGAATAAACACCAGGTGACAAACTATTCATCTCACGTGGTTAAAACCAGACAAAATGCAATCGTCCTTTCTCCCTAGAAAGACCGAGTGCAGTTTCAGGACAGGAACGCCTGTCAGAGCTGACCTTTCACCTTTCCGCCAGGCTAGGAGGACCTGCGAGTCCGCACAGACCACCGCCCAGGACCGACAGCACCCCGAGCACCCCCACCCCGAGAGCACCCCCCGCCCCAAGTGCACCCCGCCTCGAGCACCCCCACCCCAAGAGCACGTCCACCCCGCCCCAAGCACCCCCACCCCGAGAGCACCCCGACCCCGAGAGCACCCTCACCCCTCCCTGAGAGCACCCCCAGCCCCAAGTGCACCCCACAGAGCACCCCCCGCCCCCAGAGCACCTCAATGTCCCCGAGTGCACCCCCAACCCTGAGTGCAACCCCCGCCAAGAGAGCACCCCCAACACCGAGAGCACCCTCGTCCCAAGAGCACCCCCCAATCCTGAGCGCACCCCCAACCCCGAGCGCACCCCCTGCCAAGAGCGCACCCCCCACCCCGAGAGCATCCCCGCCTCGAGCACCTCAACGTCCCCCCACCCCGCCCAGCGCACGTCCCGGCGCAGATGCGCACGCGGAGCCCGCGGGACCAACGAGCGGGTCCCAGGAATTGGGCCCTAACGGACGCCTCCGCCCTGTCCTCTCACCCGCCTCTGCACCTCACCCTGGCACCCCGGTAGCGAGGGCCCCCCAACCCCCGGCTGACAGTTATTCCCTCAGGAGTTCCCTGCCCCGTCCGCGGCCCCCCCCCCGCCCCCGCCCGCGGACACGGATCCGGACCGCCCGGCCTCCCGCAGCGCCCGGTCGGGCCTCCCGCCCTGCCCCGCCCTGCCCCGCCCCGACACCGCACCGGCCCCAGCACCCCACGGGCCCCGGCACCGCACGGGCCCCGGCACCGCACAGCCCCGGCACCGCACCGGCCCCGGCACCGCACGGCCCGGCTCCCCCGGCCGCGGGCGCTTACCCGGCTCGTGGACGCCCGGGTTGTCCGACAGCTCGAGCACCAGCAGCTCGCGGCCCTCGGCGCTGCGCCCGGCCGAGTAGAGCCTGGCGACGGCCGCGCACTGCAGCCACACGGCCACCAGCGCCTCGCGCAGCTCGGGGTAGCGGTGGTACTCGAAGGGCAGGCCGCCCCCGCGCCGCGCGCCCGCCGCGCCCGCCAGCCCCGCGCAGGCGGCCAGCGCGCCCAGCGCCAGCAGCGCCCGGGCCTCGCGCCCGGCCATGGCCCGCAGGCTCCGCTCCGGTCCGCGCGCTCCGGGGGCCGCAGGCTACGCTCGGTCCGCTCGCTCCGGGGACCGCAGGCACCGCTCGGGTCCGCGCGCTCCGGGGACCACAGGCACCGCTCGGGTCCGCGCGCTCCGGGGACCGCAGGCACCGGGGACCGCAGGCTCCGCTCGGGTCCGCAGGCACCGGGGACCGCAGGCTCCGCTCGGGTCCGCGCTCCGGGTACCGCAGCGTGCTGGCCGGCCGGGTTCGGCGGAGCCAATGGCGCCCGCGCGCAGGTGAGGGGCGGCGGGGTCTGGCCGCGGCGGCGCTGACGTCGAGCCCGAGCCCCACCCGCGCGGCGCCGCAGAGATGTCCCCGGATGGCGGCGGGGCCTTTAAAGGGCCACCCGCCCGCGCGTCTGCGCGTCTGCGCCAGAGCCGCGGCCGTCCCCGCGCCGGGGACTCGGGACGCGGGGACACGCGCCGCAGCCCGGACGCGGCCGGCCGGGAACCGGAACGCCGGCTCTGTGCGGACGGCTGGGGGGCAGACGTGCTCTCTAGCAATCTGCAGACGCCGCCTTTAGTTATATCTGTGCGCGCCCCTGGGTTCTTCCTGGAAAAGGGAAGGGAAACCCAGATGGGGTGTGTGGCCGTGCGCTCACTGGGGACGCGCGTGGGGACGGCCGCGCAAGGGCTGCAGCCCGGCCTCGAGATCCAACCCTCTTCCAGAAAGGAAGCTGGCGGTGACAGGGCCCCTCCATCCCTTCCGCAAAGCCAAGGGATGCAGAATCATCCTTGATTATGAAGACGCAGAACCATCTGCGGCTTTGCGTGCCCGCCCTGGCCGGGACTTACGCTCCGTGGCAGCTGCCACCCTGAGGGGCCGCGCGGCTCCGAGGACTGCACCAATCTAAACAAGTAATCCACTGGGCACTGCAGCCAAACGGGGAAACTGGGCTCCACGCGGGCAGTTTTCCTGTTAGACGTTTTCCTCTGAACTTGCTCCTTCTCCACCAGTTTAACAACGCATTGCACAGAATGAACACTTCCACCTGGAAAAGGATCCAGATGTTTAGGTGATTTTATGGGATCAAAACTGAAAGCATAGACAAGGTTAGTAAGATGCTGCTGGAGCGGGTGGCTGCAACCTCCCTGACTGTCTACTCTTCCCCCAGCAGCACGGATCTTCTCTGGGGGAAGTTGCCAGTGTAGACACGCACTCAGTGGAGTTGATGTGGGTCCAGCCATTTTCCTCATCAATGTAGGCAGAGCCAGGAACTGTATATTTTCCTATTTTCCACTACGACCAGTCTGCATTTGATTACACAGTCCAGAAGTTTGAAACCAGAGTTATACTTTTTTTTTTTTTTTTGAGACAGAGTCTCACTTTGTTGCCCGGGCTAGAGTGAGTGCCATGGCATCAGCCTAGCTCACAGCAACCTCAAACTCCTGGGCTCAAGCGATCCTTCTGCTTCAGCCTCCCAAGTAGCTGGGACTACAGGCATGCTCCACCACGCCCAGCTAATTTTTTCTATGTGTATGTTAGTTGGCCAATTAATTTCTTCCTATTTTTAGTAGAGACGGGGCCCTGCTCTTGCTCAGGCTGTTTTTGAACTCCTGACCTTGAGTGATCCCTCCGCCTCGGCCCCCCAGAGTGCTAGGATTACAGGCATGAGCCACCATGCCCAGCCAGAGTTATAATTATATTTCTAAAATTATGCCCAAAACAACAACCTTAGAAACCTAGGGGGGAAAAATAGAGTAGCTAAAACCAATAACTTCAGAAGTAGGAGGTTAAGATTTTCATGTTAGCAATTTAGAGTAACCACACTAATTTGTGGCTAGGTAGGGCATATTGACTAGTAACTGCATATATAAATAACATATTACTCATTGAAGTCCTGTCTTGCTCCTCAGCTACCTCTTTAAAGAAAGGGCAGATTTTCTATTTTCTCCAAAATGTCAATTTTATGGGGTATTTAAAATATTTTTTCATGGGTAGAATCATATGTACTATGCGGTCTCACTTGAGGGGGTCTCTTTACAGCTTAGATGTTTGTTTCCCTAATCTATAAAATGACAGGTTTGGATTAGATTATTTATTCTCTAATGTTTGAGTGCAACAGAATATCTGGAGAGTTTATAAAATGTGCAGATTCTCAAGCCCCCACCAATTCATTAGGTCTGAGGTGGGTTTCACATGTTAGCAACCTTCTAGGTTTCAACAAGAAAAGCAGTTGTTTATAATTTTAATGTTTGATTAGCAAACACACTTTGAGGAGTAACACCCTGTAAATTCTCTAAGGTCTCTTCCAGATCTAAAATGCTGTGTTCTGGAAGTTCTCTGTTTGAAGAAAACTCCTACTCACCTGGTAAATGGTAGCACTCCTCATGTGTTATTGGATGTACTACATACACCACCGCACCCATTTGAAGGAACTAAAACTTGGTCTTCAAATGTCTGGGCTGTGGCCAGGCACGGTGGCTCACGCCTGTAATCCTAGCACTCTGGGAGGCCAAGGCGGGAGGATCGCTCAAGGTCAGGAGTTCAAAACCAGCCTGAGCAAGAGCAAGACCCCCTCTCTACTAAAAATAGAAAGAAACTAATTGGTCAACTAAAAATATATGGACAAAATTAGCCAGGCATGGTGGCACATGCCTGTAGTCCCAGCTACTGGGGAGGCTGAGGCAGGATTGCTTGAGCCCAGGAGTTGGAGGTTGCTATGAGCTAGGCTGATGAGCCAGGGACTCAAAAAAAAAATAAAAATAAAAAATTGTCTGGGCTGCTTTAGGTGTAGCTCAGCTGCAGCAAGTTTACTGGAGCATGTACTACTTGTTTGTGGCTTCACAGGCAATTATGCAAAAGTTTGTGCCCATCCTGACTGCTTGGGTAAAAAATCTTGCATGCCAAATCTTTAACATGTTTGCGTACCCATAGTTAAATTTAGTCTGCAAACTCCATTTTAAATTATGTGCACACATGCTTACACAAGAGAGAAGAAGAAAAAGAGCTTTTTTTTTTTTTCTTAATGCCACTTCTGGACATTTATATGAGCATATTTAAACTCCCCAAACCCTCACTTCCGGCTTCACCTTCATTATCTCAAATCCCCGTCCTGTGTCAATAAGCTTTTGTTCCCTTCCTCCAAAGCCCCCTCTAAAATTCATCTCTATAAACATTCTGTGAATGCAAAGCTCTGTACACATCCAGCTGCGTGCTGGTAAGCGTTCAACACTCAGCTCTCAGTGGGAGGGGATTGGAAGTCGGGGGGAGCCTGATTTATTTTATTTTTTATTTTATTTTATTTTATTTTATTTTATTTTATTTTATTTTATTTTATTTTATTTTATTTTATTTTATTTTATTTTATTTTATTTTATTTTATTTTATTTTATTTTGAGACAGAGTCTCGCTTTGTTGCCCAGGCTAGAACAAGTGCCGTGGCATCAGCCTCGCTCACAGCAACCTCAAACTCCTGGGCTCAAGCAATCCTACTGCCTCAGCCTCCTGAGTAGCTAGGACTACAGGCATGCACCACCATGCCTGGCTAATTTTTTCTATATATATTAGTTGTCCAATTAATTTCTTTCTATTTATAGTAGAGACGGGGGTCTCGCTCTTGCTCAGGCTGGTTTTGAACTCCTGACCTTGACCAATCCACCCGCCTCGGCCTCCCAGAGTGCTAGGATTACAGGCGTGAACCACGACACCCGGCCTGGGGGGAGCCTGATTTAGAATGTGAGGGGCACAAACTCTTTACACTCCTCCCTTTCAGGAGATGAAACTTAGTCCCATTCCATTTGAGGACTTAGCAAGTCATTCACATGATCGTCGTACAGCAAAAGTGATGTGATTTGTCTGTCCTCCAGAATTCAGTCATAAAAGGACTGCAGCTTCCATCTCAATTATGCCCTCATGCTGGCTCGCTCTCCTCCTCTCCACCTGCCCTCCATCACTTGTTCCAGGGCAGCTGTCAGGAGGCTTACAGAGCAAGAAACTTCGGCACCTGACAAAGAGGCTGGAAGAAACTGACGTACTCAGTCCGTGGGCCCGTGAAGCACTGAGGCCTGTCAACAGCCCTGCGAGTGGGCTGCAAAGCAGACCCTCCTGCACCAGCTGAGCCTTGAGAGGACTCCCTTGCTGATGTCTGATGTCTCTGAGGGTCACTGCAGCCTCGTTAGAGACTCGGAGTCAGAGCCAGCCAGCTAAGCAGCTCCCAGTTTCCTGACCCACAGGACAGCTACATAATAAATGTTTGTTGCCTTAAGCTGTGAGTTTGGGATGATTTGTTACACAGCTATAGATAACTGATGCATGCAGCATCTCTCCTATACACAGATAATAGACATAAATAACCTCCAGAACATAGAGGATAGGATGATAGCAGCAAGATGACAGAATAGGAAGTCCCGGCTCTCATTCTTCCACAGAAACACAGATTTAACAATGATACAAGTAATACAGACAGCTTTATAAGAAGCCCAGAATCACAGACAAACACAAAGCAAGAGCAGCCACACTGACACAGACAAGAAGAGCCATGTCACTTCACCTGCTGCACAGCTCAGCATGAAGAGGGTTGGCCACTCCTCCCCGGGGTGGACTGGGGGAGGGCAGAGAGTGGGGCAAGCATCCAACTTTTCTAGCCCTTCAGTACATTCCGCAAGTGGCTGGTGTCTGTCCTGCCTCTAAAAGATGCTAAAAGTAGAACAGTCCAGATACCTGGGAGGGCCCGGAGATGGGCATGTTTCCATGGCAGGCAAAGCTCTGAGAGACTTGTAGACATCGTAGGGCTGAGGCCTCCCCTCCAGGATAGAAGGAGGAATGGACCAAAACTCGAATGTCTCTGCCCTTTCACTGGGCTCCCTGAAGAGCTGCTTCTCTCTCACCTCCCATAGAGCAGTGATGGATCGTATATAGGAACCAGTGAGAGCAAGAGATTCCTGGTACTGACTTAAACAAACAAACAAAAAAAGACAAATACAAGTTGATCTACCATGCGATCCAGCAATCCCACTACTGGGCATCTACCCAAAAGAACAAAAGTCACTCTATGAAAAAGACACCTGCACTGGAATGTTTATAGCAGCACAATTCACAATAACAAAGATGTGGACACAACCCAAGTGCCCATCAATACACCACTGTATTAATAAGATGTGGTCTACGTATACCATGAAGTACTGCTCAGCTATAAGAAACAATGGTGACATTGCACCTCTTGTATTTTCCTGGATAGAGCTGGATCGCATGCTACTAAGTGAAGTATCACAAGAATGGAAAAACAAGCACCACATGTACTATCAAATTAGTATTAACTGATCAACACCTAAGTGGACATATAGGACTAATATCTATTGGGTGTCGGGCAGGTGGGGGAGGGGATGGGTATATACATACATAATGAGTGTGATGCATACCAACTGGGGGATGGACATGCTTGAACCTCTGACTCAAGGTGGGGGGACAAGGGCAATATACATAACCTTAACATTTGCACCCCCATAATATGCTGAAAATAATTAATTAATTAATTAATAATAATAAAGACTAGATGCCTGAGTCAGGAGCTAGGAGGAAAGGCCCAGAAATTCTACCTCAGATAACTGGCAAAGATCTTTCTCAATCAAAGCCAGTCCATAAAGACTGGAGAGGGAGCTGTTTCTTCAAATGTATAGACACCAATGCAAAGCACCAGGGACACAAAGAATCAGGAAGACAAAGCACAGTCAAAAGAACAATAACAACAAAACTCCACTAGCTAGCCCCAAAGAAATGGAGATCTATTAATTATCTGATGAAGAATTCACGATGATCATCTTAAAGCAACTCAGCAAGTTACAATAGAATACAGAAAGACAACCAAAACAAAATCAGGAAAACAATACATGAACAAAACAAAAACATTACAAAGAAACAAAAACAATAAAGAAGAACCAAACAGAAATTCTGGAGCTGAAGAATACCTAACTGAAGTAAGAAATTCACTGTAGGGGCTCAACAGCAGAGTTGGTCAAGCAGAAGAAAGAATCACTGAACCCAAAGACAGGTCATTTGAAACTATCCAATCAGAGCAGGAAAAAGAAAAAAGAATGAAAACCAGTGAAGAAAGTCTAAGGGAATTATCAGATACCACCAAGCAAACAAATATATGTATTATGGGCATCCAGAAGGAGAAAGAGAGGAGGAAGCAACAAAAGCTTATCTAAAGATGAAGTGGCTGAAAACTTCCTAAATCTGGGAAGGGAAATGCACATCTGGATTCATGAAGCTCAAGGGATTTTAAATAGGATGGACCCTAACTAGTGTACACTGAGACACTTTATAATCCCATTGTCACAAACCAAACAAGTTGTGAAAGCAGCAAGAGAAAAGCCACTCATCACAGACAAGGGACACCCACACACTATCAGCAGGTTTCTCCGCAGAAACATTGCCGGCCAGAAGGAAGTGGGATGATTATTTAAAGAGCCAGAGGGATGCTGCTGGCTACCTGCTGGGATGGCTGATGTCGAATAGGCTTTTACCTGTATTTTATTCTTGTATCTTCTGCATCTTGTCGCCTCACCCTTGCTCTTTAGCTTTTACCACACAGAAGCGCAGATCCTTCAAAGGTATAGGCAGCCAAATAGCATTCTCTTTCCACTTGCCCCTTCATGCTAGCTGGCCAGTCAACCAAGTACGGCATTTAAGATACAATCTTTGCCAATTTAACTCAATGCTAAATGCTCAAAATTAGTTCCCTCTGTTCTCCATGACCCCACACTACAATCCTGGTATTATAACTGGCATATTGGTCACAAAACAGTAATATTTAACTAATATGTAAATGAATGTGCTAACATTCACGTTGTGATGGTTCATGCTGGGGTCTCTGAAGGGGGTCGATAAATAGCACGCCTCTTCCCCATGTGCGATCTGCACAAATTGAGGGAAAACAAGTGGCAGATACAGACCAAAATATCATGTTTCTTACTGATAAAAGCTAAATTGGGGGTGTAGCTTAGTACGGGGCACACAGATCTGCTAACTGAACCCCAGGGCACCTCAGATTTGCCTGCTTGCCTCGGTCTGGGCAGTGCGGGCAGGGCAGGCCCCCGGCCTGCAGAGAGGGACCCCACCCCATGTGGCAGATTCACTCACGAGGGACATGGGGAGCAAACCCGGCGCACTTGGAGTGTTTGTCCCCAGCTCTCCCACTGCCCCAGGTGTTCAGATGAGTGGACAGAGACCACATGCACTGAGGGACAATTCCTCCCAGCGCAAACCAGAGGCCTACAGAAGAGGCGTTTTTCCATTTTATCGTGGCTATAATATGAAATTATTAACTATAGGAAAAGTCAGTACTTGTTAAACCCCTCTTAGTATTATAATCTGTTTCAATTTTGGCTTTCAAAATTAAGTGTTTCAATTTTGGTTTTCTCCTGTTAGATCATTTTATTATGATTAAAATCTATTTTAAAAAGTAAAACATCCACACGAGTAGAGTTTATATGAAAAAAAAAAAAAGTAAAACAAATAAAAAATTAAAAAAAAAGGAGAGGCCCTGCTGTGTCCTCATCTCCCGCATGCTTGAGGCGGACCGGAGTCCCCCACGCCCGCCGCGCTCAGCGCCCACCTGAGGTGACTCCCGCGACCTGCGGACCGGAGTCCCCCACGCCCGCCGCGCTCAGCGCCCACCTGAGGTGACTCCCGCGACCTGCGGACCGGAGTCCTCCACGCCCGCCGCGCTCAGCGCCCACCTGAGGTGACTCCCGCGACCTGCGGACCTGCCTCCCCCCGCGCCGCGCTCAGCGCCCACCTGAGGTGACTCCCGCGACCTGCGGACCTGCCTCCCCCCGCGCCGCGCTCAGCGCCCACCTGAGGTGACTCCCGCGACCTGCGGACCGGAGTCCCCCACCCCGCGCTTGGCGCCCACCTGAGGTGACTCCCGCGACCTGCGGACCGGAGTCCCCCACCCCGCGCTTGGCGCCCACCTGAGGTGACTCCCGCGACCTGCGGACCTGCCTCCCCCCGCGCCGCGCTCAGCGCCCACCTGAGGTGACTCCCGCGACCTGCGGACCGGAGTCCCCCACCTCGCGCTTGGCGCCCACCTGAGGTGACTCCCGCGACCTGCGGACCGGAGTCCCCCACCCCGCGCTTGGCGCCCACCTGAGGTGACTCCCGCGACCTGCGGACCGGAGTCCCCCTCGCCCGCCGCGCTCAGCGCCCACCTGAGGTGACTCCCGCGACCTGCGGACCGGAGTCCCCCACCCCGCGCTTGGCGCCCACCTGAGGTGACTCCCGCGACCTGCGGACGCGCGTCCCCCCGCGCCGCGCTCGGCGCCCACCTGAGGTGACTCCTGCGGACCCGCGTCCCCCCACGCCGCGCTCAGCGCCCACCTGAGGTGACTCCTGCGGACCCGCGTCCCCCCACGCCGCGCTCAGCGCCCACCTGAGGTGACTCCCGCGACCTGCGGACCCGCGTCCCCCCGCGCCGCGCTCGGCGCCCACCTGAGGTGACTCCTGCGGACTGGCGTCCCCCCACGCCGCGCTCAGCGCCCACCTGAGGTGAGTCCAGCGACCTGCGGACCTGCGTCCCCCTGCGCCCTCCGGCCCGGCAGGGGGCGTGGTCGCCGCCGCGCGGCCCCTGGGTCGGGCACGATCATCGGAGCTCGCGAGAGGCAGCGCGACCCCGCCCGGCCCTTCCGCCTGGCGCTCGCGGCCGCGCCGGGGCCGGGCCGGGCCGGGAGCCGGAGCCGCAGGACGTGCGGGCGCCGAGGGCCCTGGCTGGCCGTCCGGGGTCCAGGCGAAGCTGCGCCCCCGACGGGCCGCGAACCGGGGGCCCGTCAGCCCTGGACCTTGGCCCGCGTTTCCGCGTCTGTGAAATGGAGGCCCGACTAGTGGTCTGTGGGGCGTCCGTGGCCGACGCGCGGTCTCTCGAGGGCCCTCATGCACCGACGCGGCCAGAGGGAAAGCATGGCTTGAAACCGTGCCTCAGATGGCTCTGCCGTGGGGACTGCCTTCCGTGAGGAGGCCGCCAGATAGGAGGCGGCGGTGAGCAAGCCGCTGCACCAGGTCTCTGCCCCTCCATCCCAGGTGCCGCCTCTGCTGGCGTTACAGAAGTAAGACCAAAGACAAGGAGGGGAGGAACAGCACGAGAAGACTTAGGACATCCCGTGAGTCACTCCAGCAACATGTCTAAGGCTGGGCGTCCTCCGTCAGCGTCAGCTCCGGCTCCGGTGTCTGCCTTCCCTCGCACTTCTGTCACGCCGCCCACCCAGGACATCTGCAGGTCCTGTCACCGTGCGGGAGAGGCCGGCAGCCCTCTGATCACGCCCTGCCGCTGCACCGGAAGCCCCCACTTTGTGCGCCAGGCCCGCCTGCAGCGGTGGGCCAAGAGCCCTGACACAACTCGCTGCTGCGAGCTCTGCAAGTAGGAGCTCATCATGGAGACCAAACTGAAGCCTTTGAGAAAATGGGAGAAGCTGCAGATGACAGCCAGCCAGCGCAGGAAGATCATGTGCTCAGTGACGGTCCATGGCATCGCCATCACCTGTGTGGTCTGGTCCTTGTATGTGCTCATCGCCCCCACCGCTGAGGAGATCAAGCAGGGGCAGGCAACGGGAAACCTAGAGTGGCCCTTTTGGACTAAATTGGTGGTTGTAGCCATCCGCTTCACTGGAGGACTTCTTTTTGTGTATTGGTTCAGTGCAAAGTATATGTGCAATTATGGAAGAGACTCAAGGCTTATAACAGAGTGGTCTGTGTTCAGAATTGCCCAGAAACAAGCAAAAAGAATATTTTTGAAAAATATGCACTAACAGAGCCCAACTTTGAAAATAAAGATGGACATGGAGTCTGTCATTCCGACACAAACTCTTGTTGCACAGAGCCTGGAGACACTGGAGCAGAAATCATTCATGTTTGATTGTGTGGAGTTTTCCTGGACATCTGTGAAGAGCTGAAGGAAATTGTTTACTGCCAATCGTGTACCTTTCTTATATCCTTTAATAGCATAGACTGGGCAGGTAACTATTGTTAGTGGCCTCTCTTTTTCTGAACCCTCCTTAATGAATTTCCTCGAAAGCCCTTCCAGGAGCCAGGCATGGCTGGGTCCCCCTCTGCCAGGCTGCTCTGTGGGAAGAGAAGGTGGAAGACCTCATGATGCCATGATGGGGAGACGGCTGAGTGCCCACCCATGATCGTGAGCAGAACAAGAGAATCAAATGCCAAACCTGAGGGAAGAGCAGGACCCTCAAGGGGCACCAGCCCTGATGTGCAGCTTCTTCCAGCTTGCAGCATCCAGGCCCTGGAGTGGAGTGCTGGGAAGTGTCTGGCCCTGAGGAGAGGATCCCTCTGCGCTAAGGAGAGCCCCTCCAGGCACAGACTCCTGCCCGCCCTCTGCTGATGCTGCCGCCTTGGCTCTCTCGAGCAGGCAGTGCCTGGTGCTCTGTGTGTCATGGCGTGTGATTCACTGAGCAAACAGCGCTTTACAGAAGAGAATATTTTGTGATACATGTGTCCAGTGGGATTGACACTTAAAGAATATCTCATTTAGAAATCTTCCCTTTGTTACCCTTGTTATCTCTTTTACATCATAATAGATCTAAAACCCTTTTTGCCTTAAAAATAAATAAATAAATAGCGAGCCGGGGGAAAAAAACCTGCCAACTAAGAATACTTCATTGGCAAAACTGTCTTTTAGAAATGAAGGGCAAGGGAAGATTTTTCCCGACAAATAAGAGCTGAGAGAGTTCATCACTCCTAGAACTTCCTTGCAGGAAATGCTAAACGGACTTCTTCACGTTGACATGAAAAGAGGCTGAACAGCCATGTAAATGCATGTGAGAGTCAATAACGTGAACTGTGTGTGCACGGGTTTAAAATGTAGAGTTCTGTATGCAATTAAAGTTAGGTTGTTATCGGCTTAAAATAGACTATAATAAGATATTTTGTGTAAACATCATGGGAACCATAAGAAAATACCTCTAGTAGATACACCAAAGAAAGGAATCAAAGCATGCCACTACAAAAAGATGAACGAAACACAAAGGAAGAGATACTTTTAAGAAATACAGGCTGGGCACAGTGGCTCACACCCGTAATCCTAGCACTCTGGGAGGCCGAGGTGGGAGGATCACTCAAGGTCAGGAGTTTGAAACCAGCCTAAGCAAGAGTGAGACCCTGTCTCTACTAAAAATAGGAAGAAATTAATTGGCCAACTAACATATACATAGAAAAAATTAGCCGGGCATGGTGGTGTATGCCTATAGTCCCAGCTACTTAGGAGGCTGAGGCAGGAGGATCACCTGAGCCCAGGAGTTTGAGGTTGCTGTGAGCTAGGCTGATGCCATGGCACGCTAGCCTGGGCAACAGAGTTAGACTCTGTCTCAAAAAAAAAAAAAAAAAAATGTAAATATAAATGGATTACTCTCCAACAGACAGACATAGAGTGGTTGAATGGATAAAGTACAAAATCTAACTCTATGCTGTGTGCAAGCAACACACTTTAGAACCAAAGACACACATAGGCTGAAAGTGAGGGGTAAAAACAGACATCTCATGCAAATGACAACCAAAAGACAGCAAGGATGACTGTAATCACATCAGACAGAATAGATGCTGACTGACAAATTTCCACGAGAGATAAAGGAGGTCATTATTTAATGATAAAAGTGACAATTCATCACGGAGGTATAACAATTATAAATGTATGTGCTCCCAACACCAGAGCTCCAAAATATGTAAAACAAACATTGACAGATCTGAAAGAGAAATAGCAAACGGTAAAAACAGGAGATTTCATAGTCCACTTTCGACAACGGATGTAAAATTCAGACAGAAGATTAATGCGGAAATAGCAGATGAGAACCACACGATAGAGCATGTGGAGCTGGCAGATACCCACAGAACATTCCGCCAAACGGCACCAGAGCGTTTATTCTTCTTCAGTGCGTGCAGAGCATTCCCAAGAATGGGTCACACGTTAGGTCCCAAGTCTCAACACATTTAAGAAGACTGAGATTAAACCAAGTATCTTCCCCAACCGCAATGGAATGAAAACAGAAATCAGTAACAGAAGGAAAACTGGAGATTGATAACTATACGGCAGTTAAACAACACACTCTTAACCAATCACCAGGTCAAAGAAGAGATCCAAAGGGAAATTAGGAAATATCTTGAGACAAGTGAAAACACAACTATCAAAACTCATGGGGTGCGGTACAAGCAGCACTAAGAGGGAAATTCATAGTGAAGCACACTTACATTAAAAAAGAAGAGGCCGGTCGTGGTGGCTAAGGTCTGTAATCCTAGCCTTCTGGGAGGCTGAGGCAGGAGGATTGATTGAGGCCAGGAGTTTGAGACCAGCCTAAGCAACATAGTGAGATGCCATCTCTACTAAAAATATAAAAGTTAATATAAATATAACATATAATATTATATAATATATAATATAATATAAAAGTTACATAAAATATAAAAGTTATATAAATATAAAAGTAGTCCCAGCTACTTGGGACGCTGAGGCAGGAGGATCACTTGAGCCCAGGAGACTGAGGTTGCTGTGAGCGAGGCTGACACCACAGCACTCACTCTAGCCTGGGCAACAGAGTGAGACTCTGTCTCAAAAAGAAAAAAAAAAAAGGTAAGAAAGATTTCAAATAAACAACCGAACATTATACTTCAAGGAACTAGAAAAAGAAGAACAAACTAAGCCCAAAGCTAGAAGAAGGGAGGAAATAATAAAAACTAGAATAGAAAAATAAATAAAATAGAATGTAAAAAAATAGAAAAATTCACAAAACCGGGTTGATTTTTAAAGATAATATTGACAAACTTTAGCTAGAATAATTGAGAAAAAAAGAAGACTCAAATAAATAAAATCACAAATGGAAGAGGAGATATTACAATTAATGCCACAGAAATAAAAAAAAATAACCCTAAGAGGCTGCTATGAACAGTGATCTGTCAACTGACTGGATCACCTGGAAGAAATTGGTAAGTTGCTAGAAACATACAACCTGCCAAGACTGAATCCAGAAGAGATAGGAAGCCGGAACAGACTAATAACAAGAGATTGGATCAATAATCAAAAACCTCCCACCAAGCCGGGCGCGGTGGCTCACGCCTGTAATCCTAGCACTCTGGGAGGCTGAGGCGGGCGGATCGCTCGAGGTCAGGAGTTTGAAACCAGCCTGAGCAAGAGCAAGACCCCGTCTCTACTATAAATAGAAAGAAATTAATTGGCCAACTAATATATATAGAAAATTAGCCGAGCATGGTGGTGCATGCCTGTAGTCCCAGCTACTCGGGAGGCTGAGGCAGAAGGATTGCTTGAGCCCAGGAGTTTGAGATTGCTGTGAGCTAGGCTGACGCCACGGCACTCACTCTAGCCTGGTCAACAAGCGAGACTCTGTCTCAAAAAAAAAAAACAAAAAAAAACACCTCCCACCAAAGAATTCTCCCACCAGTGAATTCTACCAAACATTTAAAGAGGAATTAACATTATTTTTTTTAAAGAGGAATTAACATTAATCCTCCTGAAACTATTCCACAACATTAAACAAAAAAGGATACTTCCAAATTCATTTCATGAACACAGCAATACCTTGAAACCAAAGCCAGGCAAAGACCCCACAGGAAAAGAAAACTACAGGTCAATATCCCTGATGAACATACAGTCCCCAACAAACAGACTCTTGTCTTATGCGATACACAAAAATCAACCCAAAATGAATTAAAGATCTAAATGTGAGACCTGAAAATGTAAAAATCCTAGAAGAAAATACAGAGCGAAGGTTCATGACATTGGTGTGGGCAGCGATTCTTTGGATATGACAAGGGCAGAATTAGGCAAGCAGGACTACATCGAACTTCAAAGCCTCTGCACAGCAAAGGAAAAAACAGAGCGAAAAGGCAACCTATGCAATGGAGGAAAACTGAAAACCATGTGTCTGATGAGGGATTAATACCTAAGATGCATAAGGAACTCTTCCTGCTGGAGACTTTGAGAAGGCAGCAGCCCTCTGGGCTCAGGTCCCAGAGACGGGTCACGATGGCCCCCTGGTGATGTCATGTAAGAACGTCACAGCGTCGGACAGTCACTGCCAGACCAGCGCACACCAACCACTCACTCTTCTGAGTATTGGCTGGAAAATTCTACTCTGCTGCAAGAATGGACCAGGAGCTGAGTCCTCAGCGACAGGTGCTCGCTCTCTTGTGTTCTGTTTCTCCCAGCCCAACGGCACAGGCCCACGGGCACTCACGCTCCGTGAAGGAAGCCAGACGCCACCCTTCTCCGCCTGTGGAGACACAGCAGGTGAGCGTGGAGTCGTGACGCCCTGGCTCTACGTCAAAGCCTGAGGATGGAGAGTTGGGGAAAGAGCCTCTTACTAAATATGCACAAAACCAGTCTTGTCCCAAGGTCTAAATGTCTTTAGCCAAACATATAAAAAAGAGCAATGTACTAGTTAATTACGTCATTATTATTCTAAGCATACTTTACTACTCGTTTGTAATCACAGTGTTAAATGTAAACTTTCAAACTATTATTTTGGCAAAACCCAAAATAGACAATCTGGGGATTGAAGAATCTCTCTTGTCATTTATTTTACAGAGTGAGAGCTGTGTGTGGTGTTTTTGTGTTTTAGTCTTCGTGCCTGTCTTATTTTCCTCATTGTCGAGTGCTAGTAGATAAAATGGAAGTTTAATTCAAGTAACTTTATTTTTTTATTATTTTAATTGTTTTCTGAGACAGAGTCTCACTTTGTTGCCCAGGCTAGAGTGAGTGCCCTGGCGTCAGCCTAGCTCACAGCAACCTCAAATTCCTGAGCTCAAGCGATCTTCCTGCCTCAGCCTCCCGAGTGGCTGGGACTACAGGCATGCACCACCATGCCCGGCTAATTTTTTCTATATATGTTAGTTGGCCAATTAATTTATTTCTATTTATAGTAGAGACAGGGTCTCGCTCTTGCTCAGGCTGGTTTCGAACTCCTGACCTTGATCTATCTGCCCGTCTTGGCCTCCCAGAGTGCTAGGATTACAGGTGTGAGCCACTGCACCCAGCCTAATTCGGGTAACTTTAAAAGAAAGTTCTGCTCTGGGAGGCCGAGGCAGGAGGATTGCTTGAGCTCAGGAGTTCAAGACGAGCCTGAGCAAGAGCAAGACCCTGTCTCTACTATAAATAGGAAGAAATTAGCCAAACAACTAAAAGTAGAAACAAACAAACAAAAAATGAGCTGGGCATGGTGGCACATACCTGTAGTCCCAGCTACTCAGGAGGCTGAGGCAGGAGGATGGCTTGAGCCCAAGAGTTTGAGGTTGCTGTGAGCTAGGCTGACGCCACAGCACTCTAGCCCGGGCAACAGAGGGAGACTGTGTCTCAAGAAAAGAAAGTTCTGGGCCGGGCGTGGTGGCTCACGCCTGTAATCCTAGCTCTCTGGGAGGCCGAGGCAGGCGGATTGCTCGAGGTCAGGAGTTCGAAACCAGCCTGAGCAAGAGCGAGACCCCGTCTCTACTATAAATAGAAATAAATTAATTGGTCAACTAATATATATATATACAAAAAATTAGCCGGGCATGGTGGCGAATGCCTGTAGTCCCAGCTACTTGGGAGGCTGAGGCAGGAGGATTGCTTGAGCCAGGAGTTTGAGGTTGCTGTGAGCTAGACTGACGCCACGGCACTCACTCTAACCTGGGCAATAAAGTGAGACTCTGTCTCAAAAAATAAAAAAAAATAAAAAAAAAAAAAGAAAAGAAAAGAAAGTTCTGGCTGGTGTTAACAAATTATCCCAAAGTGTATTCCGTACTGAAATGTCTGGGCATGTCAGTCTCAGCCCTTCCTGGGCTGCTGCCTTCTCAAACATCACTCTTGGAGGGATCCCCGGGATTTTTAGGCACGGCAAAACTCTCCAGCACAGCGGATGTAGCAGGGCCACAGCGCAGTTTCTGAGGGTGGGAGACCAGCCCTGCGGCCTTAACCTCCCTGTTCTCACACCTGCCACGCAGAGAAAGCGGCTCCCCAGAGCCCCCTGGCGGCAGGTGAGAGAACAGCTCGCCAAACACCCCGTGGCTCAGGCCCACGGGGAGGGGAGCTCTGTCAACCTCAACTGCCTGGAGCGTGGACTGGACACACCAGGGCTTTCAGATGTCCAGCGGCATTGCCAGCAGCAAGTCACTCCCGCCCTGAGCGCTGAGCAGGACGTCTCCTGCCCTGATTGCTCATTCGGATGCTGGGCGTTCCATGAGGGTTAGGGAATGAAAGGTAGGTGATAAAAGAATTCTTATAGATATTTTATAATTAAACAGCACTATTTTCCTCCAGTTGTACATACTTAGGGGTACATAGTGATGCTTTGACACATATAATGTACAGTGATCAGATCAGGGTAATTAGCATTTCCATCATCTCATTTATTGTGTGCTGGAAAATTCAATACCCTTCTTCTAGCTACTTGAAACTATGTTCTTGTGTGTGTGTGTGTGTTTTATTTTAGGGTATTATGGGGGTACAGGTGTTAAGGTTACATATACTGCCCACGCCCCCCCCCCCTCGAGTAAGAGCTTCCCTGGCAGCTTTGCCCAGAAGCAGAGAACAGAGCTTTGACCCCTGCTAACACCATTTGTGGGGCTGGAGGGCAGGCTCACCCAACCCAGCCCCGCCCCGCCCAGACTCACTCCCACACCTGCCCTCACTGAAGTGGAGAATAAGGACACACCTGGAAGTCCCAGGGCCCCACCCACCACCTGAGGCACCAGATTGCCTCTCCAGAGTGACAAGAGCTGGTTACAGGACCCAAAAACAACACTGTAGCCTGCTCCTCGCAGCAAGCACCACCTACTGACAGGAGGTCATCCTGCACACCCTTTTACTGCATCGACTGACTCATCATACAGGGTGAGGTCAAATCTCACCCACGATCACCACCTGCTGGCTCAGAGACTAAACGGTGTGTCATTAGCCAAATGAAAATTCAAAGGTAAGAAGCAACAGCTGACCCAGATGTGAAGGAATCAGCGAAAGTATGAAGTATGAGGAATCAAATGGAAAGCACACCCCCAAAGGAGAACACCAGCTCTCTAGCAATGGACATCAACCAAATTCAGAACACTAAAATGACAAAAGAAGAATTTTGAACATGGACTGTAAGAAAACTCAATGATATCAAGAGAAAATGGATAACCAACACAAACCACAAGAAAAATCCAGGACTTGGAAGAAAATTTCACTAAAGAAATTGAAGTATTAAATAAAAAATCAAACAAAACTTCTGGAAATGAAAAATTTATTCAAGGAATTACAAAACACTATGAAAAGCCTCAAGAACAGGGTAGATCAAAAAGAAGAAAGAATTTCAGGGATTGAAGATAACATTTTTCAGTTAAATAAGTTAGTCACAGAGATAGAGCAGAGAAATAAGAGAAAAGAGCAAAGGCTACCAAGAAATGTGGGTTTATGTGAGGAGGACTAGCATGAGAATCACAGGCATCCCTTTGGGTGCAAAAAGAAAATACACAAGAGTTGGATAAGCTATTTGAGATTATAATGGAGGAAAATTTCCCAGGCCTTGCTAGAAATCTACATATCCAGGTACAAGAAGCTCAAAGGACTCCTGGGAGATTCATTGCACACAAGAAGACACCAGGACACAGTCACCAGGCTTGCCAAAATAAAAATGAAAGAAGCCCTCCTACAAGCTGTAAGGCAAAAGCAGCAGGTAACCTACAAAGGAAAACCCATCAGACTAACTACAGAATTCTCAACTGAGACCTAACAAGTCAGGAGGGACTGGGGCCCCATTTTCACTCTTCTCAAACAGAATAATGCCCAGTCTAGAATTTGGTACCCTATAAAACTAAGTTTCTTATATGAAGGAGAAATAAAGACCTTCTCAGACAAGCAAAGACTGAGGGAATTCATCAAGACAAGACTTGCCCTCTAGGAAGTACTCAGAACGGTGTTACACATAGATCAGCACAATAAACACTCACCAGTGTAACATCATCCAAAAGCTAAAGGTCAAAGGCCAGACACAACAATGGCTTAAGAGAGAAAACAAAGCAACAAAGTTCAACTCAACATGAACAGAAATCTGCCCCACTTATCAATTTTTTCAATAAATGTGAATGGCTTGAACTGCCCACTAAAGAGACATAGGCTGGCCAAATGGGTAAATTTACACAAGCCACGTATCTGCTGTCTTTCAGGAAACACATCTAACCCACAAGGATGCATTCAGAATCAAGGTGAAGGGATAGAAAACAATATTTCAAGCATACATAAACCAAAAGAAAACTGGCCTGGCAGTTTTCAGATAACTTAGTCTTTGAATCAACAAAAGTAATGAAAGACAAAGATGATCACTATATAATGGTGAAAGGTACAATTCAACAAGAAGATAACAATTCTAAATATTTATGCCCCTAACTTAGGTGCACCCAGATTCATAAAGCAAATCCTATTTGATCTAAACAATATGATAAACTGCAACAATGTAATATCCAGGGACTTCAACACTCTTCTGACAGAACTAGACAGATCCTCCAAATAGAAAAGAAACAAAGAAACAATGGGCTTACACAGAACTCTAGAAAAAATGGGCCTGATATTTACCAAACATTCTATCAAAAACCACTAAATATACATTTTTCCCATCAGCTCATGGAACATTCTCTAAGATTGACTGTATCCTAGGCCACAAGGCATGTCTCAACAAATTAAAAAAAGAGATTATACCATGCGTCTTCTCAGGCCACAGTGGAATAAAATTAGAAATCAACCCCAATAGAAACTCTCATCTCTACACAAAGTCGTGGAAACTAAACAACCTTCTGTTGAACAATTATTGGGTTAAGGAGGAAATTAAGATGGAAATCAAAAGATTCTTTGAACTAAATGATAAAGGAGATACAAGTTATCAAAATCTCTGAGACACAGCTAAAACAGTCCTGAGAGGAAAATTTATATCCATAAATGCCTACATCCAAAAGACAGAAAGATCACAAATGAACACTATAATGAATCATCTCAAAGAACTGGAAAAGGATGAGCAAACCAACCCCAGACCCAGCAGAAGAAAGAAATAACAAAGATCAGAGCAGAACTACATGAAATCAATAACAACAAAAAAACCATATGGAAGATTAATAAAACAAAGTTGTTTTTTTGAAAAAACGAACAAAATTGACACTCCTCTTGCTAGATTAATGAGAAGCAGAAAAGAAAGGACTCTCATATGCTCCATCAGGAATTAAAAAGGAGAAATTACAACTGATACCACGGAAATACAAAATATCATCTATGAACACTTTAAAAACCTCTATGCACATAAACTTCAAAACGTGTAGGAAATGGACAAATTCTTAGAAACAAGGAGGCCCCCTAGGCTCAACCAGGAAGAACTAGAATTCCTGAACAGACCAATATGTGAAAGTACCGAAATTGAAGCAGCAATAAAGAACCTTCCTAAAAAGAAGAGTCTCAGACCAGATGGTTTCACACCTGAATTTTACCAGATCTACAAAGAACGGGTGCCTATTCTGCAGAAATTATTTCACAACATCCCGAAGGAAGGAATCCTCCCCAACACATCTCATGAAGCCAACATCACCCTGATACCCAAACCAGGAAAGGATGCAACAAAAAAGAAAACTACAAACCAATATCTCTTATGAATATAGATTCAAAAATTCTCAAAAAAATCCTAGCAAACCGAATTCAGGTGCTTATCAAAATAAATAAATAATCTATCATGACCAAAAAATCAACTCAGGGTGGATAACAGACTTAAATCTAAGGCATGAAACTATAAGAATTCTAGAATAAAATGTTGGGAGTACTCTTATAGACATTGGCCTAGGCAAAGAAATTATGAAGAGACCCAAAGGCAATCATAGCAACAATAAAGATAAATGGGACCTGATCAAATTAAAAAACTTCTGCCCAGCCAAGATAACTATCAGGAGAGCAAACAGCCTACAGAATGGGAGAAAATATTCACATGCTGCACATCCAATAAAGGGCTGATAGCTAGAATCTATATAGAACTCAGGAAAATCAGCAAGAAAAAATATTAAACAACCCTATCAAAAAGTGGGCAAAGGAAATGAACAGAAAAATTTTAAAAGAAGATAGACTAATGGCCAACAAACACATGAAAAGATGCTTAACATCTCTAATCATCAGGGAAATGCAAATCAAAATCATAAGATATCACTTATCTCCAGAGAGAATGGCCTTTATCCCAAAATAATAAATGCTGGTGTGGATGCGGAGAGATAGGAACACTCATACACTGCTGGTGGGACTGCAAACTAGTTCAACCTCTGTGGGAAGTAATATGGAGATAACTTTAAAGAGCTAAAAGTAAATCTACCATTTGATCCAGCAATCCCACTACTGGGCATCTACGCCCCTAAAAAACAAAAGACATTCTATAAAAAAGACATCTGCACAGAATGTGTACAGCAGCACAATTCCCAGTTGCAAAGATGTGGAAACAACCCAAGTTCCCACCAATACACGAGATTAATAAAATATGGTATATGTATACCATGAAGTTCTACTCAGCCACAAAAAACAACGGTGATCTAGCACCTCTTGAATTATCATGGATAGAGCTGAAGCCCATTCTACTAAGTGAAGTACCACAAGAATAGCAAAAGAAGCACCACATGTACTCACCATCAAACTGATATTAACTGACCAACACTTAAATGCACATATAGTAATTAACTTTCATCAGATGTCGCACAGGTGGGAGGGGGAAGGGGATGGTGTATTCACACCTATTGGGGGCAATGCACATCATCTGGGGGATGGACATGCTTGAAGCTTTGACTCGGGTGGGGCAAAGGCAATATGTGTAACCTAAACGTTTGTACCCCTGTAATATGCTGAAATAATAATAAAAAAAAAAGTTGAGCTCTATTCTTCCATCTGTACAGAATATGTATTTCCTGAACCAAGCAAAGAGCTACTTCAATATCTGCCATTTCACTAGGTCAATAGGATTTCCCACAATAGATAAGCCTGATAAATATATGTCGAAACTGCCAGGAAACAGGTTAACAAATGAAGAACTTAAAAATAGAACTATTCCATTTATTACAAAACTTAATAACGTAATGATTTCTACATTTTTCCTTTTAAAAATAAACCAGATAATCAGACAAAAATCACATTTATTTCAATAGGTCAAAGTGCAAATACAGCCAGTCAGTTCACAGAGTTTTAAGATACAGCTTTAGGTAAATGCAAACTTGATATACAAAAATGAAAGGGTAAATAGCAGAAATAAAGCTCCTTAATTTTTTTAAAAATTCAAGTAACCTGAAAAACCTTAGAGTCAAATATTCCATCTTTGTTAGTTAAGAAATGCTCTGTGCTAAATGCAATCGCAAAGGACTTCCAAGGACAGAATCGCCCAGCCGGACGGCTCTGGCCACGGGGGAGGTTTTCGGCATGGCTGCTCCTGACCGGGCAGCTCAGCCTCCCACGCCATCCACTGACGTGGTTCAATCCATGAAAGTTTGATATTTAGGCAAATTCTTAAGAAGGTTTAAAGTTAAAGATGATGCCAACATCACTATTAATACTTTTCTGAAATGACCAGTATCATCTAAAGACCCAAAGACCAAAGTCAACTTCAGTATTACTGGGAAAAACCACAGAAACCATATTTTTCTGTGGAAAAGCCACTTGTTCCATCACTGAAAACGTTTCTGTCAGCTTAGCAACACAGCCTCTAAGACTTCCTCAGGAAAGAACTACTTAAAAATATACGGATTTATTTCTACATGTACAGAACTCATGTGTGTGAAGCAGAAAAGCTCCCCACTAGGAGGATGATCAACGGTTGCTAATGTCCTTCTGTCGCTCAGCAGCAAGACACACGGTTCCTGGTCCCCAGAGGCAGCGCGGCCGCCAGCTTCGCTTCAGGAAAACAAGCGTCTCCGGAAGGCATACGTGAGACGTTTATTCCGTCTTCTTCTCAAACTTCCTCATCTTTTCACTGTAGGCCTTAAACTGAGAATCCGTTCCAAAGAGCCTGTCCCACCAGGTGAAGGTGGACGCGTAGTTCCCCACGAAGTTCATGTGGTGGAAGTCGTGGTGCCGCGCGCCCGCGTAGCAGGGGATGAGGTGGAGGGGGTTCAGCGGGATGTCGTAGCCGCTGCAACAGAAACGACAAACGCTCCTGAAGTCAGTGCTTGTTAACTAATTAAAACAATACTCTGCCTAAATCACATTTCTGAGATGTTTATAAAAGGTAAAAGCTTACGTAAGGTAAGCTTACGTAAGGTAAAAGGGTGCGTGTTCTAGAAACTACTTTTAAGAATATTTAAAAAAAAATATCTTGAAAGATCTATGAAAATTATGTTATATACACGAGGGGATGGAAAAGAGTGGTTACAGTAACACATTTTTAAAACACAGATTTTTCAAGAATTATTTTTCTTTTAAGTTTTAAAGGAGGTTTGCAAGAGAGTCTGTAACAGCTGCAAAGCAAGCCCATAATACTAAGTGTGTCTTTTAGAGTAAGTTACGTGAAATTGGTATCAAGCGCTAAAAAAGTCAGACCCTGGCTGGGCATGGTGGCTCACACCTGTAACCCTAGCACTCTGGGAGGCTGAGGTGGGTGGATCACTCAAGGTCAGGAGTTTGAAACCAGCCTGAGCAAGAGCGAGACCCCGTCTCTACTAAAAAAATAGAAATTCTCTGGACAACTAAAAATATATATGTAAAAAATGAGCCGGGCATGGTGGCGCATGCCTGTAGCCCCAGCTACTCAGGAGGCTGAGGCAGGAGGCTCGCTGGAGCCCAGGAGTTTGAGGTTGCTGTGAGCTAGGCTGATGCCACGGCACTGTAGCCCGGGCAACAGAGCGAGACTCTGTCTCAAAAAAAAAAAGTCAGACCCAAGAACACTTGTATAACAACTTCTTTTATTTTTTAGGCAATGACCAGCTGAATTTAAATGTACCACAATTAATCAAAATATTAGTGTGCTTTTCAGTAGCTGGGAAAACATAAGCGATTTCAAGACAGAGTCCCATTTAGAGATCCTCCTTTACTTCCAACTACCTGTCTAAAACCAGATGTCCACAGCTACACAGTCTGGACCACCCAGCCCCTCCTGCTGCTCTTGGGGGACTGGGGGGAGGGAGGGAGGGAGAGAGGGAGGGAGGAAGGGGGGGGAGGGAGAGAGGGAGGGAGGGGGAAGGGAGGAGGGAGGGAGGGAGGGAGAGGGGAGCGAGGGAGAGAGAGAGGGAGGGAGGGAGGAGGGAGGGAGGGGGGAGGGAAGAGGGAGGGAGAGAGGGAGGGAGGGAGGGGGGAGAGAGGGAGAGAGAGAGGGAGGGAGGGGGGAGGGAGGGAGGGAGGGGGGAGGGAGGGAGAGAGGGAGGGAGGGGAGAGGGAGGAGGGAGGGAGAAAGGGAGGGAGGGGGGAGGGAGGAGGGAGGGAGGGAGAGAGGGAGGGAGGGAGAGAGGGAGGGAGGGGAGAGGGGGGAGGGAGAGAGGGAGGGAGGGGGGAGGGAGGAGGGAGGGAGGGAGAGAGGGAGGGAGGGAGAGAGACAGGGAGGGAGGGGGGAGAGAGGGAGGAAGGGGGAAGGGAGAGAGAGAGGGAGGGAGGGAGAGAGACAGGGAGGGAGGGGGGAGAGAGGGAGGGAGGGAGGGAAGGAGAGAGGGAGGGAGGGGGGAGGGAGGAGGGAGGGAGGGAGAGAGGGAGGGAGGGAGAGAGACAGGGAGGGAGGGGGGAGAGAGGGAGGGAGGGGGGAGGGAGAGAGAGAGGGAGGGAGGGAGAGAGACAGGGAGGGAGGGAGGGAGAGAGGGAGGGAGGGGGGAGGGAGGAGGGAGGGAGGGAGAGAGGGAGGGAGGGAGGGAGGAGGGAGGGAGGGAGGAGGAGCAGTGGAAGCAAAGAATGAAAGGGGCGTCCCTTACAATCTTTCTGTCCGAGAACATTCTCCACCCCAGACCACAGTGTTCATTACCTTTGATACTTTACTAGTTTAGAAATAATTCTTAGAATTTGGGTCTAGTAACAAGTCCAAAGTCAAACTACAATGAGCATGTAATTTTTAAGTAGCAGGAATTAGAACACGCATTTGAAGATGTCCGTTATAAACAATGTACACAGAACAACCTCCAGTGAACACAAGGAGCGTCTGCAACTCGCACGTGTCACGGGCAGATTCCTACCCCGCCAGGGCTTCCTCACGCTACAGTCAGGACTGAAATCGTCTTACTCGGTGAATGTTTCAACATTTCTTCAGATACCAGTTAGGTTTAGGTTTATTTCAGGAAAAAAAAAAAGAAATTGCTGCCCCTAAATATTTATTTTATTTGTCCAAATAACACATCATCACTATGAAAATAACAGAATAGAGTAACTATTTTTTATCCAATTATGATGTACTTCTGTTTTCTTATAACGTTAAAAAGATTGACTTCTCCTATTAGTCTACTCAGAAATACAGCTAACCTCATGACCATCAAAATGAAGATATCTTATGCAACCTCACACCTGAACAGAAACCATCACTCACCTGTGGACATCAATAGTTTCCATCAAACGAATGGTCACCCATGCCCAGAGAAGAATTACGTGATCACACAGAAGCACGATTCCAATGAAAAATCCAGCTCCAAGGATCAGAGTTTCCAAAGGATGTGCGTACTCAGCTTCCATCCCAAATGGAGCCTAGAGCAATGGATAGAAATCCCTTAGCATGTTGTGACGGTTCATTTCACGTGTTGGCGTGGTAGGGCTATGGTACCCAACCAGCTCTGAGCAGACCACACTTCACAAGGAGGGTGGGCCTCAACTAACCAGTTAAAGGCCTTACGGGTAAAGACCAAGGTTTCTTAAGAAGGAATTCTCAAGACGGAAACAACAGCTCTTACCTGAATTTCCAGCCTGCAGATGGCCCTACAGATTTCAGACTTGACAGCCCCAACAAATGCACTAGCCAACTGCTCAAAATAAATCTCTCTCTGACTATTATTAATCTACACTCTATTGGCTCTGCTTCTCTCTGGAGAACCGGAATAATACATCTATTTATGCACCTATTTCACAAAATCATATTGTTTCTATACGTAACAATAATATATCTAGCTATGTACACATATAAATAGTAGTAGCAATTCTCAATAAAAGTATCTTTTTGTTCCTACTAAACATCAAAAGGTCTAAGGATATAAAATCTTATTAACTGTCTTTGATAGTTTAAGATAAAAGCATTTAATAATTGTCTTGAACTCTAATTTTTATTTAGACATTTACTTTGTTTTGCCAAGAAAGGGACGCTTGGTTCAGCACACCCGGCAGTAACGATCAATGCGGAACCCGCAACGCAGCCCACTGACAAAGCCACATCAAAGCAGGTGTCATAAAAACCAGTCTGTGTGGGAGTCAGCAATGTGATAAAAATGTGTTAAACTAAGTTAAAAGTTGTTGTATAAGTTTAGATATTAAAGGTTTATCATTTGGGGATCTCACCAAAATGACCTCAACATTACTCTGGCCACTGTCAAAGTGCCCAGTATCTGGCTGAGCCCGTGGCAGAGCATTCTGGCCACAAGGATGAGAGTCTCGACTACTGCACGTCCATGTCGCGTTTTTCTTTTGGGTCTCGACTTGTCATGAATTTAGATACTATAGGAAATTTGCAGAGCTGGTGTGCGTGTGCGTGTGCGTGATGTTCTTACTCATGCAAAAGGAAAAAGAAATGAACATCACTGATAATTTTTTTAAAATGCTCAGGCCATAAAAAGAGACATTTTGCCTCTAATAGAAACAAATAATTAAATATATTTCTAACATACCTGAAACTCGTGGTGAATCTTGTGGATGTACTTATATATTCTCTTGTGGTGCAGGAGTCTGTGCAGGAAATAGTGCCAGGTGTCCTCAATGACTGCACAGCCAAAGCATCTCACCAAAAGCATGTACCTTTAAGATAAAAATACTACGATGTGTATGAAATGACTTTTATTTAAAACAATATAGACTTTACTTGGGATCACTGCTGGAGACATTACATAAAACCAAAAGCCAGCTTGACCTAATTGAACATACTGATCAATAAAGTCTCAAAACTACGAGATACAGCTACATGATATAACCTGAAATAAGGGTGAAGAGACCAACTGCTATACCAATTCTATTTCATTTTGACAAAAATCCACATGTATAAAATCAGAAATAAGAAACACAATCCAACACTTCTAGGAAAAGAATATTGATGAAAGACTTAAACTAACATTAGCAATAACAAAATGATCATTTTTTCCACAAGAAGATACAATTTAAGTGCAATGGGCAAAAAAAAAAAAAAAAAAATACAAACAAACACACTACACAGAAGCTCTTTTATTTTTTTTGAGACAGTCTCAGTCTGTCAACCCTGGCTAAAGTGCAGTGGCGTCAGCCTAGCTCACAGCAACCCCAAACTCCTGGGCTCAAGCAATCCTCCTGCCTCAGCCTCCTGAGTAGCTGGACCTACAGGCAGGCACCACGATACCTGGCTAATCTTTCTATTTTTAGTAGAGGCAGGGTCTCGCTCTTGCTCAGGCTGGTCTCGAACTCCTGAGCTCCAGCGATCCTCCTGCCTCAGCCTCCCAGAGAGCTAGGATTATAGGCATGAGCCACTGTTCCCAGCCTCTTTTATATGTTGAATACACACGGACTGCATCTATATATTGGAATATCTATATTCAGGCATATCAGGCACAGGAAGTAGAACCCAAATATTATTTGAATGCAAATATTTGCACTCCGGTTAAATATATCTAATAAAATAAAATTTTTGTCCATATAAACAAATATATATATATAGTCGTGTGCCACATGAATGACATCTTAGCCAACGACAAACCGCATATACGACAGTGGTCTCAAGACTATAATACTGTATTTTTACTGTAGCTTTTCTATACTTATATACACAAATAATTACCATTGTGTTACAAGTGCCTACAGTACAGTATTCAGTTCAGTAACACACTGCACGGGTCCGTAGACTAGACAACCCAGGTTTGTGCGAGCACACCCTGTGACGTCTGCACAACGGCAAAGTCACTGAACAACGCATTTCTCAAGAGGCGTCCCTTCTGAGTCACGAGCTAAATGACACACGCCTCCGTGCGCGCGCATATTCACATGCATACTGGTATTTATACGCACATGGTTTTTATAAACCCCCGAACCATTTCATATTTTTCATTCCTTTTAGACTTCAAATGTAACATTTTTTTCCTAGCAAGGATGTTATGGAAACTTACGATGCTAGAAACTCACCTTCCAATAAAATATTACATTAAAATAAAGAAAGATATGAAAATGTGAACATTTTAAGTTTCTATTATGGTTTACTTTTCTACTATTTATTTACTCCCAAAGTTGAAAACATTAACCAAATAACAAAAAAGTTAAACATTAAGCATAACCTAATTGGATAATATTCATGACTGAATAAAAAATCAACACTTTATCTACATACCATCTTGGCATCCTTTCCCAATCATAAGGAATATTGAAATACTCTGTAAAATAATAGGTTCCACAAATCAATGGCAGCTGAATACAGAAGTGATTAAAGAGAAGTACTTTAAAACATTTCCACTGGCCTTCCAGCGTTTCTGGTTTATCCTATGGAGAAAAAACACAGCAGTTAGTATTAGCCTCTGCGATTGTATTTTAGCTTGACAACTCTGAGCAGATTCCTAGTTTTTCCTCTAATGTTTATACGGGCCTTAATTCAACTGTTAATTTTATGTTGTAGTAACTACAGCTCAGAAATCCTCGCCTTCTAATTTCTTGACAACCACTGTCCCTACTTTAACCAGGTGAGAAAACTGTTAACAGACACACCCAGCCCTGACACTCTTAAACAAACCAGAGAGACGCAACAGAACGAAGACTCTGGTCTTTGCTGCCTTCCATCATGCACCTCTTGTACCAGAGGTACAGAGAGGAAACGTGTTATGCTAGGGTCCCAGCTGGGTGTACCTAGGTATTGAAGAAGTATGGGTAGCATCAGAAGTATTTACTACGCAGGTGAATTGGTGCTTCCAGGTACTCGGCGAGATTCATTCCAAGAAATGTGTGGTTTTGTTCATATACAATGACAGAATTATAAAGTCCCTGAGCTGAGAACTACAGAGACGTGCCCTGATGATGAAGTTCACAGATTCAAGTCAAAATGAGAAAAATGGGGTCAATATACTGAGATGTTCATAAATTCTCATCAGGATACCAATTTGCTTAGTAAGCCATTATCAAATCAAAAACTTAATTTATTCAAGTGACAGAGCTTCGCTCAGACAAGAAAAAGTGCTTTGGGTTTTACAAAATGATGGTGATACTACTAGTTATTGTTTTAAATGTCATAACTTAAAAATTCAGAAATTTGCCAACAAAACTCTTTTAACTGAACCACAGTATTCAAAGTACGAGAAGTGCTCATCGGCAGATGCTCAAAGAGGTCAACCGCTCGGCCCAGGATCACACGGGCAGTTATCAGCGAACTTGGACTAACTGAAACCTCCGTCTCTAGATCCAGTTCTGTTCTCAAAATTCTTCAGGAGTTACCTTCTTGACAAAAACAGGAGCAGCACTGACTGAGAACCGACCCAGGGACCTGGCTCTAACACCAGGGCAGCCGGTACCTGTTAACTCACTCTGTGATCTTACAGGCCAGTGTCCTCCACAATAAAACAAGGGGATTGGCAAGATAATTTAACAACTGTCTTGGCAGTTCTACTCCGAGCATTCTCTCACTCCACCCCTTCAACCCTCCAGTCAAATAAACGGAAGACCCAGGCTTGGGTTGGCAAAGGTACTGTTTCCCATAGAAACTATGTTTCATAGACTTTTAATTTCCCTGCTAGCCTGTGACACCTATGCAGCTGCAGGAACCACAACGTTCAATCAACTGTTTGAACGGTGGACATGGGCCCCATGTCCGTGGAACCCGCGGACATGGGGCCCGTGGACTCAGAGGGCGACTGCATGTGCCGAGTGAACGCAAACTACTTTCCACGGACAAACACGCTCCAAGTGTCTCCTTTCGACGGGGACTCTGAGTCCCTGGGTTTTAGTAAGACATAACTTTTTGGAAAAGTGAACAGTAAGCACTAGAAACTATCATGGGTTTGCCAAGCACTGAGAAATCACGTGTCTCTGATAAGCCAGTCCAGATCCCTCCCTAGAACTGCGTGGAGCTGGCCGCCCACACGGCAGCGGCAGCAGCGGCCCCCTTGTCACGCACATGGCGCGCTCCTGAGAGACACGGAGCAGTGAAGCAGATGCACAGAAGCTGGGAGCAGCAGCATCCCTTATGTGGGAGGGTACGAATGCTGCACGACAGCCTACCACATACCGTGTTTCCCCGAAAATAAGCCCTAGCAGGGTTTGTAAGCATTTGCGCAATAGAAGCTCCACCCCGAAAATAAGCCCTAGTGACGAGCGTGGCCACCCAGAGTATCTGCACAACCCATGCATTTCGTCGAGGGGCGGGAAAGAAGAGGAGCAGCCCTTCTCACCTGCCCCATGAGAGCTCTATGGCTCGACAGGGGAGATCGGGGCCACGGGTTCTAAAGGAAATACAGTTGCAAGACATTCAGGACAGAACATGAACACATTAAACGTGGTTAGTCCAAATTGAGATGAGCTAAAAAGTAATATAAAATACACACTGGATTGTGAAGACTTAGTATAAGAATACAAATTATCCCATTAAGCATTTTTTATTTTGAATACTTATTGCAATAATAGTTTACATTTATTGAGTTAGATAAAATTATGAAAATTAATTTTCCTATTTCTTGTTACCTTTTCTACATATTCTACTGGAAAATTAAAAATTATATATGTGGCGTCATATTTCTCTTGGGCATCACTGATTTAGAGTCTCTTAAAACAAAGCTATATTTACTTTCAAAATCTTCAACAACTCTAATGATAATATTGCATTTCTAGTCCCTCATACTCACCTTTTGAATTTTATACTTTCTCATGTAAGGTATAAATTGAAATAAAAATCCAGGTAAACAGAACAAGAAATAAACGACTTCATGAACTATAAGAGATCCCCATGTTGCAAACTGGAACTTGGTGTAATTATCCAACAGATAGTTCCAAGCATTTTTAAATGGTTCTTGCAGAGGATTCTCAGGTAAAAGTGAATCTACATACTCCACGGCCAAGAACGCTGAACTAAAGATGCTGACACTTTCATTTGTTGCCATTTTCCAAGTCTCTGCAGACAGCCTTTATAATTCTGTAAAATAAATAAATATATAAGCTTAAAAATGAGCTTCAAAAAACAATACAGTTTTAAAGATGCATCTTCTGATCATTTTAAAAATGATAATCACTAAAGGACTGCCAATTTCTCAGGTTCCACATGATTAAAAAAGAAATCTACTGGATAGCATCACCATCTCCATTTGCAGATAACCCTTTAAAAACCACGTTATTTTTAAGAGCAGTATCTAAAAGAGCAGTATAAAATAAATTTTGAGCTATCTCTAAAGAGATTTCCAGTGTGGCCTCCATGGAAAAACTTATATTAATAATTTAAATGAACTATGAATAATTTAAATGAATTTGGGGTTTAAAAGTTTCACTTATAACCAAAAGAACCTATAAAGAAAAAGCCTGCCAAATATGACTGCATAAAACTAAATACTTCTAACCAGGGAATAAAAAGACAACCATAAACAAAGTCAAACATAAAATGACAAACTGGGAAAAATATTTCCAACATCTTATAACAAAGGGCTAAAAAGTGTGCTTTAGAAAAAGACAAAATCCAAGAGAAAAGTGACAAAGGCCATTCATTCGCAAGCAATTCACAGAAAAATAAAGGCAAATGGTCCCTAAACAAGTAAGAATCTTAACTTCACCCAAATGAGGAAATGTGCCCTAAACCAGATACTTCTTGCCTGAGTGGCAAATCGCTAAAAATTTAATAGGTGTCCAGTGCTACCGGTGTGAGGAAACAGGCATGATCATGCATTGTTGGTGGGGGGATAAATGATCAGTAGTTTATCATTTGAGAAAAAATTAGCAACATCTATCACAATTCAAAATGAATACATCCTTTGACCCAGCACTTCTCCCATTCAAGGGACAGACATGCTAAGACAGAAGGAAGCGTTGCTTATAACAAAAACAAAGAGAAAAGAATAAAAACAAAACAAGTAAGTCCATCAATGAGATGAGTTAAATTAATTCTGTTAAGTCCTTCCATAAACTACACAGCCAGTTACAAGAATGAGGAGGATCTGTATGTTCTACTTAGAAAGATGTCTAAGACACAGTGTTATTCCAAATAACAAGTCACAGAATAGTAAGTATAACAAGAGCCTCACTTACGCTTTTGTAAAAAGGGCATATATTTTATCTATGCACTTATATGCACATGTACATACAGAGACACACAAACAGATCAGAGAACAATTTAGGGGGGGGGAGTGTAACAGAAGAGAGGAGGAAATCTTACTTCCTACATTATACCTCCTGTACAACGTAAAATTTTTTAATGAGCATGTTCTACTTATATAATAAATAAGCCTAATAGGTCATTAATCAAAAAACAAAAAAACAAAAACAGGGAAACTTACTGAGAATGTCACTTTCCTAAAAATGTTCACTGCTGTTTCTAATTTATGAATTATGATGGACCACTGTAAAAACAGACCTTTTAAAGCCTCAGAAGAGTTCTTAATGGTGCTTAGAATGCTCCCCACTTCCTGCGTTGACCTTTTATCCCATTCTAGACAGGAGATGCTGAGAAGCTCAGCCAACTTCTTCAAGCCTCTGAATTCACTGCTCGTCCTCATTGCTCTGCCCTGCTCATTCTCAGTGGCTCACACCACAGCGACCACACAGGGCTCCATCCCGTGCCAGTCCAACCTCAGAATGTCTCTGTGCTCACCCGCCCTCGCCTCTTAGAGTGACTAACTGGCCTTCCTGTGCCCTCATCTTACCTCACCAAGAACTGCCCGTCACATACCCTTTTTCTCACCTTCCCTCATCCCTCTCCACCGTCCATCCCCTTGAGTCTAAAGCCTTCCTTTCTCACGGACCACTTTCCTAACCTTTATGGTCTCTCCCGAGCAAGCCACCATCTCCTTTCTCTCTGTGAACCAACCAGCCTCTTTCTCAAAGAAGACCTCCGCATCAAGGCTGCTTAGCTTGCACTCACGCCACTCACTGGACCATCTGCAACCTAGCTCCCCACCCACACCAGGACGAAGTCGCTGATCTTCCAGGTTGCAAAATAAGACAACCATCCCAATCCTCGTGTTTCTTGAGGTGATCACCAAGTCTGACAATGTTGAACCAACACCACTTATTAGCCATGTGGCCCTGAACAAATTACATAACCTCTCTGGGACCCAGTTCTATGACGTGCAAAAGTAAACAGCAACAACAGTCCCTGCCAGGAGTCCAAGAGATGATGCAGTTGGGTAACATGCTCAGCACAGGACCCTGCATGTAGCAGCTACAAGAACGTGACAGTTATCGGGCACTTTCCACCTGGCAGGAACTGCGTGTTTTAAGCATGCTACACGTACTCTACATACCACACCTTCATAAGGTAGCTACTTTTATTATCCCCATCTTATAAATAAAAAACTGAGGTTTGGAAAGATGAAGTAGCTTTCCCAAAGCCACACAAATGCTAAGTGGGGGGTGCTCATCCATCATACTATACCATAACCAAAAGCAAACAACACTCAATAAATACCACAAGGAGAATAATTCTTACGGTTTACCCTCACCTCCTGAAGAGTATTCTACATGAGCTACCTTCATTTTTTCTTTCCCATTTGTTCTGTAGCAACTGCAATCTTCTTTCTACTCTATTCACTGCTCTGAACTTACTCTTACTAAAAGCACTGAGGATCTCCTACCTGCTAAATCCAACAGGCACTCTCTGGAGTTATTTTACTTGGCCAGTCTGGAAGATCTGATACTTCTCTCCTTGAGTTACTCTTTTTCCTTGGTTCTTGGGATGCACGTGTATTCACTGACAAATACTTAACCTGTGCTTAGGATGTGCCGTCCTTAGGCTAGTGGCTGCCTTCATCCTTGACTCTACAAAAAAGTCTAGTGAGGACACCAAGAAGTGCGCAAAGCATCATAAAATTACATGGTAAGAACAATAACGGGGGAAGACACTGTGCACACTGAGCCCTGGAACAGGAGGGGAGGTGACCAGATTAAAACACAGTGGACAGGGGACGTGGGGAGGGAGGTGTTCTGAGCAGAGGAACCACAGCCCACAGACTCAACCAGAAGAGGAGCAAGGACGTGGCACTTTCTGACTCAGTGTGTCTGGTTCAGCTTTCGGGAAAGGACCACTCGAGGACCGAGGCTGGGAAGTTCCCGGTGATGCCTGCCTCCGTCCCTTCTTACTACTCCAGATTGCCCTGGGTGGTCTCAACTATCTTCTGCTTCTGAAACACGCTGACATGCACCACCTCTCTCCCTGACCCTCGCCCTGCACTCCAGGGTCTGACCGTGCAAGACCCCACCTGCCACCCCACCTGCCACCCCCACCTGCCACCCCCACCTGCCACCCCACCTGCCACCCCCACCTTCCACCCCCACCTGCCACCCCACCTGCCACCCCCACCTGCCACCCCCACCTGCCACCCCACCTGCCACCCCCACCTGCCGCCCCACCTGAAGCACAGAGGCACTCCGCACCGTGCACAGGCTTGCGACTGCGCCTACACCTCTGCCCGACGCCCTCCCTGCCGTACTGCCCAGCGGGGCGAGCTGCACCCCCCCCCCCCGCGCCCCACACGGAATGTTCTAGGCCTCTGCTGCCCGAGCGCGCCGCAAGCTCCGCCCGGCCTGCAGACTCCGGCGGCGTGCTCGGGGTGCTCGGCAGGAACGAGGGCGCGACGGGCACACTCCCGCCAACCCGGCGGCCGCCACGGAGGGAACCGAGGCGGCGGGGCCGGGTCTCCAGGAGGGAGCTTCCTCCTCCTCCTCGCACCCCGGCGCCCGCTCGGGGCGGACCCGCGGGGCGCGGCGCGGAAGTGCGGCTGCGGGAGACCGCAACGCCGAGAACCGCGAGCCGGCCGGGCAGGAGGGTGCGCGCCCCGCGCTCCGCCCGCGTCCAGCGCGGGGTCCGGCGGCCTGGGCTGCGCCGCGCCCGCGCCCCTGCCCGCCCGCAACGCCGCCCGCGGACGAGCGCAGAGACGGCCGCAGCCGCCCGCCGGGGCCTGCCCTCCCGGGGGAAGCCGCGCGAGCCCGCCAGACCCTCGCCCTCTCCGGCGCCGCCCGCAGCGGCCTCGCACCCCGCAGGGGCCGGCCGCCGCCCGCGCCCAGCCCGCCTCCCGCCTCCCGCCCGGCCCGCCCGACGCGGCGGCCCCGCAAAGCGAACGCAGTCCCCGCACCGGAGACCTCGCCCGCACCGCGGCCCCGCCGCCCGGCCCGCGCACACACCTGTCCGGCCCCGAGGCGACTGCGGCCGCGGAGACCCAGCCCCGCCAGGTGCCTCGGAACCTGCCTCGCCCGGCTCGGAGTGGGGCCGGGGGGCGTGGCCGGCGCCTCCTGCCGCTATTGGCCTGAGAGGGCTCCGGCCCCGCCTTCCCGGCGCAGCGATTGGTCTGTGCGTCTGCCGGCCTCGCGTGACTAGCGGGAGCGGATCCCAGGCGGCCGCAGCCATTGGCTGCGCGGATGGAGTGAGGATAGTGAGACCCGCGCGTCCGGCCAGTGGCGGGCGCCGAAGCGCGCCGGGGGGCGGGGACGCGTGAGAGCGCGCGACGGCGCGAGGGGCGGCCCGGCCGGACGCCCCGCCCCGCCGCGAGGGGTCGCCTTGGCAACGCGGTTCTGGGCTGTCCGAAGGTCGGCGCCGGGTCGGGGTTTCGCCACAGCCGAGTCCCGCGGTCCGGGAGGAAAGGGCGCGCGCGCGGCGGCTGCTGTGCGTTTGCGGGCCCCGCCGCCCCCGGGCTGCCTTTTGGCCCCAGACCTCCTTCCGCCCGGTCCCCGGCCCCGTAGCCAGGCCCGTCTGTGGGAGACGGGGATTGCGGGTGCGCGCCGCTGCAGATGGGAGACGCGAGCGCGGGGAAATGTAGGCGGGGCGCGACCGCGGGGAGACGGCCGCCGCGGGCGTCGGGGCCTCGACCTCACCGCGGGGCCCCCAGGTGCGGGGCCCCCAGGTGCGGGGTCCCCAGGTGCGGGGTCCCCAGGTGCGGAGACTCCAGGTGCGGGGATCCCCAGGTGTGGCGACCCCGGGTGCGGCGCCCGCGGGTGCGAGGACCGCAGGTGCGGGGATCCCCAGGTGAGGAGATCCCCAGGTGCGGTGCCCGCTGGTGCGAGGACCGCAGGTGCAAGGATCCCCAGGTGTGGCGACCCCAGGTGCGATGCCCGTGGGTGCGAGGACCACAGGTGCGGCGACCCCAGGTGTGGCGACCCCAGGTGCGGGGACAGCAGGGGTGGCGACCCTTGCGCAGAACTAAGTGCCGGGCTGGCCACCCACTCACCTGTGTTGCAGCATGAGCCATTTCATGCCCTCTGAGCATAAACACACGGAAACCCAGTGTGCTGGGTATGACGGTAAAACCGCAGATGATGTGGCAACGCGCCAACAAACCTTCACTTAAGGAAAGAGCCTTTTTAATACCACACAAGGACACTATTTGTGCTACTGCAGGCTTTTTTCTTTTTTTCAGCTTTACTAAGATATAACTGACAAAAACTGTCTATTTACGGTGCACACCTGTTTTGATTTATGCCTGTGTGAGTGTGTTGTGTGAAAGCCTTTTTATACGGTTTCTGAAAGCGACGCTGTAGTTTCTCTCCTCCAGGCTTTGCTCAAACTGGATCTTCTGCCTGGAAGAGTCAGCCTCCCCACCTTCCCATCAACACAGGTGCCTCCTCCTCCCTCCCCCCATCAATCCAGGTGCCACCTCCTCCCCCCATCAATCCAGGTGCCACCTCCTCCCCCCATCAATCCAGGTGCCACCTCCTACCCCCATCAATCCAGGTGCCACCTCCTACCCCCATCAATCCAGGTGCCACCTCCTCCCCTCCCATCAATGCAGGTGCCTCCTCCTCCCTCCCCCCATCAATCCAGGTGCCACCTCCTCCCCCCATCAATCCAGGTGCCACCTCCTACCCCCATCAATCCAGGTGCCACCTCCTCCTCTCCCATCAATGCAGGTGCCACCTCCTCCCCCCATCAATCCAGGTGCCACCTCCTCCCCTCCCATCAATCCAGGTGCCACCTCCTACCCCCATCAATCCAGGTGCCACCTCCTACCCCCATCAATCCAGGTGCCACCTCCTCCCCTCCCATCAATGCAGGTGCCACCTCCTCCCCTCCCATCAATCCAGGTGCCACCTCCTCCCCTCCCATCAATGCAGGTGCCACCTCCTCCCCTCCCATCAATGCAGGTGCCACCTCCTCCCCTCCCATCAATCCAGGTGCCACCTCCTCCCCCCATCAATCCAGGTGCCACCTCCTCCCCTCCCATCAATCCAGGTGCCACCTCCTCCTCTCCCATCAATGCAGGTGCCACCTCCTCCCCCCATCAATCCAGGTGCCACCTCCTCCCCTCCCATCAATCCAGGTGCCACCTCCTCCCCTCCCATCAATGCAGGTGCCACCTCCTCCCCCCATCAATGCAGGTGCCACCTCCTCCCCCCATCAATCCAGGTGCCACCTCCTCCCCTCCCATCAATGCAGGTGCCACCTCCTCCCCTCCCATCAATCCAGGTGCCACCTCCTCCTCTCCCATCAATGCAGGTGCCACCTCCTCCCCCCATCAATGCAGGTGCCACCTCCTCCCCCCATCAATCCAGGTGCCACCTCCTCCCCTCCCATCAATGCAGGTGCCACCTCCTCCCCTCCCATCAATCCAGGTGCCACCTCCTCCTCTCCCATCAATGCAGGTGCCACCTCCTCCCCCCATCAATGCAGGTGCCACCTCCTCCCCCCATCAATCCAGGTGCCACCTCCTCCCCTCCCATCAATCCAGGTGCCACCTCCTCCCCTCCCATCAATGCAGGTGCCACCTCCTCCCCTCCCATCAATCCAGGTGCCACCTCCTCCCCTCCCATCAATCCAGGTGCCACCTCCTCCCCTCCCATCAATGCAGGTGCCACCTCCTCCCCTCCCATCAATCCAGGTGCCACCTCCTCCCCTCCCATCAATGCAGGTGCCACCTCCTCCCCCCCATCAATCCAGGTGCCACCTCCTCCCCTCCCATCAATCCAGGTGCCACCTCCTCCCCTCCCATCAATCCAGGTGCCACCTCCTCCCCTCCCATCAATCCAGGTGCCACCTCCTCCCCTCCCATCAATCCAGGTGCCACCTCCTCCCCTCCCATCAATCCAGGTGCCACCTCCTCCCCTCCCATCAATCCAGGTGCCACCTCCTCCCCTCCCATCAATGCAGGTGCCACCTCCTCCCCTCCCATCAATCCAGGTGCCACCTCCTCCCCTCCCATCAATCCAGGTGCCACCTCCTCCCCTCCCATCAATCCAGGTGCCACCTCCTCCCCTCCCATCAATGCAGGTGCCACCTCCTCCCCTCCCATCAATCCAGGTGCCACCTCCTCCCCTCCCATCAATGCAGGTGCCACCTCCTCCCCCCCATCAATCCAGGTGCCACCTCCTCCCCTCCCATCAATGCAGGTGCCACCTCCTCCCCTCCCATCAATCCAGGTGCCACCTCCTCCCCTCCCATCAATGCAGGTGCCACCTCCTCCCCCCCATCAATCCAGGTGCCACCTCCTCCCCCCCATCAATCCAGGTGCCACCTCCTCCCCTCCCATCAATGCAGGTGCCACCTCCTCCCCTCCCATCAATCCAGGTGCCACCTCCTCCCCTCCCATCAATCCAGGTGCCACCTCCTCCTCTCCCATCAATGCAGGTGCCACCTCCTCCCCTCCCATCAATCCAGGTGCCACCTCCTCCTCTCCCATCAATGCAGGTGCCACCTCCTCCCCCCATCAATCCAGGTGCCACCTCCTCCTCCCATCAATCCAGGTGCCACCTCCTCCCCTCCCATCAATGCAGGTGCCACCTCCTCCCCTCCCATCAATCCAGGTGCTACCTCCTCCCCTCCCATCAATCCAGGTGCCACCTCCTCCCCTCCCATCAATGCAGGTGCCACCTCCTCCCCTCCCATCAATCCAGGTGCCACCTCCTCCCCTCCCATCAATGCAGGTGCCACCTCCTCCCCTCCCATCAATGCAGGTGCCACCTCCTCCCCCCATCAATCCAGGTGCCACCTCCTCCCCTCCCATCAATGCAGGTGCCACCTCCTCCCCCCATCAATGCAGGTGCCACCTCCTCCCCTCCCATCAATCCAGGTGCCACCTCCTCCCCCCATCAATGCAGGTGCCACCTCCTCCCCTCCCATCAATCCAGGTGCCACCTCCTCCCCTCCCATCAATCCAGGTGCCACCTCCTCCCCTCCCATCAATCCAGGTGCCACCTCCTCCCCCCATCAATGCAGGTGCCACCTCCTCCCCTCCCATCAATGCAGGTGCCACCTCCTCCCCTCCCATCAATGCAGGTGCCACCTCCTCCCCTCCCATCAATCCAGGTGCCACCTCCTCCCCCCATCAATGCAGGTGCCACCTCCTCCCCTCCCATCAATGCAGGTGCCACCTCCTCCCCCCCATCAATCCAGGTGCCACCTCCTCCCCTCCCATCAATCCAGGTGCCACCTCCTCCCCTCCCATCAATGCAGGTGCCACCTCCTCCCCTCCCATCAATCCAGGTGCCACCTCCTCCCCTCCCATCAATCCAGGTGCCACCTCCTCCCCTCCCATCAATGCAGGTGCCACCTCCTCCTCTCCCATCAATGCAGGTGCCACCTCCTCCCCTCCCATCAATCCAGGTGCCACCTCTTCCCCTCCCATCAATCCAGGTGCCACCTCCTCCCCTCCCATCAATGCAGGTGCCACCTCCTCCCCCCATCAATCCAGGTGCCACCTCCTCCCCCCATCAATCCAGGTGCCATCTCCTCCCCTCCCATCAATCCAGGTGCCACCTCCTCCCCCCATCAATCCAGGTGCCACCTCCTCCCCCCATCAATCCAGGTGCCACCTCCTCCCCCCATCAATCCAGGTGCCACCTCCTCCCCTCCCATCAATCCAGGTGCCACCTCCTCCCCTCCCATCAATGCAGGTGCCACCTCCTCCCCCCATCAATCCAGGTGCCACCTCCTCCCCTCCCATCAATGCAGGTGCCACCTCCTCCCCCCATCAATGCAGGTGCCACCTCCTCCCCCCATCAATCCAGGTGCCACCTCCTCCCCCCATCAATCCAGGTGCCACCTCCTCCTCCCATCAATCCAGGTGCCACCTCCTCCCCCCCATCAATCCAGGTGCCACCTCCTCCCCCCATCAATGCAGGTGCCACCTCCTCCCCTCCCATCAATGCAGGTGCCACCTCCTCCCCTCCCATCAATGCAGGTGCCACCTCCTCCCCCCATCAATGCAGGTGCCACCTCCTCCCCCCATCAATCCAGGTGCCACCTCCTCCCCCCATCAATCCAGGTGCCACCTCCTCCTCCCATCAATCCAGGTGCCACCTCCTCCCCCCCATCAATCCAGGTGCCACCTCCTCCCCCCATCAATGCAGGTGCCACCTCCTCCCCTCCCATCAATGCAGGTGCCACCTCCTCCCCTCCCATCAATGCAGGTGCCACCTCCTCCCCTCCCATCAATCCAGGTGCCACCTCCTCCCCTCCCATCAATGCAGGTGCCACCTCCTCCCCTCCCATCAATCCAGGTGCCACCTCCTCCCCTCCCATCAATCCAGGTGCCACCTCCTCCCCCCATCAATCCAGGTGCCACCTCCTCCCCTCCCATCAATCCAGGTGCCACCTCCTCCCCTCCCATCAATGCAGGTGCCACCTCCTCCCCCCATCAATCCAGGTGCCACCTCCTCCCCTCCCATCAATCCAGGTGCCACCTCCTCCCCTCCCATCAATGCAGGTGCCACCTCCTCCCCTCCCATCAATCCAGGTGCCACCTCCTCCCCTCCCATCAATCCAGGTGCCACCTCCTCCCCCCATCAATGCAGGTGCCACCTCCTCCCCCCATCAATCCAGGTGCCACCTCCTCCCCTCCCATCAATCCAGGTGCCACCTCCTCCCCTCCCATCAATGCAGGTGCCACCTCCTCCCCTCCCATCAATCCAGGTGCCACCTCCTCCCCTCCCATCAATCCAGGTGCCACCTCCTCCCCCCATCAATCCAGGTGCCACCTCCTCCCCTCCCATCAATCCAGGTGCCACCTCCTCCCCCCATCAATCCAGGTGCCACCTCCTCCCCTCCCATCAATGCAGGTGCCACCTCCTCCCCTCCCATCAATCCAGGTGCCACCTCCTCCCCTCCCATCAATCCAGGTGCCACCTCCTCCCCCCATCAATCCAGGTGCCACCTCCTCCCCTCCCATCAATCCAGGTGCCACCTCCTCCCCTCCCATCAATGCAGGTGCCACCTCCTCCCCTCCCATCAATCCAGGTGCCACCTCCTCCCCTCCCATCAATCCAGGTGCCACCTCCTCCCCTCCCATCAATCCAGGTGCCACCTCCTCCCCTCCCATCAATCCAGGTGCCACCTCCTCCCCCCATCAATGCAGGTGCCACCTCCTCCCCTCCATCAATCCAGGTGCCACCTCCTCCCCTCCCATCAATGCAGGTGCCACCTCCTCCCCTCCCATCAATGCAGGTGCCACCTCCTCCCCTCCCATCAATCCAGGTGCCACCTCCTCCCCTCCCATCAATCCAGGTGCCACCTCCTCCCCCCATCAATGCAGGTGCCACCTCCTCCCCTCCATCAATCCAGGTGCCACCTCCTCCCCTCCCATCAATGCAGGTGCCACCTCCTCCCCTCCCATCAATGCAGGTGCCACCTCCTCCCCTCCCATCAATGCAGGTGCCACCTCCTCCCCTCCCATCAATGCAGGTGCCACCTCCTCCCCCCATCAATCCAGGTGCCACCTCCTCCCCCCATCAATGCAGGTGCCACCTCCTCCCCTCCCATCAATGCAGGTGCCACCTCCTCCCCCCATCAATCCAGGTGCCACCTCCTCCCCCCATCAATGCAGGTGCCACCTCCTCCCCCCATCAATCCAGGTGCCACCTCCTCCCCTCCCATCAATCCAGGTGCCACCTCCTCCCCCCATCAATCCAGGTGCCACCTCCTCCCCCCATCAATCCAGGTGCCACCTCCTCCCCCCATCAATCCAGGTGCCACCTCCTCCCCCCATCAACGCAGGTGCCACCTCCTCCCCCCATCAATGCAGGTGCCACCTCCTCCCCCCATCAATGCAGGTGCCTCCTCCTCCCCCCATCAATCCAGGTCCCACTTCATCCCCCCCATCAATACAGGTGCCTCCTCCTCCCCAGTTCCTTACAGGCCACTGACCCGTACAGGTCCACAGCCCCACAGTTGGGGGACTGCAGCCCTGTAGGGTCAGACTTGTCATTTCTTAGCAGTGTGTTCTGAGATAAATTATTTAACTTCTGTAAGTCCTATTCACGCTTCTGTAAAATGGGCATTATGATAATACCTACACAAGAAGTGCTCAGTAAATATCAGTTACTACTTCTGATTTAGAGTTCTTTTATACCAAAGTCGATCTGTCTTCTCACTCGGCGCCAGGTGTTATGTGTGTGCAGGGGTCGAAGCATCACCTTAAACCTTGGAGATTCAGAGCCGGAAGGAAATGCGTATCTGGCAGCTCTACTCCTCTACCATGAAGAAACGGCACGGGGGCTCAGAGAACAGCTGCAATGTATCGAGGGGCCTCCGTATCTCAGGCACATTAGCACACATCGTTTCTTTCAAAACCTTGTGACACAGACACGGCTGTTGCCATTTTAAAGACAAGTGTCACAGTTTAAGTGTTGAAAGTCACAGCTAGCAACTGACAGAGGGGATGCAAACCCAGACCCACCCGGTGTGCATGCCCGTGCGCTTCCCAGGATTACCACTCCGGAATCCTGACTGGGAGCATGCTTCCCTTCCCCCAGGCAGCCTCCCCTTCCTGAAGTGAGGTACCGGCAGTGTCAGAGTCAGGAGGAGGAAGCTGGCTTAGGGCCAAACAAGGAAGGCGGCAGCCTTAGCACATTGCCGTGGAACATTACGCTACCCTTTTAAACCTGATAGATTGTTTCATAACTCATCAGCAGCGAAGCGCAGAAATACCTGAGTCCTCATGCTACAAGGAATACCAAGGAGATAATAAATGCTAGGAGTCATATGACAGAGGCCGTAAGACACAGGAAGAGATTTAATATTCCCTGACATCCACACCGCCCACCAGAACCCCAGCAGTGACGACTTTCCACCAGGTGTGCAGGTGTGGATGCCCCAAAGCAGCTCCACGGCGCAGGTTCACGGACCCAGCCTGCAACTCCGCTCACACCTGGGGCTGCTTCCTTGGCAGGATTTCTCAATCACCTCTCTTCCTTAACTTCTGACCTCTTTTTCATACAGTGTTAGAACAAGCTGGAAAAGCTTCTATATGCCTTTGAAAAACAAAGCCTTCTCAAACTGGAGAGACAAAGGTTGGCATGAGGAAGGAAAGCTCTGAAATCAGAGCTGAGAATCCAGACACTGGGAACCCCAGCAGACCACTCTGTGGCACGAAAGACAGAAAGACAAAGAGGTGTTTGACATGCCAAGTAGTTAGGACTTTGTTACCATAATAGACTGAGATTATATTTTAAGAAAAGCTTTAAAAATTGTTAGATAAATCTTTAACTGATGGATTCACAGAGAGTTTCACGGAACATTAGTGTTTGGAAGGGATGAGTAAAGATAACGACCTCACATTTTTCTTGGAGCTTCCGTGAGAAACAGCTGACAGTGCTCCGAGTTCATCAGCCCCTCCACACATCTGTTGACAAAGGATGTGCTTGGAGGCCACATTATTGCACAAATTCGTGTTTTCATCAAGTGGGCATAGGTTTTTTCCAATTAAATTCTTTGTACTTTCATTTATAATGGAAAGTTCAACTAAGTGTTAAACACGCTTCTATGTTTAAATTTGAACACTCGATATTAACTAAATAGAAAAGTTATCGCAGGCATCTTCCCTCTTGATTATCAACTGTTGTGGCAACAGCTCATGCTGACCTTTCAAATTCCAGAGGAATGGCCGCACACCTGTCTCCTCCTCGCTCCTCTCCCTTCTTCCTGTGTCCAGCACCTCGGCCGCCAACCCCTCTCCTCCACCCCCATTTCCTCAATTCCTTTTATTTAATATCAAAACCACAATTTATTCCTCAGTTGCTTTAGAGTTGCTTTGACTTTCTTTTTGGTCCAGTGCTACTTGTTTTTATCTTCATCTCATGTCCTGCTCATATTAGGGACATAAAAATATAAAACGTTTAATTTCACCAATCCTTGAGGAACTTCTCCTTGATGGTTAAGGTTACTTTTTCTTGGAAAATAATGTTCAGTGACTTACGTTATTGATTTAATAGTCTTGTCTTACAGGTTACTCTGATAACAAATTAAAAACATAGATTTATAAAGTTACAAAATGCAAATTTTACAAAACTAACAGGCAACATTTTTAACCTCGAACTCAATAGAGAAAAATCAAGTACACTGTGAAACAAATAATATACAAACTTTTATTCAAAGGTAATTCAAGAAAGACATGTTTTGGTCATTTTTAAAGTGAGATTAATTGAAGATCTCAGAAAAACCATCTGATCAACACACATGGCTACTCACAGGAAGATCTCTCTTCTGTTAATAGCAGCTAAGTTTGTACACACAGAAAAAATTCTTAAGACCATGCAAATTTCAGTTTAATTCCATACATTCATTATATTCATCAAAAACCTGCATTAATGTTCATGCCAAAGTGTTACTTTAAGAAAAAAATTAAAAACACACACCAAAACATGACCAAGATTGAACTAAAGAAAATAATAAATAAGCTTAATTTATATTTTATTTAAAAAAGTTTGGCATCACACATATTCAAGTGTGTTACACCATGTTCATTCCTCAGAAGTGGCATTTTAAAGTATTAAGCATTGTTAAATATCAAAAAATACAACTCTGTTTTACAATGTAGTACTGGCATAATTCAAAGTACTGTGCCAATTATAAATAGTATAATCAAGTTTCAAACATCTTTTCAAACATATTTAAAGGAAAGCATATAGACACACTTTTATATGCACACAATTTATTATATCCATGTAATCAAAGATATTTTATAAAAGCAAACTGTTTTATCCCTCAGCTAGTTTGTATACTTACATATGTAGATTTTAATACCTGTTCAAAGATTTTCAGTTCCTGGGTATATTTTCAGGAAAAGAAATACAGATAAAACTTAATTTTACAAGAACACACATTACTTTATCCTCCTTCACCAAGCAACCCATAGTCCTTCCAGGTTGGTGAGAACTAGTCTTCATGGAAGCAACTGTCGACTAAAGACTCCAGAGTCAGTCCGACAGTCCAGTGTCTTATGAAAATTCAGTCAGCTGCTGCTCGTTGCAGAAAAAGCCTACACGGTGCTTCTACCGAGAATAATCTTCAGTGTCCGAGGCCTAGAGAGGCAGACGCTCGAATCTTCTGCCGAGACGCAAAGTGCAGCTGCAAGTGAGAAGTGCTAGATTCGCAGTCACTTCGGAAATGCTTGTTGGAGCCTGGCTCGTGTACAAAGGTGCCGGAAGTGTCCTCGCGAGGCTCATAGTGGCTTATCAATAACTGTGACGCCTGGGCAAAGACAGGAAGGAATAGAACAGATGTCACAGGCAGCATTCTGAACCTCTCGGAAAACACCGAATTCTTTATTACTATAGCAACGGGGACTGAAGAAGTCACCATGTTTTGGAATCTCTTCAACTTCAGCAGTGCTATCATTTTAACCTAAATGACGGTGAAATCTGTTCAGTTAGGGTCCAGGACTGCATCAGCCTAATCCAGACCTAGTCTTTTGCTCTTTATAGTTACAATTTGGAAAAAATAATTTTACTCAGGATACCAACATTCACCTGGTACCCCGCACAGGGGCACAAAGAAACTGTCACGCATCATGGGTGCGTTCGTTGTCTCGGTGGTGGTGATGGTCTCGTGAGGGTGCATGTGTAAAGTGATAAAAAATGAACATGCAAAGGCCGGGCGCGGTGGCTCACGCCTGTAATCCTAGCACTCTGGGAGGCCGAGGAGGGCGGATTGCTCGAGGTCAGGAGTTCGAAACCAGCCTGAGCAAGAGCAAGACCCCGTCTCTACTATAAATAGAAAGAAATTAATTGGCCAACTAATATATATACAAAAAATTAGCCGGGCATGGTGGCGAATGCCTGTAGTCCCAGCTACTTGGGAGGCTGAGGCAGGAGGATTGCTTGAGCCAGGAGTTTGAGGTTGCTGTGAGCTAGGCTGACGCCATGGCACTCACTCTAGCCTGGGCAACAAAGTGAGACTCTGTCTCAAAAAAAAAAAAAAAAAAAAAAAACGAACATGCAGTTGACCCTTGAACAGCACGGGGTTGGGGTGCTGACCCCCTCCCCCACACAACCGACGCCTCATATGAACTTCTGACTGCCTAAGCACTCACTGCTAACGGCCTGCTGTCGGCTGGAAAGAACAAGCAGCCAATTAACACATGTATTGTACACTGTGTTCTCATAATAAACTAAGCGAGAGAAAAGGAAGTGTTATTGAGAAAATCACAGAAGGGAAAACATATTTACTATTTGTTAAGGGGAAGTGGACACTCATAAAGGTCTTCATCCTCATCATCTTCACGCTGAGGAGGAGGAGGAGGAGGAAGGCTGGTCTTGCTGTCTCGGGTGGCAGAGGAGGGAAGGGGAGCAGGAGAGGAGGCACACTCGTGTGACCTCACAGAAACACTCTGTAATTTCTGCCTGACCGGTCTGTGCATCTCTCCGGAAGGTTCCTCGACAGTGCCCACCCCCTCCCACCGGCTGCTGCAGCGTCAGTGCCGGATCACAGGAGGCCCCATCGCCAGGGGAGCCAGCGTCTTCCACAGTCGGACCCTCCTGCCGGCTGTCTGAAGACTGTTCTCTGGCTCTGCGTCTTCCTCCTCGCTGCCGGCCAGGTTTGGAAGCTTCTCCATCAAGTCACCGTCTGTAAATTCCTCCCGTGCAGGGTCTGCTAGCTCTTGAATTTCTCCAAAATCCACATCTGAAAACCCTTCACCCCTCACTTTGTGCCACACCCACAATCTCTTTCTCGGGGTGCTTGGTTGGCTGTTGTAGATCCTGGGAGGCCACGCACAGCGTCTGCACACGGTTTTCCCCGGCAGACATTCCTTGTTTTGGGCTGACGGCTTTCACGGCTTTCTTGTAACAATGATGGATCTTCAGTGGTGTGGTCCCACCAGGCTTTTGTGATGTTCTCTCTATTGGGGTTCTCCTCCACAGCACCCACAATCCTTTCCATAAAGTGCCAGGTGTAACGAGCCTTCAAGGTCCTTGTGACCCCTGACCTAGAGGCTGAATTAGAGATTTTTTTGGCAGCAAGTAGAGCACTCCAGTGCCTTTGGTGCTGAACCCACGGGGTTCTGGGTGGCCGGCAACGTTGTTCAGTAGCAAAAGTACTTCCTGACATCAGGGACAAAGCATCGATGGAACTAACTACTGTTCAGGCCTTCTTGCTGTACAACCAAAACACCGGCAGCTGGTATCTACCTTTTTTCTTAAAGGCTCAGGCGTTAGCAGCTTTATAGATGGGGCAGTTCTGATCACAAACCTAGCTGCATTTGCACAAAACAGCAGTGTTAGCCTCTTTCTTCCTGCCTTAAATCCTGGTGCTCCCTTCTCTGCCTTACTAATAAATGTTCTTTGTGGTATTTTCCCCCTAGAGCAGGACATGCTTGTCTGCACTTAACCTGTTCAGGTGCACACGCTTTCTCCTCAATGATTTTCTGAACTCACACGCTGCCTCTTAGTTGGCAGAAGCTGCTGCTTCTGTTATCTTGACTTTTTAAAGCCAAACCTCCTTCTAAAATTATCAAATCATCCTTTGCTGGCATTAAATTCTCCAGCTTTAGATACTTCACCTTCATTTTGCTGTAAGTTGTCATATAGTGGCTGAGCTTTTTCTCGAATCACATTAGAGTCCACAGGCATGCTTTTCTTACAGCAATCCTGCACACACGTAAAGGCTGCATTTTCGAAATGAGATAAAAAGGCAGTTCACAAAAAGCGCGGAGTTTTCACGCCTGCCGGCGTAACTGCAGCCGTGGCTTCACAAACTCCCCTTTCGTTTTCACAACGGTCCTCACCCTGGATGCACTGATCCTGAAACGGTGGCAACTGTGGCTGCAGCCCTCAATCTACGGCACATGTCGAGCAATTCCCTCTTCCTTGTCATGTCAGGAATTTCTCTGCTGCTCGGGAGCACTTCTGGCATCGCCAGCGGCACTTCCTCGGGTCCCGTGGTCACTCAAGGGTCACGGTGTTGCACTGACCACGCTGAAAACACGCCAGGACTGCAGGAGACTGCTTTTCACCGCGAAGCACCACTGACTGGAGAAGCGAGCTGCTCACTGGGAGACGCGCAGCACCACGCAGCGCTTTCGGCGGATGCCCGCAGCCCTTGCGTTCACCAAACAGCAACGGGAGGCGGCTATGGGATCGTCAGGGCAGCACAGCAGGTGTGTGGTTCATCTTGTGCACTTGTTCACATCTCTCTCAGCCGCAAACAGTGCCATGCACGGCCTCCAAGGGTTTGTGTGTGTTTTGATAAATTTTAACTTTTTTATAATAGATTTATATATTTTTTATGGTAGTAAATGATAAAAAAGACTAGTATCTACATATATTTTATGCATTTGTGACATACCTTTTTCTTAATTTTTTCAGTCATTCTAGGCTACATGGTTCATCTGTTTTTGCAAATTGTAGCAAATCTCCCAAGAATTCTTCAATATATTTATTGAAAAAAAAGTTGCATATAAGTGGATTCACACAGCTCAAACCCACACTGTTCAAAGGTCAACTGTATGCTATTCGTTTTATGTCAGTTTGCACCTCAATGAAGCTGTTAAGAAAATTCATCTAATAATGAGCCATGTTACTCTGGAATCCTACTACAATAGTTCTTCTATTAAGTATTGTCTCGTATAATGCATAAACAACAGTGATGGTTAATTAGCATAAACATTTTTTCCTGTACTAATGGATCAGTTACAGAAACATTCTAATATTTAAAAGAACATAAATATCTATCATCAGAATAATATGAAACATATAGTTTTAAAGACTCACCATTATATCTATTAAGGAGCATTACTATTTTTTTCTTACTACAAGAATGGAACCAAAATGGCATTTTACCATTCAGCCAGTGGAGTGCTTAGGAAGAAGTATCACTCCACAGCTTCACAGCCATGCCACCTCGTGGAGCCCGCTGTGGGGAGATGGTGCAGGAACCGCACGGTCTGGACGTCTGAGGGATTAAAGCCTTGCGCACAGTGAATTCCTCTCCACTGCACACAGACTTTAGTGATGCTACCTTTTTTAATGTGATTCTGTACTGCAAAGATTTGGGATTTTGAACACAAAGGACTGTGGAAGGACAAAAGAACAGTGGTGCTTTATTTCAGAATATACACAGCCATTGTTGATTGTTTTAAAAATAAGATATAAAATATATTTTGAGAAGAAATTTTCTCATAACAGGAAAAGAATCACGACGACGCCATCTCTGCATTACGACAGAGGACTCTGAGAAAGGGAGGTGTTACCTGCATAGCTCCTGCCCGTGCTCATGCAGGACGACACCACGGTCCATTTATCAGTCGTTGGGTTATAATATTCTACCGATGCCAAGTTACAGGAGCCATCATCCCCGCCAACAACATATAACAGACCATTAACTGCACAGACTCCTTTAAAAAATTAGAGAAAACAATTATTTTTAAAACTTGGATGAATATGAATATCCCTGTACATGTTTAACGGGGTGATCCAGAGACACTCATTTCCTTGAAAGGCAGCAAGAAGATAATGAACATGTCAAGACTCTCGGTATGTGTGAGAGTCGAACACCACTTCCAAGCTCCCACTGTCATGTAAGTAGTAGTTGCTTTATATATGCGTCATTTCATTTAATTTTCACAATAACCTTACTTTATAGATTAGAAACTATTTTGATCCTCATTTTATTAAAAAAATAGAAAATTAAAGCTAAAAGAAGTTTAGTAACTCTCCCAAAGTCAGCTTCTTAGGGAATCCTAAGGAAAAAAAATATCTATTAGCAGAAGGTAAAAAATATTCTTAAATTATTATACTGAATGGTTAACTATTTTATCTCCTTTAAAGGGGGAAGAAATAGTATTTGATTATTTAAAAAACTCAGTTTTTCCAGCAAACATATAAAAAAATGCTGAATATTTCTAATCACTAGAGAAATGCAAATCAATGATGAGATATCACCTAACCCCAATGAGATTGGCCTCTATCAAAATATCACAAAACAACAAATGCTGGTGAGGATGTGGAGAGACAGAAACACTCTTACACTGCTGGTGGGACTGCAAATTAGTGCGACCTCCGTGGAAAAGAATTTGGAGATACCTGAAAGAGCTAAAAATAGAAATAGCATTTGACCCAGCAATAGCATTATTAGGCATCTACCCAAAAGAGCATAAGACATTCTATTATAAAGACATCTTCACTCAAATGATTATGGCAGCACAATTCACTATTTCAAGGACGTGGAAACAACCCAAGTGTCCGTCAATTCATGAGTGGAGTATTAAAATTTGGTATATGTTTACAATGGAATATTATTCAATTCTAAGAAATGACAATGAGCTAGCACCACTCATACTATCCTGGATTGAGCTTAAGTCCATTATCCAAAGTGAGGTGACACGAGATCAGAAGAATGGGCCCCACGTGTACTCGCCATCGCATTGGTACTGACTGATCAACACCATGGTGCTCAAAGGGTGGTGGTGCTCACCAGGGATTCGGGGGTTGGGGGGTAGACTCAACAACTGAGGGATGTGGTGAGCATTGTGGAGGGGAAGGCTTGCTAGGGAGAGGCAAAGATATAAAATGCAACCAAAATGTTTGTACTCTCATATTTCCTTGAAATAAGTTTAAAAAAATAAAAAATATATAAAAAACCAAACTCAGCTTTTTTCAAAAATTCAGAATACCCAGAAAACTATAAAGAAATAAAGATCACCTCTAATCTTCTACCACTTAGAATAGTAACTATTAAAATTTTGATTTCTACTCTAGCTAACCTTTCTCTGTGCTTATATACTCAAACACTTCCTTTTTTAATCCCAAAGTAGCTCACACTACACATGATACTTTATTATTACCCACTTCTGCCAAACAATATACCTTGGAAATTTCCTCAAATTAATAAATATAAATGTACATAGTTTTTAGTGACTACATAGTAGTCCATTTATGATAGTATCAATATTTAATCACCTTTTACTGAGGGATATTTAATTACTTTTAGTTATCTTTTGCTTTGTTCTTATTAATGATATTGCAATAAATAAGGGTCTTTTGCATACTTTTCTGAATACTTGTACAATTATTTCTTACTATAAATTCTTTTTTTTTTTTTGAGACAGAGTCGTGCTCTGTTGCCCAGGCTAGAGTGCTGTGGTGTCATCCTAGCTCACTGCAACCTCAAACTCCTGGGCTCAAGCGATCCTCCTGCCTCAGCCTCCCAAGTAGCTGGGAGTACAGGCATGCGCCACCATTCCCAGCTAATTTTTTCTATATATTTTTAGTTGTCCAGCTAACTTCTTTCTATTTTTAGTAGAGAAAGGTCTCACTCTTGCTCAGGCTGGTCTCGAACTCCTGAGCTCAAACAATTCTCCTGCCTCGGCCTCCCAGAGTGCTAGGATTACAGGCGTGAGCCACTATGCCCGGCAACGGTAATTTCGTAAAAAGAAAACTGCTGCCCTTTTGCAGCCATCGCCGGAGTGGCAGCGGCCAAAATGAAGTTCAATCCCTTTGTGACTTCGGACTGAAGCAAGAACCGGAAAAGGCATTTCAATGCACCTTCCCACGTTCGCAGGAAGATTATGGCTTCCCCTCTTTCCAAGGAGCTGAGACAGAAATACAATGTTCGATCCATGCCCATCCGAAAGGATGATGAAGTTCAGGTGGTTCGGGGACACTACAAGGGTCAGCAAACTGGCAAAGTAGTCCAGGTTTGCAGGAAGAAATATGACATCTACACTGAACAGGTGCAGCGGGAAAAGGCCAACGGCACAACTGTCCACGTGGGCATTCCCCCCAGCAAGGTGGTTATTACTAGGCTTAGACTGGACAAAGACCGCAAAAAGATCCTTGAGCGGAAAGCGAAATCTCACCAAGTAGGAAAGGCAAAGGGCAAGTACAAGGAAGAAACACTTGAGAATAAAGTGTTTCATGAGAATAAAGTGTTTTATTTTGCAAGAATAAAATAATCTTATGTACAATTTTCATTAAAAACTGCTAAAAGGAAAAAAAAAGAAAAAAGAAAACTGCTGAATCAAATGGTGGACACCATTTAAAAGCTCATTATTTCAATTTAATTTTGTTTAAGGTATATTTACTATCCTTTCTGCAGAAGAACAGGCCAAGTGCAGAAATAAAATAAAGTATATTTAATCACCTAGAAAAGGTCTAGTGCCACTATGAACTCTTATAAGAGGACATCAAAGAATCCCCGAAGGATGCTGCCCACACTGGTCTTTGCAGTTTTGCAGTTTTCCTAACATAATTAACAGAAGCTTGCAGATTTTTAACACAATGCAGCAATAAGCCCACACCTCTACACAGCACTGAGAAGTCCACCAGCAGCACTGTTCTGTGCAGAGGGGTGGATCCGCTCTCTGCCACTCCCACTCAACAGTGTTACTGTTCCAGCCTCTTGACAGGAAACAAACTCACTCCATTTCAAAAGTAGTTCAAGTCCCTGAAGCAAGAGCTGCACACAAGTCCCCAAAGTCACTGCATGTGTGTGCAGGTCTATCCCAGCCCACGACGGACAACACGGGACTGGGGAGAGACAGAACGACCCCAGAATGCTCCGCTGTGATGGAAGGAAAGAGTCAGGAGCCCTCCCAGTTGGTCTGCGCGGGGCAGCCAGGGACAGGGCGTCCGCAGCAGAGCGGGAGCTCAGCCCTCACGTCCCCATGAATACGGCAGCGATGCACTCGGAAGACGTCGGTTCCACCAACAAGCCCGCTAATTCACCACAGATCCCTCTGGGCAGGCGGGAGCCCGGTCCCTCCGCCAAGGCACAAAGCCTGCTCCTTCCCGCAGTGCTCCCTGGCTCCCGTGGACGCCCTGCACCTCGTCACGTCACCTGATCACGTGTGCACAGCAGCCCCTTGCGGAGGTGCTGCGCAGTGTGGGGCTCTAGTGACCTGATTGAATGCACTTCGTTCCGCTCCACTCGAGTCATCACTGACCATATTTATGAAAACGTTTGAAATCTGACGTATAAGCTGCCTGTTATTTCTAATTTACTCAGATGCTGTCACCTCTCCTCATTTGAAACTGAATGTGTCCTCCCCTCCTCGCTAGCTTAACCCTTTCTTCCCAACTCAGGTGTTTGACGAGGTCTTTCTCGTGGAATGCTGAAAAGGACGGGCTGGTAGACCTTACCAGAAGTTTGTTCAAATTATCAGAAATACGGAATTGTAAAAAACTCTCTATGAGCATATATAAATAACTGAAAATTAGATGTTCCATAGAATTATATTGTCTTGTAAATTATAGAAGTAAATTATTTAAGTTTTATTATTTGCATGGAAAATAAATATACGTGAGAAGGAAAAACAAACTGAAAACTAACTTTCCTATTTCCCTCACTCCCTGATGGTTACCAAATAAAGAAAGCTCAATTAACTGTGGTCCAAATCGAAGCATGAAACAATTTTTCAGCAGAGACTTAAGAAAAGTTTTTTTCCTAAACCCCACCCTTTCCCACAAAATTTTCCAAAGGCCAGAATAATGACAGCTCTCTATATGCAAATTATCTCTGTATTCTTCTGGATAAAAGAGATGAGCTAATTTTGATATGAAAACAATAAACATATGTAGAGAAAAGAGTTTATTTCAATCTTTAGACGATAATCATGAAAGTCCAAGTTGCACGTGAGCTTCCTAATCCACGAGGGCGCATGCATGGGTGGCCATGGCGTTCCAGCTCGACACAGACCATGGAAAGGCTCTAGTCACTCGCCAAACGCAGCTGAGAGGAGCGGCCAGCTCCAACAGAATTAATGGCAGACTCTGCTCTGCTGCTGGCTCCTCACAGGCCCACACACTGGGTCTCCCGTAGGAATCACAGACCAAGTAAAGGGAGACTAAGAACATTTTGGGGGGTGCATCTTGCAACACCATCCAATGGTGTATAGTAAGTACTAGAATTATTAGGATCTTGTTTCAGACCACAGGAAATGGCATGAAGATGACGGTGTTTTGAAGATTAGCATTTCCTGAAAAGCTACCAAGTCATCCTGAATCTACTTTCCATTTGTATTTCCCCCCCATAGATCTTTGTTCCCAAGCAATCCATTAGTTCCTTAATCTTGAAGACCTCTGCTTTCTTGAAATTATTAGTTGTTGTTTTAGTTTTTTTCATTTTCTGAAAATCCTGAACTGTGTTAGATAAGGGTTACATCTTCAGGCTTACCCTCCAGATTCAGATAATCAACTCCCTTTTTAACCAAGTGTCGACATTTACCCAACTAGACCGAATTCTCCAGGAACTGGGATGTCCAGCGTGCAGTATGTGGTAGGCACCACTCAAAAACGTTTGTGGTGAGAATGCATGAATTCAAGCACCAAATAAAGAAGGCTCTACTCCTGATTAGTTTCCACGTCCATCACCAGAAAGTGGCGGCTAGTAGAAACTGTGAGCTGACAGAAGTGTCACGGCCACCTGCTACGTTCCAGATGCCACGCTGGCCATCCACTCTGTAGGGTGACTGCGTGTAAGTTTCTGCCTCACAAGTGTTCAAAATCTACCAGAGAACCCAGATAAGTAAAAGAACAATGGAAATACAAAGTGATATTAGTACAGCTTTAAATAAAATTCAGTATAAGCGTTACAATATTAAACTGGACAATACCTGCATTTCTTCTGCACATGTTCATATCTGCGACCTGTCTCCATGTGTTAGTGGTGGGATCATACACCTCAACACTTTTCCGTACTAAAGGGCCATCGTGACCTCCTACAGCATACAGTAAGTTGTTTAACACCCCGACACCTATAAAACACAACAACCAAACTATGGTAGAGCAGAAAGAACAAGAAATGTATAATTTATCAGGGTTTGTTCAAATGACTTCTAACTAAAACTTTTCAAATTATAATTCATAATAAAAGTAAGTCGATATCACAGCCTGCAATTTAAGAAATGGAAATGAATAGAACTGATGATTAAACAAGGATCTCAATGGAACCATTATTCTAAAAGAAGAGGCATGTCAAAAATAAAATAACAAATAAAAAAATATGTAAGTGAAACACGGAGGAAAAAAGTCCTTTAATATAATCCTTTTAAAAACAACATCCAGGCCGGGCGCTGTGGCTCACGCCTGTAATCCTAGCTCTTGGGAGGCCGAGGCGGGCGGATTGCTCAAGGTCAGGAGTTCAAAACCAGCCTGAGCAAGAGTGAGACCCCGTCTCTACTATAAATAGAAAGAAATTAATTGGCCAACTGATATATATATAAAAAATTAGCCGGGCATGGTGGCGCATGCCTGTAGTCCCAGCTACCCGGGAGGCTGAGGCAGAAGGATCACTCGAGCCCAGGAGTTTGAGGTTGCTGTGAGCTAGGCTGACGCCACGGCACTCACTCTAGCCTGGGCAACAAAGTGAGACTCTGTCTCAAAAAAAAAAAAAAAAAAAAAAAAAAAACAACATCCACAAAAAAAGCTAATTCAGTATCAAAGCACAAAATATATAAGAAATAGACACAAAAAGACTTGACTATTAAGCAAGTTCCCCATTAGTAGGGAAAACAAAAACCTAAAAGGAACACCAACAACATGAACATACAAACGAAACAGAGAAGCACTTTCACCTAACGGTCAGAAATTAAATTTTACCTACCACTTCCTGCAAATTCGAAAGACATTCAACAGTGCCATTAAAATCAGCACACAGCATATTTTCAGACAATGCATAGAGACGTCAGTGAATCATTTCACTTGTTTAATCATTTCCCACCGTTTCTGTGCCTCGGTTGCTCACTGGGGTCCGCACTTACCGGCGCCGCTGCGCCTGGTGCCCATCTCCGCGATGTAGGTCCACTCGTTGGCCGTGGCGTTGTAGCACTCCACCGTGCTCAGGCACTGGCGGGAGGCGCCGTCATACCCCCCCACGGCATAGAGCAGACCTGAGCATGAATCACAGAGAGCCACGTTTACACAAAAGCTACTTTTTGAGTCAGAAAATATTAATATATTTTCCTCGTTGGTAGCAGTTTCCCCTTAAAGTGTTACTGATTTTTATGAGCTATTTTAAGGCCTTGCCCAATGGTGACAGGTGGGGTAATTAAACCATATTATGAAGATCTGCAGGGTATAAATTATGATGTTAACTTTACACTTTCATCCATAATCTGATAGAACAGAAAATATACTCATTACATCTTTGGATAACACTATTTGATAAATGAGCAACATCCTGGAAAATGGAATTAAGTATCAAATTTATCTTAGTTAACTGAAAAAAAAAAAAAGTTAAATCAAGAGTTAATACCAGGCCGGGTGCGGTAGCTCATGCCTGTAATCCTAGCACTCTGGGAGGCCGAGGCATGTGGATCTTTTGAGCTCAGGAGTTCGAGACCAGCCTGAGCAAGAGTGAGATCCCGTCTCTACTAAAAACAGAAAGAAATTACTTGGACAGCTAAACATATATAGAAAAAATTAGCTGGGCATAATGGTGCATGCCTGTAGTCCCAGCTACTCAGGAGGCTGAGGCAGAAGGATCGATTGAGCCCAGGAGTTTGAGGTTGCTGTGGGCTAGGCTGACGCCACGGTACTCTAGCCTGGGTTACAAAGTGAGACTCTGTCTCAAAAAAAAAAAAAAGTTAATACCAGAAGGCAAGAGGTATTATTTGGCAATAAAAAGACATGAAGTACTTAATAAACGCTACAGCCTGGTTAAGCCTGGAAAACATCATGCCAAGTGAAAAAAGCCATTTGCCAAGGATCATGTGCTACATGATTTCATCAACACGATGTCCAGAGGTGGCAGGTCTACGCAGTGACAGAAAGTCTTTCAGTGGTTGCTGAGGGCTGGGGGGACAGAGCTAATGGCCAAGGAAAGCCGGGTGGCTTTCTGGGGTCATAAAATATTCTGAGATGAACTGTGGTGATGGATGCACACACCGAACTGTGTAAGTTGAATGAGTGAATTGTATGGTGTGGGACTCATACCCACGGGGAGGAGGCGGGAACACAAATTTGCCCAAAGCAGTGTTAAAAAGGAAAAAAAAGATCACACCAAAGAATAATACTCATATCCTTCTTTAAATTCTGTTGGGGGACAAAGTAGGATATAAATAAATAACTGTGGCAATCACCCCTTAAATGTGAGACAGCCCTTCTCCAGAGACAAAATTCCACATTGACATCTAACTTGTTCCCAAAACAACTGAATTACAACCAATCGACAGTCTTGTGTACAGGCCACACACACACGCACACTCACACTCACGCACACACTCACACATACTCATACTCCCTCACACGCACACACATATACACACACTCACACACTCATACACACTCACACATACTCTCTCACACACATACACTCTCACACACACAGCGAAAAAGACAGAGGAGGAGAGAGGGAGAGAAGAGAGAGAGAGCCTTTTACACAGGTTAATTTACAGAGAGAGGATAGCTGAGATTTTACAGTAATTACTACTTTTCTGTTTTGAATGACAGTTTGCCCATTAATAAAAGCAGGGTTTAGACAGTTGGAAGAACCACTCTCAAGGACCAGGAAGCCAGGTGTACCTGGACAGGCTCGCGGGAAAGAACACAGCACCCACCTCCAACCACGCCCACGCCCACGCTGCTCCTCCGCGTGTTCATCGGGGCGACGTGAAACCACTCGTTGGACTTTATGTTATACGCTTCCACCGAGGACAGACCTGTAATCAAGCACAGCACTCCTCACGTCCTGCTCTGACAAGCCCAACTGTTCTTTTCTGTATATGCCACTAGGGAAACCTGACTCAGGTATGTGGAACTGGACTGAAATTAAAAGAATACGGTAGAATGTAAACACATGGGCTACGTTAAAAACAGGAACAGCTTGTTTCCAGAGGGCTCTTACTCAAGCTACAGACATTCATACGGTTTTTAAACTTGCTAAGATGACTGACACTGACAGGTGAAGAAAAGAAATTTATAAACTCAGCACTTATACATCATTTAAAGAAACTCGTGATGTAATTTTTAAACGTATCTTTAAATATAATACCTATTAAAACACTCAAAGGTGCCCTAACTTTGCCACAACGTGCTCTATAAAACCGGTCGCCGTGTTAAGTCCAAGAGCCATGCAGAGCAGGTGGAAGGGAAGGGAAGTCAGTTACCTGTGCTCCCGTCAAAGCCGCCCACGGCATACAGCAATCCGTTCAGCACGGCGGCCCCCAGGGTGCTCCTCCGGTCTCGCATGTTGGCGACGCTGGTCCACTGGTCCTTCACCGGGTCATAGGAGTCCACGGTGCGGACCCGCAACGACCCGTTAAAGCCGCCGACAGCAAAAACAAGCCCAGCCATGTACACCATCCCTGCAACAGGACGCGGCACTCAGTGGTCAGTGCACGACTCAACTACGCAGTGAGTCACGGCTGTCGTCAGAACAGGGTGCTACTCTCAGGGGGAGCTGATCCATCAACTAGGGCCTGAAAATGCTATTTATTTGTAAGAATATATAATCACTAAATTGTCTTCCTTTCTCTCTTTTTTTTTGAGACAGAGTCTCCCTCTGTTCCCTGGGCTAGAGTGCCGTGGCATCAGCCTGTTATAGGAAAAAAACCTGGCAGATATTGCCTTACCAAGTGATCACAGTTAACATCACACAAAAATAATCATAATAACTCAATCTAATCATAACAAAACATCAGACATATCCAAATTGAGGGACATTCTTCAAAATATATGACCCGTTCTCTTCAAGGGATCAAGGACATAAAAGGTAAGGAACTATTGCAGACCAGAAGAAACTGAGAAGACACGACCACGAAACATGAAGTGAGACCCTGAAACAGAATCAGAAATCGGTGGAAACTGGTGAAATCTGAAAGAAGTTCAGTTAATAGCAACATCCAGTGCCAATCTCTAGGTTTTGATCTTATCACAGTAGGTAAGATGTTAATGTTAGGGAAAGAGTGCACCAGAATTCTTTGTTCTCTATTATTCTGTAGGTAAAATTATTTCAACATAAAATACTTAAGAAACACGTTGTGTATGTGTGTGTATACACACACACACACACACACACACAGATAGATAATTCTGGAATATGGCTTTTCTATGGTATACAGGACTACATAAAAAGTAAAGTTTATACATGGCAAAAATGGCACAAGTCAAAAGATAAAAGATTAACACAAATATTCACAACACGTGTAACAGACCACACAATGAAGGCTACTTTCTCTGTGAAATCACTAAAAAAATTTAATAAAAATGGCAAAAATAACAAAGTGACAGTTCAGAGAGAATTAACTCTCTCATAATTATAGAAGTAAAAATTAGGATAAGATGTCATTTTTCACCCACCAGACTGGCAAAGCTCAAAACATCTAATTACAAAGTGTTGTCAGGAGCGTAGGGAAACTGGCACCTTCATGTTTTATTTACTGTTAGTAAGAATGATAATTAGTATATCCTCAGGATACTCTTTGAGTTGGTAATTCCAGTTCTAGAGTTTATCCTACCAAAATATATTAGCATATGTACCCAATGATGTATGTATAAGCAATTCACTGTAACACTATTTATAACATAAGATTACAAATAATTTTAATGGGCCGGGCGCAGTGGCTCACGCCTGTAATCCTAGCACTCTGGGAGGCCAAGGCGGGAGGATTGCTCAAGGTCAGGAGTTCGAAACCAGCCTAAGCGAGAGCGAGACACTGTCTCTACTAAAAATAGAAAGAAATTAATTGGCCAACTAAAAATACATAGATAAAATTAGCCAGCCATGGTGGCGCATGCCTGTAGTCCCAGCTACTCGGGAGGTTGAGGCAGGAGGATCGCTTGAGCCCAGGAGTTTGAGGTTGCTGTGAGCTAGGCTGATGGCAGGGCACGCTAGCCTGGGCAACAGAGTGAGACTGTCTCAAAAAAAAAAAAATAATAATAATAATTTTAATGTTTAATTAAAAATCATACTACCATCCAGACCAAAATAAAACACTAGACAATTTTTGAAGGAGGAGGAAACTCTGACTGTGCTGACACGTAACAATCCCCAAGACGCACTTTTAAAGTGCCCCCGTCACAGCGATGCTCCATTCCATTTAGAGCTCACTCCGCTGTGGGAGACAGAAACCACAGATCCAAGTTTTAGTCTCAGGAAGGATCATCAGAGTTTGCAACAGCCACTCCTGGCTGCGTTTTTGGCTAAATGATTGTCCATATCAACACATGCTTTTGAGACAGATGCCTGGAAGGAGGCAGCTGCGACCTGCAGCTGAGCCAGGAGTCGCCTAACACTGAGGGTCCCACCCTAAAGAGTCCCCTCCCGACTCGAGCAGAGGCACCTGGGAAAACACCAGCGGAGTGCCAGCCCTCCACCTCTCACCAAGGCAGCCACGGGAAGACAAAGGCAGAGCAGCTACCCCCATCCGTGTCTGACGTGAGCCATGCAAGGCCCGAATCACCGTGTAACCACACAGCGCTCCAATCAGAGTGTGCCTTGCAGAGATTCTTCTAGTTAACACAGGGATACTCGGGACCCGGGAGGGAGGCTCCCGGCTCCCAGCAACAGGAACGACCCACGCTCACCTGCCCTGCATCTCCGGGAGGGCAGCTCTGCTACCTGGTGCCACCGTTCCTCCTTGAAGTCATAGCATTCCACGCTCCGGATGGCCTTCGGCGCCTGGCCCCCGACCACCACCATCAACTGCAAGGGAAAAACGCAAGCACGTGAACAAAGGACTGCTCCGTGTTCAGGGGTGCGGAGAGTGCTGGGATGGAGGTGTAGGGTGAGCTGGGAGGCACAACCAGCTGCCCACTTAATAACAACAAAGGGGCGCGTGTTAGAGCTACAGTTCTGTTATCTAGCACGGTCGTTCAAAAATAAGGAGTTCAGAAACTAACGTGAGTTTCTGATCCTTCAAGCAAAAGCAGTATTTGAGCCCAAAAAACAGCAGGCAGAGGCACTGGCCGGGCGGCGGCAGGTCGCAGGGCTGCTATAACCTGGTCCTGGTTTTGCAGCGACCAGGCGTCAGACCTCCGTGATCCAGGGCAGAGACAGAAACGAAACAGTGTCACCGGGCAGGTGAGGAGGAAAGGACAGTAAGGTATTAAAAGACAGATGGAAGAAGAAAAAAACTATCAAAAAAGGCGGAGTGATTGAACTGGAGCTCGCAGCTGAGCACACGTTCCTGGATCTCGGGCAAAGAGACCCTCGAGGCCGCTCCAATAGAGCCTCCCAGCAGGGCGGCAGAGAGCAGAAATGCTGGAAACCCTGAGTCTGTTGCTGAGACCCAGCGAGGTCTGCAAATGTCTTCAGCGCAACCCAGCAAGGGCCCGCCCATGCCAGCCTCTGCGCCTGTGCAGGCCTCGCCAGGTGCCACGCGCACGCACGGCCAGGCTGCAACCTCCAGAGCTCACGGGTCCCAGCGAGGACACAAAACCCCGAAGCACGTGAGCACCCTACGCAAGGACCCGTGATCACCAGGCCAGGCAATCGGCGCAGGCGTGGACTGCTGCTGCTGGTCGGAAGGGGAAAGCCTCCCGGAGGGCTGGGCCCTGACCCGGGCCTGGAGAGACGACGCGCTTAGAGACCCAGTGTGGTCGCCTGCCAGCACGCACAGGCGCCCTCTGCCGAGACGCAGCGCCAACTCGGAAGAACGAAAAGTTAAAACACATCTCGCATAAAACCGTGAATGGCAAGGACCTTGGGGGAAAAACGAGATGATGACTAGAAAACCAGATGTTAAAAAGAAACAAAAAATCACAATGGACCTAACGTGGAGTAACCCCCCCACACACAAGGGGCACTTGCACCCTCGGCTGAGCGAGGATCCACCTGCAACTTGGAACTCACAGAGACAGGTGCACACAGATTATGATTCCTGAACGAGAGCAAACCCCAAGTTTCCAAGAAGAAGACGTTTTAGTTATTTAGTAACTGGGGAGCAGAAGGAACTTTAAAGGTCTTAAAAGAAGACTGTACTCAGACCAACCACACGATTTTTTGCAGGTCTGTCATTCTTCTAGGGCTGAATTCAAATAAATAAAAGGAAGAATTAAAGAACATCCAGGATACCCTTCCCTCCTACCACAAAGGAGGGAAGGGAGGAAGAGGCAAGGTTGTAAAAGTACAACCCTGTATTCAGGGATCTGTGTTCAGAACTTCAAAACTCAGCCCACCAGTCAGATGATAGTCGAAAGAGTCTTGGATGATGAAGATCAATTTTAAAAAAACTCAGAAGGAAACACTGTTTAAAACATTGAGAAACAACACCGATTTATCGATGTCATGATTCTCACGCTTTGAATCTTATGATTTTCATGCAACAATTCCCTTTTACACGTCAATATGAGGATGGGAGGGCAAACACACTAGGAGCGCAGAGGAGAGGCGAGGAGGGCGGGGAGGTGGGGTCAGGAACCAGGCGGGAGGAGACCGGGGGATGCACCGTGGGAGGGCAAGAGAGCAAGAATGTCTACACGGGATCAAGGAGCTTGCAGGCACTGTGCTGCTGACCTCAGCAGACAGGCTCTGGGCCGACCCCCACCGGCGCCGAGCTCCTCTGAGAGACACCGAGAGACTCCCCAGGGACACGCAACGAAGGGACGGGAGCGGGGAAGACTGTGTGGGGGGAAAGTCAGACGCAGCGTATTTGAGGTGGGCCAGGAGTACTGGATTTACTGACTGCCTGAAACGTAGGTCTATGAAACTGCTCTTTTTCATTTCTTCACCTACTAAGTATTAATTTTAAATTGTCTCCTGGAAAACCAAGTTTCGTAATTAAATTGAAAATTTCAACAAATATTTTTTAAAATACCCAGAAACACGGCAGCATTTTAAAAAACGCAGATTCCAAAGAGAAAAAGGAGCTAGCTAACAAAGAGCAAAACACATGTAGTCTTTATCATGATGTCCAAAGCCAAGGACGCTGCACACAACCTGAACACCGTTCACTGAGGAAGAGAACCAACGCCAATCAGTGTGATTTCACAAAATCAGAGCCTCACACAAAAGCACCGTGTTCCTGCCATGGCAGGAATACCGTCAAGCTGCACAGTGATTTCCTCAGCACTGCGACCACGCCTGGCTCAACGGGACTCGTCACCATGAAACACTCATCACTGTGAAACGCACAGCATCAGAAATTAGTGTCTGCTTCATTCCCGCCTGGTCCTCGAGTCAGCGCGGCATGGCCACCCTGGGGTACCAGGCGCTGCTAACAGGCACCCCACGGCAGCTGTTCCAGTAGTGCGCGCGGCGAGTCAGCGTGGCACGACCACCCTGGGGTACCAGGCGCTGCTGACAGGCACCCCACGGCAGCTGTTCCAGTAGTGCGCACGGCGAGTCAGCGTGGCACGACCACCCTGGGGTACCAGGCGCTGCTGACAGGCACCCCACGGCAGCTGTTCCGGCAGTGCGCACGGCGAGTCAGCGTGGCGCGACCACCCTGGGGTACCAGGCGCTGCTGACAGGCACCCCACGGCAGCTGTCTGGCAGTGCGCATGGTGCAGCAGGCAGGGGCCGTGCCAGCCTCCCTCTCGCTGCCCGCCACGGCGGGCCTCCCGCACCTCCCAATGGGGAGTGAAGGGACCCCACGGAGTGGCACACCCACCACAGGATGAAAGTCAAAGAGCCGAGAAATCCACAAGTGTGGCACGGCCGGAAAAGCCCAGAAACCACGTGAACTGAGCAGACGACACAACCTGCAAAAGAGAAAGTGAAACGCCGAGAGGGCTTCACCCGGAACTCTTTAGAAGGTTCTCAGAAGTGGCACGTTCACTCTAGAAACCAGAAGTGGATGCGTTTTGACTCTGCCGGTCTCTGCGACCCAGCTGAACACAGCAAAGCTGACGGTGCCAGCAGAGGAAGCAGACAGGAAGAGAGCTTGTATTAATGTGAAATGTTCAAAAAGCATTAAAGATAAACTATTTAGAAGGAAGTTTAAAAGACTATCACAAAATAAAGGGTAACTTTGAATGAAGATTTATACAGACGGCTACTTATAAAAGCAGACAAAAGAGTATTTGGAAAATGTGAGTCCCATGAAGTCGGCAGACCGACGGCTCCAGGCTAGGGCATTGCGAGAAATATCAAACGGACTTACTGGGCCACTCACAATCATTTTTGAAAAATCTGGAGAAGTGAAGAGAGATCAGAAAATTTAAAAGAGACCAACAACAAGTTTCCAGGCAAGGCAGGAAGTGAGTGCCTTGTAAATACCTTTTGTTAAGTGATAATAAAGCTTAGTAAAAGCTTAGAATATTTTCAGAAAAGCATTCAAACTTCTAGGGGCCAATAAAATGAGTAACACTCGGGGATGTTAAAAAAAATCATGCCAAATCTGAATTCATTTAATGCTCAGTCCCACTGGATGTCACATGCTGGGTTACACATTTTTGGCTTAGATAATAAACATAATCCCAAAGACTGAAACTTTCCACAATGGACTGTGTCACGGGTGGGTATCTCTAATGAGGGGTTACCAGGGAGACTGTTAAGGTCCATTCTAAATTAACATATTTACTAATGATCTAGAAAAATGAGAAAATAGCACACTGGCAAATTCTGCATTTAGTTCTAAATTGAGAACTGTCGTTAACAGGGGCAAAACAAAAAACAATACCAATAAAGATTTGATGCAATTAAAAATACAGACTCCACAAACAAAACCAGAAAACATTAGATAAAAGCATTGATGTGAAAGAATTTAAAAGACATACTGCAACAGAAAGGATAGAGTAGTAACTAAAGATGACATAAGAAAACAATGGATAACAGGTTCTTATTTCTTAATATAAACTCACGCAAGAGCTAAAAATAAATACATAAATAAAATCATATTACAGATCATTCGATTAGACTATACACAACAAGGTAGGTACCTAAAGTGTTGGTCTTCTAGTACCGTAAAGATGCAAACAGAACAGAAGGAACTACAAACAGGGAGACAAAGATCAGGGGTTATTTTGTAAGGAAAATAAAATCAGCAAAACACAACTAAAGAGACGAAGGTAGAATATAAACTTTCGCCCAGGAAGACACAAACACTGAAGACAGGGGAAGACACGGAGCATGGAGGCTGGAACGGCTGCGTGTGACGTGTGAGGAACCGCTGGGCGGCACGCACACGACAGGCACAGAAAGGACAACGCACTGAGCCGCCGTTTTATTGTCCTGGTTCTGCCGTGCAGTTCTGTGAAACCGTGTTGGCGCTATGTGAACACCTGGCTCAGGGAGAGCCTTTCTCCTGGTCTGACTGTCCTCTTTCTGCTATAGCTAACGCCACCACCCGCGTTGGCGCTATGTGAACACCTGGCTCAGGGAGAGCCTTCCTCCTGGTCTGACTGTCCTCTTTCTGCTATAGCTAGCGCCACCACCCGAGTTGGCGCTATGTGAACACCTGGCTCAGGGAGAACCTTTCTCCTGGTCTGACTGTCCTCTTTCTGCTATAGCTAGCGCCACCACCCGAGTTGGCGCTATGTGAACACCTGGCTCAGGGAGAACCTTTCTCCTGGTCTGACTGTCCTCTTTCTGCTATAGCTAGCGCCACCACCTGCGTTGGTGCTATGTGAACACCTGGCTCAGGGAGAGCCTTTCTCCTGGTCTGACTGTCCTCTTTCTGCTATAGCTAGCGCCACCACCTGCGTTGGCGCTATGTGAACACCTGGCTCAGGGAGAACCTTTCTCCTGGTCTGACTGTCCTCTTTCTGCTATAGCTAGCGCCACCACCCGCGTTGGCGCTATGTGAACACCTGGCTCAGGGAGAACCTTTCTCCTGGTCTATCCTCTTTCTGCTATAGCTAGCGCCACCACCCGCGTTGGCGCTATGTGAACACCTGGCTCAGGGAGAACCTTTCTCCTGGTCTATCCTCTTTCTGCTATAGCTAGCGCCACCACCCGCGTTGGCGCTATGTGAACACCTGGCTCAGGGAGAACCTTTCTCCTGGTCTGACTGTCCTCTTTCTGCTATAGCTAGCGCCACCACCCGCGTTGGCGCTATGTGAACACCTGGCTCAGGGAGAGCCTTTCTCCTGGTCTGACTGTCCTCTTTCTGCTATAGCTAGCGCCACCACCCGCGTTGGCGCTATGTGAACACCTGGCTCAGGGAGAACCTTTCTCCTGGTCTGACTGTCCTCTTTCTGCTATAGCTAGCGCCACCACCCGCGTTGGCGCTATGTGAACACCTGGCTCAGGGAGAGCCTTTCTCCTGGTCTGACTGTCCTCTTTCTGCTATAGCTAGCGCCACCACCCGCGTTGGCGCTATGTGAACACCTGGCTCAGGGAGAGCCTTTCTCCTGGTCTGACTGTCCTCTTTCTGCTATAGCTAGCGCCACCACCCGCGTTGGCGCTATGTGAACACCTGGCTCAGGGAGAACCTTTCTCCTGGTCTGACTGTCCTCTTTCTGCTATAGCTAGCGCCACCACCCGTGTTGGCGCTATGTGAACACCTGGCTCAGGGAGAACCTTTCTCCTGGTCTGACTGTCCTCTTTCTGCTATAGCTAGCGCCACCACCCGCGTTGGCGCTATGTGAACACCTGGCTCAGGGAGAACCTTTCTCCTGGTCTGACTGTCCTCTTTCTGCTATAGCTAGCGCCACCACCCGTGTTGGCGCTATGTGAACACCTGGCTCAGGGAGAACCTTTCTCCTGGTCTGACTGTCCTCTTTCTGCTATAGCTAGCGCCACCACCCGCGTTGGCGCTATGTGAACACCTGGCTCAGGGAGAACCTTTCTCCTGGTCTGACTGTCCTCTTTCTGCTATAGCTAGCGCCACCACCCGCGTTGGCGCTATGTGAACACCTGGCTCAGGGAGAGCCTTTCTCCTGGTCTGTCCTCTTTCTGCTATAGCTAGCGCCACCACCCGCGTTGGCGCTATGTGAACACCTGGCTCAGGGAGAGCCTTTCTCCTGGTCTGACTGTCCTCTTTCTGCTATAGCTAGCGCCACCACCCGCGTTGGCGCTATGTGAACACCTGGCTCAGGGAGAGCCTTTCTCCTGGTCTGACTGTCCTCTTTCTGCTATAGCTAGTGCCACCACCCGTGTTGGCGCTATGTGAACACCTGGCTCAGGGAGAGCCTTTCTCCTGGTCTGACTGTCCTCTTTCTGCTATAGCTAGCGCCACCACCCGCGTTGGCGCTATGTGAACACCTGGCTCAGGGAGAGCCTTTCTCCTGGTCTGACTGTCCTCTTTCTGCTATAGCTAGCGCCACCACCCGCGTTGGCGCTATGTGAACACCTGGCTCAGGGAGAGCCTTTCTCCTGGTCTGACTGTCCTCTTTCTGCTATAGCTAGCGCCACCACCCGCGTTGGCGCTATGTGAACACCTGGCTCAGGGAGAGCCTTTCTCCTGGTCTGTCCTCTTTCTGCTATAGCTAGCGCCACCACCCGCGTTGGCGCTATGTGAACACCTGGCTCAGGGAGAGCCTTTCTCCTGGTCTGACTGTCCTCTTTCTGCTATAGCTAGCGCCACCACCCGCGTTGGCGCTATGTGAACACCTGGCTCAGGGAGAACCTTTCTCCTGGTCTGACTGTCCTCTTTCTGCTATAGCTAGCGCCACCACCCGTGTTGGCGCTATGTGAACACCTGGCTCAGGGAGAACCTTTCTCCTGGTCTGACTGTCCTCTTTCTGCTATAGCTAGCGCCTTCTGAACTGTCACTAGCGCTGATGAAACTCGGGGCACAAAAGCCAGGTCCAGAGGGTGACCTCGCGCAGTCCACAATGATCTAGAAATGAACCGCACGGCCCGCCCTCGACACGAAAAGTCAGCAGAGACCGAAGCACGCAGACTAAACTTAGCGCTCTCAGGAACCTTTCCCGCTGCAGGAAAACCGAAACAGTAAAGCATGGAAATCCAGATGAGCACAAACATTAACAGCCAGCTACACTATGGGCCTTTCAGGCGAGGCAACAGCAAGTAAGAACAACAGGCCCTACTTTGGGAAGGTTCATGGGCGTCCGCAGCCGGGTCCGGACGCTCTTCATCAGCACCCGCTGCTCTGTGGGCAGCAGGTGGTACTTCATGGCCTCGATGAGGTAGTCTTTGCAGGCGCTGCTGTTCTTGACCAAGGCCTCCTCTTCCACCCTCTGCAAGAAACCAGACACACCCACTCAGGGACAGCCACTTCACTATGGAACTGCCCAAAAAATGGAAGTAAAGAAGAGGAAAAAAAGCAGTGACTATCCTCTGTAGTTTAGTCTAAAAGAGCAAAGTTCATAAATGTGACTAAGAGAAAAATAAATGAAACCAAAAAACGCTCCAGTATCTGGCCTGCAGAGAAAAACATATATCGGCAACAAAGAGAAGAAAAGCAATGAAAAACGATTACATTTGATGTCAGCTATAGAATATAATAAAATCTTTAGATAATAAGATATTCGCCTATTTCTTATCTTTAAACATCAAGCCAAACAGTAAAAAAAAAAAAAACAAAAAAAACTAGAAACAAAATTTAGATAACAAATCCTTCAGGTGGGGCAAGCAGTACTAGTAAGTTAACAATACCTTTTTCAGACACAAGAGGGTAGGTGAGGTGCCCAGGAAAGAGACAACTCTTTAGAGCGACTGCCTACACCACAAATGACTCTTGTACTGGTGATGTCCCACTTCAAATGCAGGACACTGTTTTGTTTTTTTCTAGTTTATTTCCTTAACAGAGGACCAATGATTACACAGATCCCAACAAATAATGAGGTTTCCAGAAATCCTAAAATGTTCAGATCCAATCTCCTAAAGAAGAAATGTTTCTTTTGATGGTTTCAGTTATTAACATAACACTGAAGTGTTCCTAGTAGGATGCTAATGATAAAAGAGAAAATTTAAACTTGTTAGGGGACTACTGAACAATTGTTTATTCCCATTTATTCCAAATAACCTGTTTTCCCTCTGCTTAGAAATAAAGTTAAAATCAAGTGTGTGCCACTATTAAATTATGAAGTAAAATCAAACAGAGTTTGGGTCGAATCTCAAAATTCCATTCTGTGGGGATCAGAAGAGGCCACTGAAGGAAGAACGCAGAGAAGCGCAGCGCAGTGGCCCAGAGCCGCAGAGCCGCGGCCCGCACCACGGCAATGGCCACGGTGCGGCCGCGATGCTCTACGGTGGAGCGCAAACCCCCGCGAGCGGGGCTCTGGGACGGCAGCCACACAGCCGCAGACACCCTCAGGCCCCGTGGGCACTTCAGGGACCTGTGCCCGCCGCTCCTCTCGCTGCGTGACGAGGATCCGCGCAGGCCGGCACAGACGCCCCGCTGCGTGCACCCTGCGCTTTGCGTGGGCTCTCACCTGAACCAGATACTCGCGAGGAAGCAGCGGCAACCGCACGTGCTCCATCAGCCGAGCCATGAACTCCTGCCGCACGTCCTTGTCGTGGCTCACCCAGGCTATGACCGCCTCGAACACCTGGCGGGAACAAGGGGGGGAACCAGCCATGAGCTGCGCGCCGGCGCATCCTGGTGAAACACGAGGAGACCACGCTCCACATACGGCTCTCGCTAACACCTCCAAGGGTGATCCATGGCTCCAGTTTTTCAAGTCCCGACTCACAGTGTGCTTGCGAAGCCATTCACTCCACTGCTTTCTTTCTGTATGATATCAGTGCTTTAGCACTTTTGCACAGTCAGTACTTTTCATTTGGTATTTACTAAGCATTTTACCAACTACTTTACCACCAAATCTTAATTTTAATGATATGAACTATTTCACCATAGATAGCCTTTCCAAACTGAATTTAGTTCTACCTACCTACACTTAAATCTTACGTCCCTTTGAATGAAGCATCTAAAATAATAAAGCAAAGTGCTATACTGGAATGAAAATCATGTACTATTATAAATAATTCATGTTTGGCTTTTTCTTTAGATTTACAAATAAATGTTGGACCATAAACTTATAAATCAAGGGTTCGCAGAATAGATTAATTCTGTTCTGTCACAAGAGAATATATGAAAATGTAATATTTTGAAATTTTCACAAATTAAACGATAAGGGCTTTACTACTTATAACACACACCTACGAGAAAGCTAATATGAAGACAGTATTTATCCAGATAATTCCCTTTCACACTGAAGGAAGAAAATGCATCACCTGATAATCTTTAACAGTCTCCCTGCATTTGAGGTCAGAGTCACAGAAAATGTTTGATAATATGCAAATGGATTACTGGCAGTGGAAATAGGTTATTTTGATACAGGAAGAGAGCAAGAAACTAAAAATAACGCACATCGCACTCAATGCCCCTCTTTAATCCGTCTGTCAGTATTTACCGAGCGCCTGCGTGCCAGCGCTGGGGAGAAAGGCGAGTGAGGCAGTCTGCACTCTACCACTCGCCCCGCTGCCGTGCTGTCTTCTCTCCGCTCCTGCTCCTGCCGTGATGTCAGACCCTACTGCTCCCTGGCGAGACTTCAGCACCCTCCTAGCTGGCCCTCGCCCCACTTTGGTCCGCTTTGCACATCACCACCAGGGAAGCCTGGCTCCAAAGCTGGCCCCTAATAAACCTCATCTCCTGAGATCCACACCCCCACCCTGCCCCGTGCCGCCAACAGAGAGCCAGGGAGCGACTTCTGCAGCCGGGTCCTGAGAAGCCTGCAGCCTCTACCCCATCTCTTGAAACGCTCTTTTGGGGCAAGCTAAACATCAGGGAAGAAGTCTGACCGCTTGAGACTGTGAGAAACCCAAGCAAGCTACGGAGAAGGAAGGGAGGGGAAAAGTATGGAAATTGAGAAACGGGGGTGGTGGGGGGACAGGCAGACAGACCGGTGAACCCCCAGCCCAGGAGCTGGACAAGTGAGTGAAGAAGCCACCCTGGACCTTCTGGATCCACAGACGCCATGAGCAGAACTCAAGCCCTGGATCTGCGGCTCCGCAGAACCCTGCCAGACACCTCCAGCCTCTGGGCCAGCCCAGCGAAGCCTCAGACACTGAGGAGCAGAGACAGGCTGCTCCCAGGGAGCCCTGCTGGACACAGAATTTTGAGCATAATAAAATGGTTAATGTTTATGACACTACATTTTGGAGTGGCTTGTTAGATAGTAAAAAACAGAACAGCCCTCAGGATATGTCTGTGATGCAGATTTTAGAGGTTTTCATCACTACGATAAAGTTAATTTTCTTTAATATTGCTGAGAAGATATTTTATTATGTCATCTTCCCATTTTATCTCCCATGATTTTCCCATATTCTAAACTCCAATCAAGGGACATTTCATTCAAGTCTGTTTGGCAAAAAGTTAAAAATAAAAATAAAGAAATTAAAGAAATTAAAAAAGTATTAAAAAAAAAAGTAAACTCCAATCATACTGAACAAACTGAATACAATCATTCTTTCCTATCTCGTTATATTTGTATATTCTCTTCCCTCTGCCTGGAATGGCCCTCCCATTTCCCGGGCAAACTCACGCATTTCAAAGACCAGATCACACATCTGAACCCGCTGAAGCACCATCCCTGTCCTCCCCGCACAAAGACCGAAAGCTTCCACGGCACTCTTGGCAGCACTCTGTCCCCATTCGCCCTGCCGGCTGTCCCACAAGTGGAGGAGTAAAGAATGTTATTTTGTTAGTCTTCTTCCATCTAGGACCCCAGGACAGTGCCAGTGTGTGGCAGGCACTCAGTACTCGTCTACTAAATGTGAACTGTCATGTCCTCGTCTGTATTTCTCACTGCTGTGGTGACAGATCCCACAAACACTGTCACACGTTCTCTCATATTGTAAGCAATCAAGCAAATGTGTCTTTTTGCCCCCAGGTGGAATGAATACACTTGAGAAACAGGGTTAATGCAACTTTAAATGCAAAGCATGCAAAGGAGAAACTCAAGGTTCCTTTCCTTGGTGCTGGGAAAACTGGAACGCTACAAGCTGAAGAATGAAACCGGACCACTGTCTCTGGCCACACGCAAACACCGACTCTAAGTGGACTAAAGACTTAAACACAAAACCTGAAGATATGAAAATACTAGAAGAAACCTAGGGAAACTCTTCTGGACATTGGTCTAGGAAAAGAATTCATGACTAAGACCTCAGAAGCAAGGCAACAAAAACAAAAATAGACAGCTGGGACTTAATTAAACTAAAAAGCTTCTGCACAGCAAAAGAAATAATCAGCAGAGCGAACAGACTGCCTGCAGAATGAGAGAAAATATCTGCAAACTATTCATCCAACGGGAGATTAATATCCAGAATACACAAGGAATTCTAACAACTCAACAACAAAAAACAAAGGATCCCATTAAAAAGTGAGCAAAGGATATGAATAGACATTTTTCAAAAGACAACATAAAAATGGCCAACAGGTATATGGAAAAATGCTCAATATGACTAATCGTCACAGAAACGCAAATTAAAACCACAATGAGATTATCATCCTATGCGAGTCAGAATAGTGATTGTTAAAAAGACAAAAAATAACAGATGTTGTCGAGGATGTGGAGAAAAGAGAACTCTTACACACTGTGGGTGGGAATGTATATTAGTACAGTTACTATGGAATACAGCATGGAGATTTCTCAAAAAACTAAAAACAGAACTGCCGTATAACCCAAAAATCCCACTACTGAGTAACAACCTAATGGAAAATAAACCAATAAATCAAAAAGATACCTGCACTCATATGTCTATCACAGTGCTATTCACAACAGCAAAGATACGGAATCAACGTAAGTGTCCATCAACAGAGGACTGGCTAAAAATGTGGTATGTGTACAATGGAATAACTCAGCCATAGGAAAACGAAGTCATATCTTTTGCAGCCACCTGGATAGAACTAGAGGTCATTTTCTTAAGTGACATAAGCCAGACACAGACAAATATCACATGCTCCCACTCATAAGTGGGAGCTGAATAACACGCACACGGACATAGAGCGTGGAATGGTGGACAGTGGACATGTGGAAGGGGGGGTGAACAATGAAAGCTTACTCAGTGGGTACAATGTACATTATTTGGGTGGTAGACACCCTAACAGCCCTGTCTTGACCACTACGCAATCTACTCATGTAACAAAATGGCACTTGCACCCCATAAATTTATATGTACGTAAATTTATATGTATTTAAACACTTCATGTCCTTTAAGCACGGTGTTTTCAGGAGCTTTTATGTCCTGATTCCCGCAAACTACAAAACCCACCCAAAGGGAAAAGCCCGCGGAGAGAAGCTTCTCCAGCTGCAAGGCAGGTGCAGTGGCCGACAGAGGCAGCGCTGCGGGACAGAGGACGGGCACAGGCGGCAGGCGCCCAGAGCTCCGAGGAGGGACGGGAGGAAGCACAGGGTGCGGGTGCGGCACAGGGAACCGAGTTAAAAGGAAGATGACAGGCAAGTAGGTGCAGTCCAGAACTAGCAGCACTCTGCCACCTGGATAGCCTCTCTCAACCCAGCAGACAGTGAAATCGCTTCCGTGAGAAACACTGTGTTCAGATCACAGTTCTTATAGGCATCTAGCGGTAGGAAGAAACCTGTTTCCCAAAAGGTGCTCGTTTCAGAGGTTACTGTGTGCGAGCTCTTGCTGTGGAGGCCCCGTGCAAAGGTCAGACGTCTAAAAATTTAGGGAACCTCCCAAGAAGTGAAGAAACAGAGTGATTTACAGACAATCAGCAAGTCAATTAGCTGAGCCTCTTAACTGCCAGACCAAGGATCGCCGCCTGTCACTGCACACACAGGATCACAAAGTCACAAAACGAGGTGAAATAAAGAACGGAGGTGTACTGTGTCACTGCACACTGAGAAAAGGAAAACACACTCACCTTCTCCTCTGAGGAAATGGTCAGTTTGTCACTTGAGATTAAGCTGCATACTTGTTCAATGCCAAGGTTGAGAAATTCCTCGCTAAGCACGACGTCTGCAAAATGTTGCTCTGTGTGAGGGTTAAAAAGAAAATCCATGAACACCAACATTCCATTGCCATGGTTTCAAACTGCTTGCAAAAGAAGAGGTTTTTCTTAACTTATCTAACCTAAGAATGAGAAAACCAACTATACTTCCTCTAGGCAAGAACTAACCAGACAAACTGAAAGAAATTCAGAGATACCTGGGAAAATATCTTGAGTGATCTATGTATACCCAAGCAAGGAAACAGACCAAGTAGGAAAGTTGCCTTCATGCATAAGCACTTAGTTGAAGCACTTCTGCTCCATGTGGTGGTATTTTAGACTTAGACATCTATTCCTCATACGGTAATGACACTGTCAGCATTTAAGCCTATAAAACCTTTTTTATTACATAAATCAGATAAAGAAAAGATGTTATACATTCACACACTTGAATGTATTACATAAAACATTAGAAGGTTCAAAAACATTAGGGAGTAAGGAAGAAAACTCTGCTTTATTTGAAAACTAAACTAAAGAAATCCTAAATGCTGATCAATCTGAATATGTTATATGACCAACATTTTTAAAAAAGAAACAAAATTGGTTTACGATATAGACAGCTCTGAAGTCTATGCAAGCAATTTCCTGGGAATCAAATTACATGATTTTAGACCCCAGTTCCTTTCTAGAAACTAGTAAAGTTCTTAAAATATTAAAAAAATGCATTCCTTGATTTCACAAATATGGCCACTCCTCCCAAAGGGAATAAAAAACTTTATTGATATAATTAAATGTCTTAAAAACTTACAAAGAATGAATCACTTACAAAATAACCTTTTCTGCAAATCCATCTCTCACTCTCAAGTGAGAGCTGCTCACAGGCAAACGTGGAGGTGTAGGCTCTGGAGCCAGACACACCAGGTCAAATCCCAGCTCAACCACTGCCAACTCGCACTTCCCTGTTCGGCCAACTTCCCCAAGCCCCAGTTTCTTTGTCAGGAGGAGGATAACAAACACAATAATAAGATGGCTAATGGTCTACAAAGCACCTAGAAGTGTGTCTGGAGGAGTATGGACTCAATGATTTAGCTCTTGCTGTGATCCCTAAGTTCTAAAATAAAATTTGCTAGAAAATCTAGGTTATCTTTTAGGTCTTCACAATTAACCACATTCTAATCATGTTGTTGTTTTTTTTTTAAAGGCTTTTCTAGGTGAATAAAAGAGTCATTTCAAAAATGTATTTCAACAGACCATAAAAAGGAATACCTGACTTCCCCTTCAGAGACATTTAAAAAATAAAATCTGCATTTTCATAAACACATGAAAAGATGCTCTACACTGTATGTCATTAGAGAACCGCACAGCAAAACATCAATGGGATACACATCTACTAGAACAGCTAAAACCGAAGACACTGACAACATCAAATGCCAACAAGGATATGGAGCAACAGGAACCCCCAGTCACTGCTGGCAGGAAAACAGTGTGGCAGTTTCTTCCAAAATCAAACACAGTCTTGCCATACAATCCAGCAACTGTCTTCTGACAGCGCTTTATTGAAAAAAAAAAAAGAAAAAAAAAAATCCAGCAACTGTACTCCTTGGTATTTACTCAAATGAACTGAAAACCTACGGCCACACAAAAACCTGCACATGGATGCTTACGGCAGTTTCATTTATACTTGCTACAACTCTGAGGCAACCAAGATGTCCTTCAGTTGGTGAATGGATAAACTGGTACAACCGTACAATGGAATATTATTCTGTGACAGAAAGAAATGAGCTATCATGGGGGGGAAGGGGGATGGGCAATAAATGTAACCTTAACATTTGTACCCTCATAATATGCTAAAATAACAAAGAAATGGGAAAAAATAACATAAAATGAAGAAAAGAAAAGAAAAGAAAAGAAAGAAAAGAAAAGAAAAGAAAAGAAAAGAAAAGAAAAGAAAAGAAAAGAAAAGAAAAGAAAAGAAAAGAACTATCAAGCCTTGAAAAGACACGGACGAACCTTAAATGCATATCGCTAAGTCAAAGAGCCAATGTGAAAAGTCTCAATACTATACACTTCCAAATATGTAACATTCTGGACAAGGCAAAACTATGGAAACAGTAAAAATGTCAGTGGTGCCAGGGTCTCCTGCAGGGAGGAAGGGAGAGATGAACAGGGCACTTCTAGGGCAGTGGAACTCTTCTGTGACTGTGTGTGCATGCCACCACACATTTGCCGAGGCCTATGGTTGCACAACGTAAAGAGTAAACCCTCCTGTAAACCACAGGCGGCAGTTAACAACAGTGCATCAGTACTGGCTCATCAGCGGTAACAAACGCAGACCGATGCAAGATGTGTGTGAACAGGGGGGAACCAGCCAGGCCCCATGGCTCACGCCTATAGTCCCACTGAGGATCACTCAAGGCCAGTTCAAGATTAGCCTAAGCAAAATAGTGAGATCCCTGTCTCTAAAAACTATTCAAATATCAGCCAAGTGTGGTGGCTCACACCTGCCGTCCCAGCCACTGGCGAGGGAGGATCGCTTAAGCCCAAGGGTTCAACGCTGCAGTGAGCGATGGTCGCACCACGGCACTCCCGCCTGGGCGCCAGAACAAGACTCCTTCCTTCCCTCCCTCCCTTCCTTCCTTCCTCTCACACACACACAAACACCCCCCCACACGCACACACAGACACACTCGCACACCTACAAACACAGAGACACACCTACACACACACAGAGACACACACATACTCAAACACCCCACACACACAAACTCACACACAGACACACTCACACACACACAGAGACACACCTACACACACACTCAAACACCCCACACACACAAACTCACACAAACACACACAAACACACACACACAGACACACTTACACACACACACAGAGACACACCTACACATACACAGAGACACACACACAAACACCCACATACAGACAGGAAACGGGTGGGGGAGGGACAGAGAGGGACCATGAGAACTCTGTACTTTCCACTCAATTTTTCTATAAACCCAAAATTGTTCTAAAAAATAAACTCTTAGTTAAAAGAAAGAATGCACTAATAAAGAGCAGCATAAATGATAAATCTGTGATGGATCAAAATTCAAATTAGAAAAAGTCACATTGGCACATGAAAAATGCAAACTAGAGAATACACTTAAATATCCACTTTTCAGAGACAGCTAGCGCTGGCGGCACAGCAGCCCTTCGCAGCAGCGCCCGACCCTGTGAAAGTTCGGTGGAATGGCAGACTCACAGCTGCCGCAGCTCGCCGACAAAGGCCCTTCTGCAGCTCAAATATGAACCTGCTACTTTCTGACTTTACAAGAAGTTTATATAAAGTAATCATTTCAAAAGTTTTTTTACACACTGAGAGAAAACTTTTTTCTATAGCTGGGTTTCGTAAAGAATGACTATAAGAAAAGCATGACCAGACTCTAAAATATTGAGAAATAAATTCATCTTAACGAAAAGCTGGCAAACAACATATAAATTTGAAAATACATATAGCAACTTGGAAATTCAAATAGAAAATACACAGTAGCTACTGAACAAAACAGAAGCTACATAAACCTCTTCCCCAGTCACAAAAACATTTTCACCTCCAGATGTACATCTATCATGGTTTTAGACTGAGCTGCTCTCAAAGTTTAAATCTGTATCAGGGTAAGAGATTGCTGACATCCTTGTACTTTCCTGGGGAGAACAAACTCTCCAGTGGTAGTGAACTACTGTATATTATCCTAGTCTCTGCTTTAACGTTCAGAAAAAATGTACTTGCTAAAAAAACAAATTGATTTTTTTTTTAAATCAGCAATTACCATAACACAGCTATTAAACAAACATACACCACCTTCTCACCAATTACAAAATAAAATTAGTCTAAAGGAAAAGTGAAGAAAGAAGAATTTTTCAAATTTAAAGTAACTTTCAGCCAGGCGTGGTGGCTCACACCTGTAATCCTAGAACTCTGGGAGACCGAGGTAGGCAGATCACTCAAGGACAGGAGTTCGAAACCAGCCTGAGCAAGAGCAAGACCCCGTCTCTACTATAAAAAGAAAGAAATTAATTGGCCAACTAATATATATAGAAAAAATTAGCCGGGCATGGTGGTGCATGCCTGTAGTCCCAGCTACTCGGAAGGCTGAGGCACAGGATTGCTTGAGCCCAGGAGTTTGAGGTTGCTGTGAGCTGGGCTGATGCCACAGCACTCTAGCCCGGGCAACAGAGTGAGACTCTGTCTCAAAAAAAATTAAAATAAAAAAAAAAAGTAACTTGCATTGCAGATGAACATGTATTATTAAATATTTCCAGCACTCAGATACGTTCTACTGGCACAACCCTACCTCTTTAGAAAAATCTTTTGGCTTCGGCATCTAATGCTCACACCCCCGTGTTAAATTTTCTTCGGAAATGGTGTGGTAAATATGTAAAGTATCACTGAATGAGGAAGGCACTATTTGGCAACATCTGGAGTAAATTAGCTTACGTGAGGGCCTGCCTTTCTCTATTTATATTAACAGGACATTTCTTCAGGTGTTCTGCAGCGTCAATGACAGGCAGTCTGACAGGCCTGTGGCTTATGATACTCCTCGAGGGAACCGCCACCTCAGGAAGCCCCGGTGACTGGCTGGCCAGGCACGGCGTGCACTCCTGACACTATGAGCTCTGGCTATCCAAGTGTGCCCTGTCGCTGACCTTCTTGACGTAATGTTAACTACCTGTAGCATTTTCTTTCTTTTTTTTTTTTTTTTTTTTGAGACAGAGTCTCGCTTTGTTGCCCAGGCTAGAGTGAGTGCCATGGCGTCAGCCTAGCTCACAGCAACCTCAAACTCCTGGGCTCAAGCAATCCTGCTGCCTCAGCCTCCCAAGTAGCTGGGACTACAGGCATGTGCCACCATGTCCGGCTAATTTTTTCTATATATATTAGTTAGCCAATTAATTTCTTTCTATTTATAGTAGAGATGGGGTCTCGCTTTTGCTCAGGCTGGTTTCGAACTCCTGAGCTCGGAGCAATCCGCCCGCCTCAGCCTCCCAGAGTGTTAGGATTACAGGCGTGAGCCACCACGCCCGGCCAACCTGTAGCATTTTCTGATCTTTCCCACTCAGACTGGAGACTCCACAGGGTCACCTACAGCAAGTCACACGATTTACATGGCTTGACACAAACCACAACCCACACGGCTCACGGATACCCCGGGCCCCAGTCCCGGCCCAGCCCTCAGTGTCTGCAGAACGGCTGTGCTCTGTGTTTGGCACGCTTCGATGCCACGGTCTGCAGTCCCTAGGTTCTCATCAACCCATGCTTGTGGGGCACGGTCCCATTAACTCCTTAACCAATTCACTGGGCATCAAACTAAAAACATTAAAATATAGTATCCAAACTTATTGTATTTTCAAAAGCATCTATCATGTTCTTTGTAAACCTTGCACTATAAAGAAAAAAAAAAACAATTAGTGAAAAACCGTTTGTTGATTTAAGCTTCTGGCAAACACTTCTGAAAACTATGACTAGAGGAGTGAGTTAATCATTACCCTGTTAATGACGTATTTCTAATGAGTGTGAAAGGGTGGCCTTGCAAAATAACAGGAAAATCTCTCATCCTACAATTTCCCCAGTAACAGTTAAAGATCAATCCTATGAGTTCTCTCAATAACAGGCAACCACAGGAGTTCTGTTCTGCATAACTTTCAAAAAGGGCAGAAAAGATGGAAAAGAGATGTAAATCTAGGTCTTTTGTTTTTCTTTGAGACAGAGTCTCACTCTGTTGCCCGGGCTAGAGGGCTAGAGTGCCGTGGCGTCAGCCTAGCTCACAGCAACCTCACACTCCTGGGCTCAAGAGATCCTCCTGCCTCAGCCTCCCGAGTAGCTGGGACTACAGGCATGTGCCACCATGCCCGGCTAATTTTTTCTATATGTTTTTAGTCATCCAATTAATTTCTTTCTATTTTTAGTAGAGATGGGGTCTCGCTCTTCCTGAGGCTGCTTTCGAACTCCTGACCTCGAGAGATCCGCCCACCTCAGCCTCCCAGAGTGCTGGGATGACAGGCGTGAGCCACCGCATCTTGCCTAAATCTATGTCTTTTAAAATTGCTTTTGAGAATCTGCTTTTTGCAGAGTTCCCGGTGAGCAGCAGGCAGGGTGGGAGCGTCAGGCCCCGGTGTACTCGTATCTCGAGGGCAAAGTCACGTCTCCAGCGATAACGATGGCGCCCTACTCAGAGGTGAGGCAAGGAAGCCAGCTGCCGACTCTTGGACTTTGACATCTTCCGAGAAGGAGGAGCGGAGCAGACGCAGCAGCGCCCTGCTACTCTGACTACAGCCACAAATCTTCTTCATCCCAAATCAGAGGCCAGGTGCTCATTCTCTCTGCCAACACGATAACCCTCTCTTTCACCCTGCTGGCCCTTTTTCCCATCTGGAAAAAGTAAAATAAACTTTTTCTTCTTTCCATCCTCATCTTTGTCTGGAGAAATCTTTCTCGGAACCCATGTGTATGAGCTCACTCACAGCCTAACAGAATGGCCAAGAGAACATACATTAATATCTAAATGCCATACAAATCCCTCATCCCTGAATGCGATTTGGCTGTACTTTACTACTTTCGCAGTGGGGTCCTCAGACTTTAAGCTGAGCATGGCAGTTCCGCTGTTGTCATCAAACCACCTGCTTTCCTGATTCTGAGTCACTCCAAAACTGCCGTGAGTCATGCAGGCCAGGATTCCACATGGGTGATAAGATTGATTAGCATGAGGAATCACTGCATACGTGTGTACATCCACGCGCCCAAATGCAGGTGCATATCTGAACGGATCTGTCAGCCACGTTTTCACCCAATTTAGTTTTATGCCTCAGAATGCTTTGGGGTAAAGAGAAGGAAAGTGGCTTTTTGAAAGTACCTGTAACGAATTCCCTTTACATAAAGCAAACCTTCCAGTCATTTGAAGAGAAAAAAGGTTTACTTAATTCTACATTTATTGGGGAAAAACAGCAGATGTCAAACTTTTAAGGGCAAAAGAAGCTGCACAGAACTGATACGGAACATATGAAAGCTCTCTACAGGAACCGCGTGGAGGTCTCGAGAACAGCGCGGGTGAGGCGGCGCTGCAGTCGGCACAAGGCACTCCCACGCCACTCCTCCTGCCGCAGAACAGCGCTGTCTGTGAACGAGTCAGCCAGTAAAACCTCGGGTCCGACCCTCAGAAACTAAGATAACACAAATCTGGCATGACTGATAGTGTCAGTCCGCTATGTGAAGATTCCTATACACGTATTCAGACTTCTAGGGACCAAAAAGCAACTGAAAACATATTTAGATAGAAACTGGTTCGTAGAAACTCTGCGGAGAGAAGGGCAAGGTTAGTGCTGCCCACCTGTTATGTCATACGCTGCCGATGGAAATCACTATTTGTCTCTCTGGTGCTGAGTTCAGGTGTTAAATGCTCTTACATTGACACTACCACTGATAAAAATGGTGTAAGATGCATCAAGCGGTAGACTTAGGATTTGTGTACTTTTCTATGTGTACACTAAAAAGTGAACACACATAAAACAGTAACAGGAGGGAAAGAAAAAAGGGTTATGGTTGAAACAATATTATCTATGAGTTGATAATCAGATGTTGAGTATTACTCTATTCTTGTTTGTGTTTTCATAATAAAAGACATTTTAAAATGTTACCTATAAACCTAAGAAACTCAAGTATGAGACTCAGAAGCACAGTGTAAAAGCACTTCATCCTTTGAGACTAGACTCTGATTTAAAACACAGTGTGTTAAAGATGAAGAACCTATATTCCTTTACAATTTTGCTAAAAGTGACAATAATTTTTCCAAAAAAAATTTTTGGCACAGTTATGAAGTACTCTACAAACTAAGATACCAGGTACTCTAATACTGTTGAAATTTTTTTCTCGTTTTGCGGCATGCTACGATAAATGTAAGATTTTAAATACCAGAAAGAATACAGATACAGGCTGCTGTCATAAAAAAAATAAAAAATAAAAAATAAATAAATAAATAAATAAATACCAGAAAGAAATACCAAGACCAGCGGGTTCTGACACAAGCAGAACCCAGAGCTCCAGCGCACCGCGTGGACAGCGGACCCACCACTGGGTGCACTGTCTCGTTCTCTCCCCACGGCCCCCCACACCCTTAGGGCAGCAACACTTACCAAGCACCACGGACACAACTAGCAGCCCAAGAAAAAAGAATTTAAATATAATGTTAAGTAGTGACTGCCTCACATAGGAAAAATCTTCCCCAAAATACAAGCCTTCTCGTTTTCCTAATATAAGCCACTGCAACAGGCACGTCCTGTCTAGCAGTCGATGGAGTTTGGGTCCATAAGGAACGTTTTCTACTTAACTGAAAGAACAGAACTGGTTGCACTGGCACACGACGAATTCAAATTTCTCTGGATGTTCAAAAATGCCTCATCCCACCAAAGGGACTGCATGAATACCGTGACATGTTGCGGGCATTCCCCAACTTACAGAAGGGTGTTTTTAAAGCTCATCTGTGAATCAGCTTCCTGGCGGACACATACACGCGTGCACACACTCCAACACACCCTCACCCAGATCTCCGTGCTGACAGCTCCCTCACTCATCAGAGTCTGGACAGGGCCTGACGTCGGAAGGCTGGGAAGCTGTGGTTCTAGAACTTAGCAAGGGGCAGCAGTCAGTCGCAGACCCCCCTGTGCAAACTGTTCCCCTGGGTCTCACAGACCCAGGGCTGAGTCTCGCAAGAAGATGGTGGATTGTAACTTCTACCAGGTTTATGTTCCAGAAATATAGTTAAAAAAAAAAAAAAAAAAACTTCCCAATAATCACTTTCAATATGTATTTTTTAAATGTTTATAAACTCAAAGAAAAGAAATTATAGGTTACTTTTGTGACCTTGAGCTACATCCAAAGCTGCATCAAGACTCTCCTCTCCAACCGCAGGATGAGGTTGTGTGAGGGGCTGGCGCAGCAGCGAGAGTGACGCCCACGGAACAGCCACGGCCCTTTCTCCTCCACAGGGAGCTGCGGGAAGCTACAGGACAGTGCCCGAGGGGAGGGCTGCACACAGGGTTCTACTTTTCCACTCCACCCAGACCATCTAGATTTCACTGCTGTGAAGATTTTTGTAAGCCACAAAAGTGTTTTCATGGATGCAAGACAAGTGTGTAAAAAACCAGAGATAAAATAAATTAATTTCACATGCATATGCTTTTTCGTATGCCTGTTCATTTGACATTTTGAAAGAAAAACACACAGGAAGTCAAAATCAATACTTACATAAATCTAACTCTTATTTGGGTCCAATACCGATTTATAGTTGCTTTTTTTAAGTTCATAACTTTATGAGCATGCTTCAATCACCCAGTGCTACCGTCGTATTAATATAATTTTAGCTACACTTTCACAAAGTGACTTTCCAGAGACCACCGTGGAATCACACCAGAGCTCAAGAGCTCCAGACTCCCGGGTCTCCAGCTCGGCGGGGCCTGCACCACTTGCCTGCGTAGGTGTTGGCCTTGTTCAGGAGATCCGTACACGCGTGCATGTCGGCGAAAGCCCGGATGCCTAAGCAGTTGACAGGGTGAAGCTGGGATTCCAGAAACTCACAGCAGGTCTTCTTCACGTCCTGCAGCTGCAACAGACCAGCTGCTGGGAGAAGAACCTGCAACACACAAGGACACATGCTTAGGCAGGAGCCGGAAAACCAGTCTCCACTGACCACTCCACGTCGGGTACGAGCAGCTCAGCCACAGCTTACGATCTGCGTCCTCACTCGGACACGCCACAGAAAACAAAGGTAAGAATTACGCGCAACGTGCAATGGTGATGACTCTTCATATCCTATTATTTCCAGGGAGTCGCTCTAACGTCTCTTCTTGGTCACAATGTAAGAGAGATCAGATCATGTTAGATTATAATGTTTTGTTTTACAAGCATTAAAATCGTGTTCCTTTGATTTTTAAAAAGACAAATCATTAGAATGCTAGGGGGTGCTACGGTTCAATGAAACGGTTTTGTGTCCTGGCAAGGGTGGGCCCAGAACAACACATGCCACAACAAACCGCAGCGCTGAATGCCTGTTTCCACTGCATGAATTACACCACAGACGGCTTTCCTGGCGGACTAGAACAATTCTAAATTCAACAGTCTCTAGTTAGGAGCAGAGTTTCTCTATAATGTAATACCTGTGCTAAAAAGGAAAGCACAAACGGTAACTGCCTAATAATAACTTTTTAATCTGTATTTTAATTTTAATAACTCTAAGCAATTTTACATCAGTTACAGGTTATTCAGTAGGATTTAACCCCCATCTTCACTATAAATACTACATCCACCACTACAGCTGCTTGTCAAATAGGTCAACAATGGAAACATTTTTCCCTGTGAGTCAGTACAGTGCTATATTAAGGATCATACCTGAAAGTCAAATGAAGGAGGGAAACTTCACTTAAAAAAATTATCGAACATCTGTTGTTCTTTTATAAAAGCCAAGGGAAAAAAACTCTCAGCTATTAGAACAATGGTCAATTTTAGAAAAGACAACATCAGCATAAAAAATAAATAAAATTTTCTAAGTTCCTTCAGGAATTGACTTTCATATACACACCACACTTCAGCCCAAGGAGAATAAAGAAATAGTGGTTTAAGAATATCTTTAACAATTTTCCTAAATCTATATAAGTCCTAAGTGTGAAAAAGAAAGAGCATTGATCTCTCTCTGTAACACAAACTGCTCTTATTTTCTGAAGTACAGAAGCTCTAGCTCTTGGGCCTAGAGGCTGTGTGTGTACGTACACACACACACACACACACACACACACACGATCCAATAGGAATGAATGGAATCAAGAGGGAAGCTTTTTTTGTGTGTTTTAGCCCCCACCTCCACCAACTAATATTAGTTTTCTCTAAAAGAAAATGGAAACAGTATCCAGATACAATGCCTTTCCTTCTGAATTTAAGAGAAATAAAGCATAATAATGCTGCTATAGCCAAACCTTTTGCATAACACGTACAAGAGGTTTCATTATGTTATGAGAATGAATCTCCACGGAAGGCTTCAATTTGTCGATAATTTTCAAAGTGGAGGCCTTTCCGAGCCGGTGTGATTGTGCTCTGAAGCGACGTAAAGCACATTCCAAGAGGCTTAACGGCACGGCCATTTAATTCAGCAAATACACGCGGCTTGGAAAGTGGTCTTCGGTGTGATATCTAGTCCCTGTGAAGCTGGCACACACAGAAACGGTCATCCCGCTAACCAGCAGCTTCCTGAAGGAAACGGAGGCGCAGGAGAACGCAAACTGCTGGGTCCCACAGAGAGAGACAGAGAAAGTGGCTGAGCAGAACAGCCTCATCCACACACTGCTGGGGGGAGTATGTGTTGCTTCAACTCCACCAAGAACATTTATTTCAAGTTCAAAATTACAAATGCACATTTCCTCTGACCCAGCAATTCAATCCACAGACACACTAACATCTGCGCAGAATCTCACACGTGCCAGACATTCACCACGGCATTTCCACAGGTGACGTCAGAAGTTAGAAAAGGGCACAGGTGTCCATCAGAAGGAGACTGGCCAATAATTGTGATCATTCAATGGAAAACTCTGCAGTCATTCCAAAGAAGGAGAAAAACATACAAATGGGACAATTTCTAAGATACATACCTAAGTGAAAAACTAATGACTGGTTGTTATGCTGAATACACACCCGCCCTTATATGTACATTCATCTAAAGGAGTAGCTACAGTAGGCTTTATAAATCTTATTTTGCTTTGATTTCAACTTCATCACTACCAAGTCCAGATCGACCTTATCAGGAGACTGAAATTCATAAAACTGTAAAATCTCCAATCTGGAAGGGCCATAACAAGTCATCTAGGTCAGAGACATAAAAGCTATTTCAATAGTAGTGCAAGCGGCTAGAAACTCACATATAATTTTTTACTGATGGCATAGCTTGGCAAACATATCAAACATAACTTAAATTTGAGTCAAATGTGTAATAAGAGTTTATTCATGTTTTTCCTGTCAGTACATCCTTCAAAAATGCCTGTTTTCAGCAAACAATCATCAGTCGCTGATTTAAAAAAAAAAAATGCCTCCGTTTTATGATGTGCTTTTACCAGGACTAAACTTCAGTGACTCACAATTATGTAATTAATCACATCTGCCTCCAGGGCTATCACTAACTGACCCCGCCTGCTGACCTGGGCCCCGGGGGCCATCAGCCACTGCAACGGAAACAGGAAAACAGCCGGGGCCACACCAATCCCGGCTTGTTCTGTGTATTAAATGGCCAGTTAAAACAAAACAAAATGTAAACTGCTCTGATTTCAGATAGACCATACCGTATGATCAGAACCTTGTAAGCGGGACGCTTTGGGATCAAACCGAATCCAGCTTCCTAATCTGTGCGATGAAGAAACCCCACCCTGCAAGGGTTAAGCGGCTTGGCCGACACGGGGAGTGAGGGACACAACCAAACCGGCCAACTTGGCCCGCCGTCCCTTCTGACACCTCCAGCCCCTCTGGGTGCGGGACGGAGTGCGCGCGTCACTTCTGACTCTCCAACACTGTTCCCTTCAGCAGGAGTGAGAAAGACTCGGCCACTTGGTCAACGCGCTCTCGTAGCTGCTCCTGTTTTCTGAGTCATCACTCGCCGGCTGCGCGCTTGGCAGGCAATGCTGTCTCACTGTCCCCACGCCACATGAGAACAGAGGCTTGGGGAGGCTGGGTAACTTGCCCAAGGTCACACCTGGGGTGGGGCAGGTCAAGCCTGCTACGAGAGCAGTGTTAGCCAAAATGGGTATGATGATTCTAGACAGCACACAGATAAATGCTCGTGTTAAGAGGAATATATTTTTAAAGTTACCACCTTCCATTTATTTCAATAATATAAACTCTTTCTCAAATAAATTTATTTAAGCAAACATCGAATTACTGCAGAGAAAAACATTAAATATTTAGTAGTATTAGCAATACAGAATATAGCAAAGTCATGAAGGTGGCACACAAATGATTGAAATTTGGAAAACTCTGATTTGGGAGATCAGATTTAATATTCTAATCTTTTAATATCTGATATCGCTCTGAGTCCTGAGTTTTACACATCACTGAAAAAGAAGAATGTGCTTTAATCTGAGGCCATTATAAACCCATGGCTTATTTTCTACTGAAGTGGATAAACTGTACTATTGGCAACAAATGTAAGAAACACCTAGCACTGTAAAGAGGCGATTTCTGCCTTTGCTATTAGCTCACAAAAATATCTTGGGCATTGTAACTAAAAGCTCCAATGAATAAATTTATGTCTTTAAAACGATATTTTCTGAGCTCTCTAAAGCAAAGGAGCTCTTTCTGAGCTCTCTAAAGCACGACACTCTCACCCCAGCTGCACATTTTAAAGTATGCTTTCGTCCTATTTCACATTCTTAACAAGCCAAACTACACATATGATGTTTCACTTAGACAAGTACTCCCCTTCCACTCAGCTATTAGGCTCTGTAGTTCATCTCCAGCCTGGGCATTTACTCCACAGGGGAAATAATTTATGCAGTGCACCTTTAAAATCCTGAGCCCTCAGCGGTTTATTAGGAAGAGACTGCCAAGGGTCTGACTGCACCACCTACAAGAGTTCCAGATGTCTAAGAAAACGTGCAAATGTGAAACTCACAGCTCAGTCACTGTTAACTTCACTGTAAATGCACTAAAAAGCAGATTTTTATTTATTCCCCAGCAATTTTATATTTATACTAGAAGCACTTGTTTATTTAAAGTGCAAGGGTCTTGCATCCAGGAATGACCTAAAAACAGGGAGGAAACAGCTGCACGAAGGGCGTGAGCAGAGACAAGACATCACCCCCAAACGTGAAGCAGCTGTATGTAGCTGGACTGAAACAGCCTGATCACATAGCATCACCTGTAACTTTCATCAGCACACATCTAAAATCTGCACTCAGTCCCCAATTTACACGTAAGTTATGTCTCCACGAGTTTATTCTTTCAGCTGGCTGCTTGACACCTCCTGCCCATCCACTCACAGAAACATCATTGCACATGGTCATAAACCACAAGAGCCACGAACGCAGCAGCATTACCAGAATGCCGTGGCCTCAGCGGGGTGTGGGCTGCAGGAGAGGAGGAAGAGAGTTTCCTTCCTCTTTCTGGGAAGTGGGGCTGGCCTGGTGCAGAGTTTTGACACAGGAAATGTCTGTCCTCGGCCCCCGCCAGCTCCTCACTCACACGCCTACGTCTCAGAGCCCCAAGCCTGGCCCGGGAGCCGGCCCCCACTCCTCCACCCAGCTACGCCCTCTGCCCAGCTCTACCATCCCCAGTGCTGCAGACTTGGCCCTCCACACGTCAGCCTCACCCCTTCCCAGCGCACCCACCCCACGGGGCGGCCACTGCTGGCAGCCCCCACTCCTGCGCCCAGCTATGCTCTGCCCAGCTCTACCATCCCCAGTGCTGCAGACTTCGCCCTCCACACGTCAGCCTCACCCCTTCCCAGCGCACCCACCCCACGGGGCGGCCACTGCTGGCAGCCCCCACTCCTGCGCCCGGCTATGCTCTGCCCAGCTCTACCATCCCCAGTGCTGCAGACTTCGCCCTCCACACGTCAGCCTCACCCCTTCCCAGCGCACCCACCCCACGGGGCGGCCACTGCTGGCAGCCCCCACTCCTGCGCCCGGCTACGCTCTGCCCAATCCCACAATCCCGAGTGCTGCAGACTTCACCCTCCACACGTCAGCCTCACCCCTTCCCAGCGCACCCACCCCACGGGGCGGCCACTGCTGGCAGCCCCCACTCCTGCGCCCGGCTACGCTCTGCCCAATCCCACAATCCCGAGTGCTGCAGACTTCACTCTCCACACGTCAGCCCCGCCCCTTCCCAGCGCACCCACCCAGGCCCACCCCATGGGAAGGCCACTGCTGGCAGCCCCCAGCCCCTGACGAAAGGCACCTTGTTGTGAGCTCATTCGTGTGAGCCAACAACGAGCTAATAACACAAGATCTTCCAGAACAGTTCCTTCAGAGGTGCCTAACACACTGACCGCCGTGACAGCTGTACTTAGCGCACTCCAGTTTCGCCCCCGGGCTGAGTAAAGCAGTATATAAAATCTTGCTTGTTGGTGTTCTTATTGCTACAGTTAATGTTGACAATTTTATTCTAAAAAGGTGGATTAAATGAATAGAAAGCAATAAATTTTGTTTTTCTATCTATGTTTACCTTTAAGTTACACTGGAAGTTTTTATTCTATTTTTGTAATAAAACACTGTGGCCCAAGGAACAGTTTCTGGTTTCTCTGTGTGGCAGTCAGTGTATTAAAAGCCTTAAGAGAGGCTGACTCTTTTTTTTTTTTTTTTTTTTTTTTTGAGACAGAGTCTCATTCTGTTGCCCAGGCTAGAGTGAGTGCCGTGGCGTCAGCCTAGCTCACAGCAATCTCACACTCCTGGGCTCAGGCGATCCTCCTGCCTCAGCCTCCCAAGTAGCTGGGACTACAGGCATGTGCCACCATGCCCAGCTAATTTTTTCTATATATGTCTTAATTGGCCAATTAGTTTCTTTCTATTTATAGTAGAGATGGGGTCTCTTTCTTGCTCAGGCTGGTTTCGAACTCCTGACCTTGAGCAATCGGCCCGCCTCAGCCTCTCAGAGTGCTAGGATTACAGATGTGAGCCACTGCACCCAGCCAAAAACCTTTTTTTTAAAAAAAACTTAACAGATAAGAAAGCAAGTTTCAGAGACCAAGATTACCAGTTAACTCAGAGGTAAAATGCAAGTCTCTTACTACAAGGGACCAATGGTGCCTCTGGCTCTGCACAGGGCGTACACGGCATATTTACAGCTGTGGAGGAAATTGCCAAGTTAACTGCACACACAGCTGTCAAAACAGCCCATCGTCATCACCTCTCTTCTGTGGCAGCGAAGCCCTAGGCCGGGGAAAGTGACCCAAGCAGCCCCGCTGGGCACTGCAAGACTCCGTTACATACAACACCCTCTTCCTCGTCCTCCTCGCCTGCTTCTTTTTCATCTTTCTAAGTTGACTTGTGTCATTCAGAGACCCCACCGATCACCGAGTTTATTCCAATGGGGTTTTTTCAAGGCTGAAGAGTTGCTAATTATTTTAAAAGATTTTTTTCTTAAATATAACACTAAATCAAAACACAGGTAGACCGTGTCATGGGACATGATCTCATTCCTTGGACAAAGAGCTCTTTTTCACTTGCATGTTATTTTTCTCTGGAAATTATTTTATATTTTCTCCTCCCAACCCTGTCAGTAATCATGTTCATACACCATCTCCCATCTTTGCTTCTCAAAGCCAATGCTTGACATAAAAAGGAGAGATTATAAAATCAAATTGTTGCTGCAGAAATAAAAAGTAAAAAAAAAAACCATAACATCAAAGTACAAGTTAAAAAAAATCAAATCATAATTAATAGGCAATTAAATAACTTCCCCCACCTTACCAATAGCGTCTCTCAGACACCAGGTGGAGCTTAATTACAGAGATTGTGTTATTCTCAATGTGCTTCACCGAAGAGCTTTAAGCCAATTCATAACAACCAAAACTTTACAAATACATGTCCATCAACATGCTAAATAAATTGTAGCAAATCCATACAACAGAATACTCATCAATAAAGACGAATAAACTACTAAAATACACAACATAGATGAATCTCAAAAATATTATTTTGTACAAAAGAAGTCAGCCTCAAAAAACTATATTCTGTATGATTCTATTTACATGAAGTTCAAGAACTGGCAAAATGAATCTACTATAAAGCAATCCTATCAGTGGCTGTCTGGAAAGGGAGTGGAGGATTTATTGGGAAGAAACCTGAGGTTGTGAATGCTCACTATCTTGACTAGGATATGGGTTAATGGGCATATGCATTTGTTAACACTTAGTGAACTGTATAGTTAAGACCTATGGCATGTAAATGAAACCCCACTAGGGAAAAAACCAAGCACTGTCAAGCCTCCATGTGTGTGGGCTCCACATCTGTGGATTCAACCCACCTCAGGTCAAAAGTATTCAGAGGCCAGGTGCCCTGGCTCACACCTGTAATCCCAGCACTTTGGGAGACTGAGACTGGAAGATCACTTGAGGCCAGGAATGCTAGACCAGTGAGATCCCATCTCTACAAAAAATTTTTAAAATTAGCTGGGCATAGTGGTGCATGCCTGTAGTCCCCGCTACTTGGGAGGCTGAGACAGGAGGATTGTCTGAGCCCAGGAGTTCAAGTCTGCAGTGAGCTGTGATCACACTACTGCACTTCAGCCTGGGTGACAGAGCAAGATCCCATCTCTTAAAAAAAAAAATTGGAAGGAAAAAAATTCCATCTAAATATGTACAGACTTGTTCACTGTTAGTACAGTATGACAGCTACTGACGTGGCATTTAGACTGTATTAGGCATTGCGGGCAACGCAGAGACGACTGGAAGCATGTGGAGAACGTGCGTGGGCATCTGCACACTCCACACCCTTCCACACTACGACTTGAACACCCTCAGACTGCATCCAAGCAAAGCCTGGAACCGCCCCCACCAACACCAAGAGACAAATTGTATTTTAAACTCACACTGTATCCCTTCCTCCACCCTTTGGCTAAGACCAGGTGTAAACTCACACTAAGAGATTAACCAGCGATCGACAGACAGCATTTATAAACCATGAAATAAAATTTTTAATGGAAAATAATAATCCTACCTGGTAGAATCCAAAACAAGCAAACCAAAAATAAAAAAAAAAATTGAATGTACTTATGTGCCCAAATTTCCACACCTAGCGTTCATAAACTTAAACAGCAGCTTAATTAATGCACATTAGTGATATAGCTATACTCCATTTTCACAGGGAATAAAGTTTTCATAAATGATATATCCTGAAGAAAGGCGCAGCACACTTAAACCAGATTATCAGAAGCACATTAGTTTTACCAACCTAACAATGAAATTAAGACATTAAAGTCCGAAAGGTAAAAATACTTTTAAGATTGTATGTCAGTAATGCTAGGGTTTATAAAGCCTTCGGCTGGTCTCGCACCAAACATGCCAGAACCACAGATAATGCCCAACTCTGGCTCGCACGGCCAGCCCGGTCTGGAGAGACAAAGTCTCCACACAGACAAGGCCCGCCTGACACCGGCCTGCTGTCCCACACAGGCTCCAACCCTTCCAAGACCGAGAAAAAGCTTCCTCTGATGAGGACTTTGATTTATCCCTATTTTCTCATTCCTGCTCAAATCACAACGCTCTTACAAGATGCTACGCCACAGTCAGGACAGAGTCATTTTCTATTCATCAGGATAAATGCCTTTTATGTGCCGCATGAAGCCACTTAACACACGAATCGCAAAATGACTCAGCTGGGTAGGCGTCTCTGAGGATCACGCATTTTAATCATATAAAGCCACAAGTAGCTTGATTGCTCATGCTTCCAGAGTACCTAGCTTTGCCCCAAACAGGAACTTAAACACTTCAAGTTCCACATCCACCCCGTCTCACAAGTTCTTCTAACAAGGCTTCTTTCTAGGTTTCCTCCAACTAGCGGACCGCCATGGCCTTCCCATGCTAAATTTTAAATAATGGGCTTTTATTTATTCTGCACTCTTCACTTATATGGAATAAAAATAATTTAGCTAGAATGACTGGAAAATGGATATTGTAGCTGATCTAATACTTTGATTAAAATTAAGCAGATTACCAAATTCAGATATAAAATATAATAAAATACAAATAACATCTAGATTCAGTTTTAAATAATTTAAATGTTTACATCTCTGGATAATAATGATGAACTTAAATTTGCCCTGTCCAAGTGAAGTGATAAAATGTCAAGTTAACAGATATCCACCTGCGTGTTAGGGTACCAGATACTCCCCTCCCAGCGGCGTCACTTCCCACTGCCTTGTTGTAAATAGACGCTAATCCTGACGGCCCGACCCCGGGATTTTGACGGTTGTTTTTGTTTGTTGTTTGTTTAGTTTTAACCTGTGTTTTCTAAGCACATCATCTGCTAAACCCTTCGGCTGGCAAAAGACTTGCTCCCTGCCTCGTGGGAAAAAGAGAACACAGGTGGAAAGGTGGGGAGATCCCACTGTCCTCGTCCCTGACCATCAGGGCAGGGGGGCAGGTGCTCTCGTCACAGACTCGGCAGGGAGCAGGCGCCACGAGCTCCACGCCAACCCAAACACACGGGACCCAGCCGTGCACAGGACTCGGCAGCACATCACTCATGTTCTTACATGTCCTGATTATGAACATGACGAGTGAGGGAAAAGTCACGTGAGCCATCCTCTACCGTGACCCAAGAGCTGAGTCTTCTTCTTGGGCTCCAATCTTGCATTGCTGCCCATGTCCTATCTCTGCTATTTCTGTGAGCTTTAACTGGTTTATTTTATGTTATTTCTATGAGGTGGCAAAGCATTATTAGCCTCATTTAATAGCTGAAAACAGAAAGGTTAACATCTTCCCCAAAGTCATTCTTGAAATCGATAGTAAATTCAAGATTTAAGCTCTGAGTTCTGTATGAAATTAGCCAGAGTGCACCGGCCCGTGAAGCTTTCTAGCAGAGAGCTGGTCTAAGGGCCCCTTGTTGTTACGCTCAGAGCTGCTCAACAGTAATTTAAATACGCAGCACAGCAGAGTTAATTTAAATGTTGTTATCCTAAGAGGTCACTAAGACAGTCACAGCACTGCCCAGCAGGTGCTGCATCCCCGTGAGGACAGGCTGCTCCCGAGCAGGGGGGCCGTGACCCCACTGACTGCAGAGACGCAGCCGAGTGTGCAGCTACCCTCTCTGGCAGGAGCAGTTATCCCTACCGTAAGGTCCAAGGTGGCCCGCGTTACTAAGCCTGCGTAAGGACGTAGGAGAGGACTCAGCACCAGGCCCTGCCCTCCAGCTGTGAGTCACCGCCTCAGTGGCACCCACCAGTGCCTGGGAGTGGGAGAAACAGCCACGAGGTCACAGAAAGAACTCAGAACCGGGTCAGCCACAGAGCAATTACTGGTCAGAGTCTTTCCAGCGCCGTGGAAGGTGGAGACGCTGATTTGCGGTGCAGCCAAGGCTCCCATCGGTAGAAACACGAGCTCTGCGGCGGGACGGCAGCGCTCGCAGGGACCCCTCATCCCGCTGAAGTGGACCCTGCCTGGGACGCCGCGCCCACCCACGACCCTCCGGCTGTGTCATCAGGCACCCGTATGCTACGAGGGATGCATACTAGACAGTGCACACAGATATGCAGTCCCCAGAAACATCTGCTACCCTACTGAAAGTGAGTTTAGGAACACTGGCTATACATTACCCTTTTGATTTTGGCTAGTCTGAGGTATTTCCTAAGAGTCCGATCAATTCTGAAGGAGCCAACAAAATAGTTTCTAGAGCCGCAAAGCCAAGAAATAGGCCGGACATGTGATGTCTCACCCTGCTCTGACCGCACCTGCACTGTCACCCTCAGAGCAGGTCTGTCTGCAAGTCTGCACACTGCCCCAGTGGCTGCACCACAGCCAGCGTGGGAAACGGAGCAGGTCTGTCTGCAAGTCTGCACACTGCCCCAGCAGCTGCACCACAGCCAGCGTGGGAAACGGAGCAGGTCTGTCTGCAAGTCTGCACACTGCCCCAGCAGCTGCACCACAGCCAGCGTGGGAAACGGAGCAGGTCTGTCTGCAAGTCTGCGCACTGCCCCAGCAGCTGCACCACAGCCAGCGTGGGAAACGGAGCAGGTCTGTCTGCAAGTCTGCACACTGCCCCAGCAGCTGCACCACAGCCAGCGTGGGAAACAGAGCGGGTCTGTCTGCAAGTCTGCGCACTGCCCCAGCAGCTGCACCACAGCCAGCGTGGGAACCGGAGCAGGTCTGACTGCAAGTCTGCACACTGCCCCAGCAGCTGCACCACAGCCAGCGTGGGAAACAGAGCGGGTCTGTCTGCAAGTCTGCGCACTGCCCCAGCAGCTGTACCACAGCCAGCGTGGGAACCGGAGCAGGTCTGTCTGCAAGTCTGCACACTGCCCCAGCAGCTGCACCACAGCCAGCGTGGGAAACAGAGCGGGTCTGTCTGCAAGTCTGCACACTGCCCCAGCAGCTGCACCACAGCTAGCGTGGGAAACGGAGCAGGTCTGACTGCAAGTCTGCACACTGCCCCAGCAGCTGCACCACAGCCAGCGTGGGAACCGGAGCGGGTCTGACTGCAAGTCTGCACACTGCCCCAGCAGCTGCACCACAGCCAGCGTGGGAAACAAAGCAGTTTCCTGGATTACTGCTGCACACGCAGCCTTCCTGACAGTCAAGCAGTCGATACTTACTAGTCACCTACTGGGCATGTCCGTGTGGAAATGCATCCTCAAGAATACAGTCTTAAAAGGGGGATAAAAATATACACAAATAACATTAAAAAATCAATATATTTACACACAATCAACAACACAAATTTTCTGTTTCACAACCCAAGTAATTTGTGGCCAAATTTTCAAGTTTTCTAGACCACACTCCACAGTAAGTCTTTTTACATCACAACCTAGAATTCAAAGTTGTACAAAATGTGCAGAGACCTGCTATTTTCTACTCTAGTCTTTAGACATGAATAGATTTCCTACTCTAATCTCTCATTTTTTCCTAAATGCTAATAATGACCTACTAAATTTGTTTCTTGACCCACTAATCAGCCCCCATACCTGAAGAACACAAGTGCTGCGTCAGGGCCTGGAGACAGCTGCCATGGCTGTTCCCTTCCCTCCTTCTCCAGAACCCCAGCTCCCGTGGAGCCCGCCTGCTCCCAGACCCCTTGCTGGACTATCCAGCAACATCCCAGCCACTCTGCTCACAACCAACGACTTCTTAAAACCCAAATCACGGCTCTCCTCTCTCCCACAATTTCTTGCCATCTTTGATACCACAAACATCCCAACAGAGCATCACAGTCTTGAGTCTCAGCTCTCTTTCCCCCATACCTTCTCAGCTACCCATCCATGGTATTGTTCTAGACCTTCTTATTCCAGGGGATTAAAGAAATGGGGAACAGAGACAATCACCCACCCAAGCTCAGCCTAGATTAGTCAACCCTTAGCCAATCCGTAAATCTACAAGAATAAATAATTTTTGTATTAAGCCAATAAGCTTTGGTTTAGTTTGTTTTGCAGCATTTTTGTGGCAATAGCTAACTAATACACTCATCACCTCCACACCTACATGAAGTTGCTGAACCTGGCTGAAGAAAATCACACAGCCATTCTCTCTGGTATTTGTGACTACAAATCTCCACTGAGCTCCCAATAGGGCCTGACAACTTTATTAGTTGTGAATTATATAAATTCACCTTCATACTTTCCAAGACAATGATTTAACAACACCTTTAGTCTCTCCTCAAACTTCCAGCATCAGATTTCCTCATCTTCCTTTCGGCTAATTAACTTGCCACAGCGGGTTATCATAAACAGATGCAGGCTGACGGAATATACACCACCTAAGCCACCAGCCTTGCTGTACCTGCAAACGCCGTCGGTCTTCCCTCTGGCTACCATGGGAAGGTTTCCTGCTACCTAAGGTGAACCCCTCCGCTCTGTGTTAGAGGCCAACCACTCACTTTTACAAACACTCCCCGATTACTTTTTTTTTTTTTTTTTGAGACAGAGTCTCACTCTGTTGCCCGGGCTAGAGTGCTATGGCATCAGCCTTGTTCACAGCAATCTCAAACTCCTGGGCTCAAGCGATCCTCCTGCCTCAGCCTCCCGAGTAGCTGGGACTACAGGTATGTGCCACCATGCACAGCTAATTTTTTTCTATATATTTTTAGTTGGCCAATTACTTTCTTTCTATTTTTAGTAGAGTCGGGGGTCTCGCTTTTGCTCAGGCTGGTCTCGAACTCCTGAGCTCAAAGGATCCACCCACCTTGGCCTCCCAGAATGCTAGGATTACAAGCATGAGCCACCTTGCCTGGCCCCCCACTTTCATTCTTTATCCTCTATCTCGTCAAGCTCTGCTTCTCTTTCTCCCCTTTGACAGCAAAACGCCTTGGAAGAGCTGCCTGGCCTCTCTTCATCCACTTCTCGGTCCACTCCAGTTTCCGTTCCCAACATCACATCTGAGTAGCTTTTCCAAAGTCCCTAATGACTCGTGTGACCATACAGTCTATCATCCACTGGAACACTTGGGAATAAAATAAGCACTAATCAGACTGACTGGTAAGTGTAAGATGGACTGCCTCCGACAAACCGGCACGTGGCCTACACCGATACTGCTTACTGCTGTCAACAGTCCACTCGCTCTCCAGTCACGTGCCTGACCTGCCGGGAACACCCGGCCCGGCTAGCCACCCTCCTCCGAAACTCTTTCTTCTCCAGAGCTGGCACTGTGACACCACACACACCTGACCTTCCTCCTGCGTCACTGGCCGCCCAGCCTCCCTCCTCTGCTCACGTCTGGCACACTCCAGACAGTGTCTGTGGCCTTCCTTCTCCATCTACCTTGTCCTCAAAGTGACCTCTGCCAGTTTGGTGACTTAAAATGCCACCTATGTGCCAAAGCTACCCTCTAACCTGACCCCTTCCCGTCATGTAGCCAACCTACTCAGCACCTCCAGGTGTAAGTCCCACGGATGAAAGTCCAAAGGAGAACCACTAATTCCTACCACCCCCAAACCGTGTCCCCTTGCCGTCCTCACCATCTCAGACAGCAGCATCATTACACACCCAGCTGCTGTCTTGATAATTCTCCTTCCTCCACCTCTCATGTAAATCCTTTAGTAAATTCCATTGGCCCTACCTCCAAGTATCCAAATATCTCCCAGATCTGACCACTGTTAACCATCTCCTGCCATCAACCCTAACCCAAGCCACTACTTCTCTCACCCAGCCTACAAGGGGCATCCAGACGCCTCCCAGCTTCCATGCCGCGCTGGGAGGGGAGCACTCTAACGCATAAATCTCCTCCTAAAACCACAAAATGGAATAAAGCCCAACCCCCTTACCACAGCCCACAAATCCCACATACCTGGTGCTAGCTACCTCTCCAATCTCATCTTTCTCCGCTCTCCCACCGTTTACTCTCCTCAAATAATCATCATCTTTTTTCCTTCTGGCCCTTGACCATGCCAAGCTGGTTCCCATCTCTGGTCTTTGTGCCTGATGCGCCTTCCCCTTGGAATGTTCTCTGCCTTGATCTTCACATGCTGCCTCCGCCGCCGCTCAAATGACTCCTCCCCAGAGAACGACAGCGGACAATTGTCCTGTGTCCTTACCTGTGGGTATGGTACTCGCCCCAGCCCTGCCTCTCCGCCATAGCGTAAACCTCTCAGGGCAGAGACCTTGTCTGTCCCGACACCACGTCACCACAGCTGGGTCACTGCCTGGCATATGATAGATGCTTCGTAAATGTTTCACGAACTCCTGATTGGAAACTGAAATTCATCCGGATCAATACTGGCAGTGGAAAAATGGGCAAGTCCAACAGCTTGGAAGTACGAATGGGAAAGGCATGTATGAAAAGCAGCAGAGTGGGCCGGGCACGGTGGCTCACCCCTGTAATCCTAGCACTCTGGGAGGCCGAGGCAGGAGGATTGCTCAAGGTCAGGAGTTCGAGACCAGCCTGAGCAAGAGCGAGACCCCATCTCTACTAAAAACACAGAAAGAAATTAATTGACCAACTGAAAATATATAGAAAAAATTAGCTGGGCATGGTGGCACATGCCTGTAGTCCCAGCTACTTGGGAGGCTGAGGCAGGAGGATCACTTTGAGCCCAGGAGTTTGAGGTTGCTGTGAGCTAGGCTGATTCCACGGCACTCTAGCCCAGGCAACAGAGTTAAGACTCTCTCTCAAAAAAAAAAAAAAAAAAAAGAAAGAAAGAAAGAAAGAAAAGCAGCAGAGTGGTTATTAATCCTCATCTGATCCAGCCTGGGCAGCCACAGATCTTAACAATCTCAGATCTTCAAGTACAGCCCAAGTCGGCCCTAAACTGCCCCTGACGGAGCCCACAGAGCCCCTGCAGTGCGACCCAGTGTCACGGCAAACGCGGCGTTGTCTTGCTGCGTAAACGTGGCACGCTCCCCCAGCTGCCCTCACGCTCACCGAGCCACACCTGAGCCCCGACACTCCCTGTGACAATTCCCGCCCAGACCCCTGGTTGCCGTCCAGTTCCTCATGGGGATACAGAGTCCCCACAACCCCAACTCACATGGCTGTGGTCGCTACAACTGCCAGCCCTTAGCACGCCTCCTTCCAGGCAGGCTGGAACACAGCGCCGTGGGCTCACGTCTGTGCTCACGCTGGGCAGCCCCTCCCAGGTCAAGGGTGCTGCCGTGGGGCTCACAGCAGCCCTCCCTCCTCCACCTTCCCAGAGACCGCTGCCTGCCCCGCCGAGCCTCATCCAGACCTGACTTTGCCACTCACCCGCCAACATTTAGTCTGAACTGCACAGCGCCCTCCATGCAGAAATTGTTTGCTGAGTGCTTATTCCCTCTGGCCAGCGCTTCCACCCCAGCCCCTTTATTCTGGCTCAAGCTCCAACCTCAACCAGGCTCTTAGCAAGGTGCCCATGTGCCTCACCTCGACATAAACCACCAGTTTTATCTAATGACTGGAGTTCCACAAGCTCCTACGTGAGAAAGAGCAGTGTTACCCCACCTTTCTACACTAGAAAATAAGGCTCAGAGAGGCTAGGCAATTTGGACAAGGCCACATGGCATCTAAACAGCACAGCCAAAACCCAAATCCAGTCTAAGTAGGTACTCTCATTTATTATGTTTTGTTCCTTATTTTTTTTGAGACACAGTCTCACTCTGTTGCCCGGGCTAGAGTGCCGTGGCATCAGCCTAGCTCACAGCACTTACTCATTTTTTTATAGCACCAGGACTGAGTACTTAGCAGATACTTCATCAATGTCTAATTGATAAAGGTGTCTTAAATATCCATTTTTAAAGCAAATATCCACCTAATGGGAATGTCCTTTCAACGTTTACCTGCACAATACAGAAATTCACGCGGCAAAAGCGCTCTATCAACCCCCACTGTGCCACTCACTGACCCGAGCCCCACGCCCGAGATAAGGCGCCCTCTCCACTGCGCGTCTGCCCTCCACTGAGCTGCGCTCCGCCAGCTCGTGCCTGCGGGAGCTGTTCCCACATCTGTTCATGACACTTGCACTTCTTACTGAAATTACATAATTGAAATAAATATATGTAATCCGACAAAACTGAGTGTAAAAAGAGAGTTGTTTCTATGAAAACTAAGTTGATTGCTTTAGAGTGACTTGATCAATGTGTTACTGCAAAAAATATAAGTTTTTATCAAATTAGATGTGGGAGGAATGAAAGAGAAATCATATAATTCAAAAAAGACTTTGTACTGAGCAGAAATTTCAATTGTCTCAGTTCTTGCTTCACCTTAAAAAAAAAAAAAAAAACTATGGCCGGGCGCAGTGGCTCACTGCTATAATCCTAGCACTCTGGGAGGCTGAGGCCGGCGGATTGCTCGAGGTCAGGAGTTCAAAAACAGCCTGAGCAAGAGCGAGACACTGTCATTACTATAAATAGAAAGAAATTAATTGGCCAACTAATACATATAGAAAAAAAAAAATTAGCCAGACATGGTGGTGCATACCTGTAGTCCCAGCTACTTGGGAGGCTGAGGCAGCAGGATCGCTTGAGTCCAGGAGTTTGAGGTTGCTGTGAGCTAGGCTGACGCCATGGTACTCACTCTAGCCTGGGCAACAAAGTGAGACTGTCTCAAAAAAAAACAACTAGAAAATCCCAGCTGATGACTGGTTACGGTGTGGAGTGTGTGTGAGGCAGAGTCTGTAATTCATTGGCCAACTAAAAAAATATAGAAAAAAATCAGCCGGGCATGGTGGCGCATGTCTGTAGTCCCAGCTACATGGGAGGCTGAGGCAGGAGGATCGCTTGAGTCTAGGAGTTTGAGGTTGCTGTCAACTAGGCTGACACCACGGCACTCTAGCCAGGACAACAAGAGTGAGACTCTTGTCTCCAGAAAAAAAACCTGAAAAGTCAAAATGCATGAAATAAAACTACGAATTTAGCAATGAAGTAAAAGTTTTCAGAAGTTCAATATCCTTTAGGATTCTCCAAAAATATTAATGAACACATCTAATGAAAAAGCATATATCTTCAATAATTTTTGGATAATGAAAGGAAAATTTTTGTTATAAAGGTGTTTATATTTTCAAATTCATAAATTCTTCGTAAGCAATACAATGACAACTTAATAGCTGCTGTGTCATGTTGAGCAAATTATTTAACCTTCTCAAACCTATTTCTTCAATCACAAAATGGGGTAATACCTACCTCAGAGGGAGGTGAAAGCATCAAATAAGATATACATAAAATGCATGGCACATAGTTGAAGATACACCCATACGAAAAATCCTCTATGTACATATATATATTTAAATATTCACATATACGGATGTATTCATATATATGCTGTTATACCTAAAGCCAAGCATCCCTAGCAGTGGGAGGCAGGCAGCAAAGTGCATGGATTCTCAGAGACCGCGTGCAGAACTCTATGTGTATGTGCACATGTGCCTTTCCTGCGAGGGTCCACAGCTTTCCACCAGATTCTCAAAGGTGCCCATAACCCCCAAAAGTCAAAAAGCCAACTTCACAGCAGCCTTCAGCTCTATTTTCTCTATTCCCCAGATTTATACAGTTCAAAAGGTTTGCCTGGAAACTGTAGACACAAGTTGAATTTTAATTCACTCAACAGCAGCAACAACAAAAAAGTTAAATTTAAAAAAAGGTCATAATAAAATGTGTCCTTCTCCTTTGATCTCTCTTTTTTTTAAAGAGAGATAAATAATTGTATACTCACTTAGCTCAAAATATACTCCAACTTTGCCATAAATAAAAACAAAAACCCAAATTTAAAATCAAAGTTTAAAAACCTAAACAAACAAAAAAACTAGCAGCGAAACACACACATACACATATACACACACGAATCTAGGAAACTTTAAATAGCCAAAAATTAAAGCCCAATTGCTTACAAAATACAGTAACAATTATTCCTTCTTTGGAGTTGATTTTTCAAATTACTATTCCCTCATTCTGACTCAGAGTTAACAACCCTCACTTCAAATATCTGTTGCATTGTTTCAGATTTGCACAGGAGACCGCATTGTATCGTGGAGGGACCCCAACCAGGAATCAGAACCAGCAGTCATGGGCCTGTCCTGTCACCACCTGACTCTAGACGGCTGTAGCGCTCCACGGTGCTATGACTTTACAGAGAAACATGCAATCCCAAAGATATTTGCCACCCCAATACTGCACTTTATCGCTAAAACAGAAACTTCCAAGAGAGGTCACCTGTCAAAAGATTTGGTTTTAGGTCTAAAGAAAAAATAAACCAGCCACGACGGACATTTGCCTCACAGAAGCTCTGTCCGCACCCTCTCAGCATGTGTGGGCACTCAGGACTCTCAGCGTGTGTGGGCAGAACAGGGCTTCCAGCTACAGCCCTGGAGCCCCAGCTCCTCATCAGAAGAACACAGACACCTGCACCACGCTGCTCCTCTCCTTACGGTGGACAGCACTTCCCAAGAAAGGCTTTAACCAAGTGCAGGCAGCCAAAAAACACACACAAAACAGAGGAAGAAACGGTTTGGTGTATCTTGATATGCAAAGCCTTGTTTCATACTTCATGGGAAACTATTTGTTATGGAAAGGGCGGCTTATTTTAATCGACTTTATTTTTAAATTGCCTTTTCCAGGCCGGGCGCAGTGGCTCACGCCTGTAATCCTAGCACTCTGGGAGACTGGGGCAGGCAGATCACTCAAGGTCAGGAGTTCGAAACCAGCCTGAGCAAGGGTGAGACCCTGTCTCTACTATAAATAGAAAGAAATTAATTGGTCAACTAACATATATAGAAAAAATTATCCGGGCATGGTGACACATGTCTGTAGTCCCAGCTACTCGGGAGGCTGAGGCAGGAGGATGGCTTGAGCCCAGGAGTTTGAGGTTGCTGTGAGCTAGGCTGACACCATGGCACTCGCTCTAGCCTGGGCAACAAAGTGAGACTCTGTCTCAAAAATAAATAAATAAATAAATAAACAAACTGCCTTTTCTAAAACAAGTAGTTCTCAAAGGAACATAAAATAAAGCTCTACATACCAGGACACTCCTATGCTGAAGAGAGATCCCTCCCCTTCTTAAAAAACAAAAACGACGACACAAATGTTAAGCATTTAATAAATCTGCCAAGTGCAACTCTCAGAAATGTATTCCTGTACGTTCTAAGAGCTAAGTACTATTCACAAAAGGCAAATTAGCATGGCAAGAGTTTCTCTGAAAGGCTGCGATGGCTAACATTTCAGGGCTGGAACGTGATAGTTATCAAAAGAAACATGAAAGGTGTCCTCCTAATTCCTAATAGGCCAAGAACCTCCAGAGCTGCTACAAGCAGCACTGACGGCTGAACTCACATACTGTGTTTCCCTGAAAATAAGACCTACCCAAAAATAAGCCCTAGCAGGATTTCTAAGCATTTGTGCAATAGAAACCCCACCCTGAAAATAAGACCTAGTAGTGATGGGCGTGGCTACGCAGCGCATCTGCACAACCCATGCATTTCGTGAAGGAGCGGGAAAGAAGACGAGCAGCCCTTCTCATCTGCCCCGTCCTGGCAGCTACTATCCCAGAGGTGACCAGAAAGGTGCGGCAGCCCCACCAGCAAGGTCGGCTCCCCCGTCAGGTCTCGGCCATCCTGTGCGTGCTGTAAGCTGAGGCTTTGAGGGGAAAATAACACATCCCCTGAGAATAAGCCCTAGCGTGTCTTCTTGAGGAAAAATAAATATAAGACCCTGTCTTATTTTTGGGGAAACACAGTAGTTTGGTCTCTTAGGCCCAAATCTTCTTTCTCAATTTCCCTGTGTGGCCCACTGTGTGAATCAAAGGAATCAGTAAATCATCTGTTGAAGGTCATATATAGCCTGTGCACTAAGATGAATAAAAAGGAGGAAAAAAGAAACCAAGATAAGTTCTTGTTGAAAACAATGCCCCAGAATCTAGCAAGCAGTTTAAGTGTGCAGAAAAAACCTGAATGAGATGCCACGTTGGCGCTGTGAGCTCATGACATACCCCAACACCTTCTTCCATGCTAAAAAGTGTGCATCTAGGGTGAAGATCGACTCCTTTACACACAACCCCAGTACCGACGGAGGCCTCCAAACGCCTCCCTCACAAACAGAACTTTCCAGCAAGGGCTAACGAGGCCACGGGAGAGACTACCTGGCAGCCTTCCCACTGCCAGTGCGCACTCTAACCATCCACAGACAGCGCGCCTCAACAGCCACAGTGCGCGCTTAGCTCCACATTCAAACACTCTGTAGCACACTAGTTAAGAAGAATTACAGACTGAACCCACAATTTCCTATTTGTGCAAGTAGAATTTAAAGATTATTTCTTAAGAATTTAGTCCTAGTTCTTTTCACTGTCTTCAAAACACAATGTCCCTGTTGGAAGGAATATAAATAAATACAAATTTTTAGATGGCAATTTGGCATCACTACCAAAAGATTAAAATATGTATGTACTCTCTGATCCACCAATTCCACTTTGAGGAAATATAGCTTATGAAATTTGTGGGTGAAAATATAAAAGCATCCATTCACTGCATCATTTTTGTAAAGGTGAACAAACCAAGTTGCAGAACAACAAGTATGGCATAAACATATTTATGTAAAGTAGACAGAGAGAGAGGGAGGGGGGGAAGGGAGAGAAGAGAGAGCAGAGAGGGAGAGGGGAGAGAGAGAGAATGTACGCATGAAAAGTGGTCTGGAACGGTTCATACCAAACACAACAGAAGCCACCCTGGAGAGAGGAGTGGATCTGTGTGTGAGGGCTGGGGTAGGTTCAGAGAAGAACAGTTTGAAAGAGGGACCTTCACCTTTCACTTCACATCCGTATGTATTACTTAAACATTTATGTAACATATATAAAACTGTTGTTTTATAAAGAAAATAAGAAAGACGCAATGTCAACTTTTAGCTGAATTTCAGAATCACTTAAAGAGGGTGCTGAAACAGTAAAAGAAATAAAGGGTGCTAACAGTCGAAAACATCCTTTGTAGACTTTACTCTTCAAAGGAATAAAGAAAAGCTGTGGGCAGTACTCATCAGTAGTCATAAGTGAATATGACGGTGTTTTCATGAAAGAACAAGCATCATTCAGAGAACCAAAGGATCTGTATTTTCAAACATTAAGTACACAAAAGATACTAAAATCAAAAACATTAAAAACATGTAATCATTCCAAACATCCTTTAGAGATGCCATTTTAACACTGAATCCTATTACTTTTGTACAAAATGTACACTGTACACTGTGAAGGTTTGCTTTTTTTTTTTTTAATAGAGACACAGTCTTGTTATGTTTCCCAGGTTGGTCTCAAACCCGTGGCCTCAAGTTATCCTCCCGCCTCGGCCTCCCAAAGTGCTGGGATTACAGGCGTGAGCCACCGTGCCCAGCCAGGTTTGCTTTTTTGATTTAAGGAACTGTATACATCAAGAGCTAAGTTATGTGGAGTGTTCACGCTTACCTGTACATTTTCTTCTGTGACCTGGATTTCTGCCGTGTAAACGTAATCGATGAGCATCCTCAGGGTCCAGCCGTCAACCTCCTTTATCCTAACTCTCTTTGCCCGGCTCTCACTCATCTCACCTGAAACGCAAAGGAGCGAGAGTGACGCCGTAGGAAGACACGGCTGTGAAAACACCGGAGCCAAGTCGGACGCCTCGATCGCACGCCACTCACCGTGTTCAGCAGGCAACGCTACCGGCCACTTCCTGCAGGCCTAACACACTCGCCTGCTTCTCCCAAAAGCTCACCTGAGCAAACCATGAAGTGTGCTCTTGTTACCCACTTGTACCTGACAACCACGCCATGACAACAAGCGCGCCACAAGTCCAGGGGCACAAGCCGCAATTCTGAGGCTGCAGGATCAGCATCTGACGCTTTTCAGCAGTTTATTTTCCTTATGGATTAGGAGTCACGACTGGAAGAGTAACGACGTTACGGCCTTTGGTCAATGGCAACAAACACCCACTTAACGGACCCACTCGGTTCCTGGCAACCCGGCAACAAGCACAGAGGCCTGCTGGGGCGCGGCGGCCCACGCCAGACACACAGGCTCGGCCTCGGCCGGCAGTCATGGCCCGCGCAGGCAACAGGAGAAGACACACCACGTACGCGCTGAGGGAACGCAAGGCAGAAGTGGAGTAGTAAAAGGGCTGGTCGACGGCAAAGGCCTGTTACTGAGATCTTCTAACCTAGCCCAAGTTCAGTTCCCATTTGTCATCTGCGGCAACGTCGTCCTGAAGTCACCTCCACACCGGCACTCACTGCTAAGCCAGGCACCCTGAGCACCGCCTGCCGTGAAGTGCGAGACCGCCCCTCACACACTTGGTGGAGAAGCAGGGAAGCGGGAGAGAGAAGGGACGGCCACTAAACAAGGACACCTGGGAGAGCAGGCAGCGGTGTGAGCACCAACGTGTGGACAACATAAAGTGACTTCAGATAAAGGACACACAAGTCACTGAACAGTGGGGGGACCCAACTGAACACTAAAAGGGCAGTCCACAAACAATGCTGAGTGCAACGGGACACCCTTAGCAAAATGGTTTGGTTCTAGAATTCACTGGATTTTAAAAATAAAAGCACCAGCCAATGTGGTGGCTCACACCTGTAATCTTAGTGCTTTTGAGAGGCTGAGGCAGAAAGATCCCTTGAGGTCAGGAGTTCAAGACCAGCCTGAACAAGAGCAAGACCCCATCTCTACTAAAAATAGGAGAAAAAAAAAATTAGCAGGGCACAATGGTGGCACCTGTGGTGCCAGCTACTCAGGAGGCTGAGGCAGGAGGATCACTTGATCCCAGTAGTTGGAGGCTACAGTGAGCTGTGATGACACCACTGCACTCCAGCCTGGGCGACAGAGCAAGACTCTGACTCAATCAATCAATTAATCAATCAAATAATAATAAAAATAAAAGAACCATGAAAACAATGTCACCACCCATTACCCACAGCTTAATCCAGCATCTCCTGTTTTTAAATAACACAATGGCCTCAAGGTTTCTGGAAAGCTCTTTCTTTTTCAGATGGCAGTGTGCTGTCAGCAACCATTAACTGTCAGAAATACCTTGGGAAGCCACAATCACACAAAATTCCTTTGCAAACACAAACCCTAGGAGGAGAGAAATAATGACAGTGACGTGCGTCTAACTGTGCGCTTCCCCGGAGATCATCCCCGGCAGGATCCCAGACAGAGCCGCTCACCTCAGAGCCAAGTACCTCAAAACCGTCCTGCTGCTTCCCAGTGGGGAAACACCCACCTGTGCCGCAAGGGGAGGAGGAGCGTGAGTGAGAAAGAAGTGCAAGTGCCCGCACATAACAGCAGGGAGAAAGGGGACAGGTGTTATGCCTGTTACTACAGCAAATGTTTTTTCCTCGCCTTAAATAAAAAGAAGAAAAGGGCCGGGCGCGGTGGCTCACGCCTGTAATCCTAGCACTTTGGGAGGCCGAGGCGGGCGGATTGCTCAAGGTCAGGAGTTCGAAACCAGCCAGAGCGAGACCCCGTCTCTACCAAAAATAGAAATAAATTAATTGACCAACTAAAAATATATATATACAAAAAAAAAAAAATTTTTCATGGAGATTTGTATAATTAAAAAAAAAAAAAAAGAAGAAAAGGAGGGTTGAGGAATATGCAAAAATAAGTCTCCATCTGCATACAAGGCACCTTCCTCTACCCTACCTTGTGGTACAGTTGGGGTTGGTGTGATCTGAAGGCTCTTTTGTGCCAAAAGTTAAGGCACGCTGGTGATTCCTGTCTGGACTCCGGACAAAGGCCACAGCTAAGCCATCAAGGGTCTTGTGGTGCCCGCAGCCCGGGCCCTCATGAGCACCACACCACCGCCCAGGACTCAGACACAGTCGTGACTCAGCTTAGACAAAACCACACCTGACTCTAACCTGCCTCAAGCAAACCCGCTGTCATAATCAGCTCTTTGCCTAGGTCTCTCCACCTGAATGCTAAAGATCCCTGCGGACAGAGATGAAGTCCTTCTTCTCCCTGGGTCCCACGACACCTGACACATAGCAGACACCCAGTAAATACTGGGCAGATGGATGAGTGATTGACTAAAAGTAAAACAACAAAAAGTAAAAGCACTGACTTAAAATGTAGCATTTTTAGTTAACATAAATAATAACAAATACTCCGTCATCTCTACCTTCTTTTGAGAAAAAAAAAATGAAGGCCTCCAAACTGTAAAAGCTTAAGGACATACATACAGCTAAAAACATTTCAATCTCAAGGACCTTGAACTAAGACTCCCAAAGCCCACCTTAGACTGGTAAATTCATGCATATTCTGAATATGGATAAATGGAGGGTGAATTAAGAAGACAAACCCTAAGATCTATGTCATTAAAAAATTCTATGGCTCTATTTTGTTATTGTTTAGCACATGAAAATATTTGAAAAAACATAAGTATAATACAGAAGCTTTGCCTATGCTGAAAGCCTAAGAAATAAAGAACTAAATGGCAGATTTTTAGCTACGTTTAATAAATAAATTATATCCTTTATTTTCAAGCTCCACTTGTCATCTACTCTAATTATTATTGCCCTTTTGTTCTTTGTTAGTCCTGGGTTACCCAGCAGCTACGAACACACAGGCGTTTCCAGCCTGGCCAGCGGCCTGGACCCCCCAGCGCTCTAGGGGGTGGTCGCGGTGCACAGCTCTGCAGTTCTACAGCTAAACTGAGGCAACTACCTTAACTGCATGCCCTGCCAGCTCCCGTCTGGTTTGGGTAGCTTCTGGGAAAGGTTTCGAAGAAAGAAAGAGACCATCTTCTTCCTTCCCCAAGATGTCGGGTCCACGCTTGCAGGCATCTTGCATTCAGGGGGGGAACCAGGCCTAGGACAGCATTTCTACTGAGCACAGCAGCAAAGACAGACAGAAGCACTCGGGTTCCTGGTGAAATCCTCAAGCTGCAGGTCCAGCCAACTGCTTTAATATTTAAATCAGTTTGAGTGGAGCTTTCTGTTACGTGCAGCCTAAAGTAGTCTAACTTACATTCTATATGTACAACATCCTATTTAATTTTCTTCACAACATCACTGTTATCAAAAATTATCTTTTCTTTATGTTTTTAATGACAGCCTAATCTTTCCTCTTCTGCCCAACTAGAATCTCGAGAACAGGGAGACTTATCTGTTTTATTCACCTCTATGGCCCCCAGAGCCTGGGACAATGTCTGGCACAAAGAAGATGCTCAATACTCACAAGAGCATGAGTCTTAGCCAAGCATCACCATGCACACCACTTTTAAAAGATTCACTTCTTGAGTGGGGGAAGAGACAGTAAGGAAAAAATCTCACTTCTTAATCACTCAAATAACAATCTATCTTTTGCTATTCTAATTAACTGAATCACATTCAATAGCACAAAAGAAATCATTGAAAAGCACACAAAAAAAAGGCTAAAAATAAAAATTCAGTGCTTACCATTAGATTTCAGATATCTTAGCCTGTGGCACCAAATAAACCTCAAATGTATTTGTTAAACAAACACCTTTTTAAATGCCACATTTGTAACAAAAAAATAATCTGAAAACACAAGAACCATCTAGACGTGTTCTTTATCAAATAACACAACTGGCCTTGCTCTAAGCAGGCCACACGTCACCGAGCAAAGCCTGTGACCACATCACAGAATTACTATCACCTCCCTTCTCTACTCAAGTACTTGGAATGACCATGAGTAACAGAATTCTTCTTTAGGTGATATAATTTGAATGAAAACCCCACCTACAGTTTATGGGAGATTAAAAACAAGAACCAGCAAAGAGTATCTGCATATTCTCCACTTCCAAACAGGTTAGTCACAGGAAAACAAAAGAAGAGTAGGGTACCACCCTGTCACTGAGCAAGAAAACAAACAAACACGGTGTTTCGTGGAATGAAACCATCTAGTGGTCTACTTGTTGGCTTTAGTAGAATTTTTACAAAAAAGCTTAACAGGGGCTTCGGACCTTGAAAAACAAATAAAAAAAAATAATGGGCTCCCCTTCTGGCAAATATTTAGATCAATATACATACACTAAGCTATCGAGACCAAATCTCTGCATCTTCTTCACCTAATCTCTGGGGGATTCAAAGATCACCAGAAAGGAAAATGGCATTTATTCCCGAAGAATCATAAAAGTCCAGCCTAAATAATAAACACACAAGATGATGTGCAGCATCATTAGTCATCAGGTAAATGCAAATTAAAACTGCAAAGAGATGCAATTTCATACCCACTAGAATGGCTACAATAATAACAAAAAAAAGCAGACAGTGGCTTGTGCTGGCACGGAGGTAGAGAAATGGGAACCTTCATACATTACCGGTAGGAATGTAAAATTGTGTAGTCCCTTTGGAAAACAGCTTAGTAGTTCTTTAAAAAGTTAAACACAGGCCGGGTGCAGTGGCTCACGCCTGTCATCCTAGCACTCCGGGAGGCCGAAGCGGTTGGATTGCTCAAAGTGAGGAGTTGGAAACCAGTCTGAGCAAGAGTGAGACCCCGTCTCTACTAAAAATAGAAAGAAATAATTGGCCAACTAAAAATATATAGGAAAAATTAGCCGGGCATGGTGGCGCATGCCTGTAGTCCCAGCTACACAGGAGGCTGAGGCAGCAGGATTGCTTGAGCCCAGGAGTTTGAGGTTGCTGTGAGCTAGGCTGACACCACAGTACTCTAGCCTAGGCAACAGAGTGAGACTCTTGTCTCAAAAAAAAAAAAAAAAGTTAAACATAAATTTAGCATGTGACCCAGCAACTCTACTCCCAAAAGAAATGAAAATATATGTCTTACACAAAGAATTACACATGAATGTTCACGGCAGCATTATAAATAGCCAAAAATTGAAACAACACAAACATCCGTCAACAGTAAATGGACAGTCAAACTAAGGTAAATCCACACGGTGGAATGCTATTTCGTAATAAAAAGGAACAAACTTTGCCTGAAACATGCTGTGACATGGATGAACCTCAAAAACAGTAGGTAGGAATAAAAACATTCTAAAACTGATTTATGGCAATGGCACTACCACTCAGTAAATTCAGTAAAAATTATCGAATGGTAGACTTGAAATGGGTAAGTTTTACAATATGTAAAATATGCTTCGAAAGTTGTAAAGAACACAATCTAGGTATTCAATTCACACTTCATATGTGCCAGAAATTAACACAGTGTTCCTATTTTGCATCTGCCTCACCACACAGCGATCTAAAACCTCGCCGAGCACCGCAAGTGTGTTCTTGGGCAGATACCTGCAGCACTGCAAGCAGCACCCATCCCAGCGGACCGAGACACACCAGGGACACTCAGGACCAGAACGTCCTCAGGACCTCCCTCCCCAGCTGGGCAAAGCTCTCGCAGTCACAAACCGCATGTCAGCTCAGACACGGAGAACAAAGAACCAACAGACAAAAGGAAGAAACTGAACTGCAGTTCGAAGTATAAAGCAAACAGAAAGGTAGCTACAGACATAAGGAGTTGGACTCAAGCAATCCTCCTGCCTCAGCCTCCCAGAGAACTAGGATTATAGGCGGAGCCACCGTGCCCGGTCAACCTCCAAAGCTATTTGAGGGAAAAGGAAATTAACCTTAATCTTATTGGTCTAAGTTAAGTACTATTTTTTTGTTACTCTGTAGAAAATAAAACATTTATAAAAAATAAGAGCAGCAAAAAAACTCTGCCATGTCCAGTGGCTCACGCCTGTAAGTCCAGCACTTGGAAGGCCAAGGCAGGAGGATCACCTGAGACCAGGAGTTGGAGACCTGCCTGGGCAACATAGCGACATGCCATGTCTACAAAAAAATGTAAAACTTAGCCAGGCGTGGTGGTGTGCACCTGTAGTCCCAGCTACTCAGGAAGCTGAGGTGGGAGGGTCACTCAAGCCCAGGAGGTGGAGGTTGCAGTGAGCTATGATCACACCACTGCACTCCAGCACAGATGACAGAGCAAGACTCTGTCTCTAAAAAAACAAAAGAAATCCATGTATATGATCTCATTTAATCTCTGCAAAAACGTAGGAAGTAAGGTAACATTATCCATCCCCATGTCCCCCATGGTGAAAGTGAGGCACTGACTGACCGAGCGAGTTTCTCAAAGACCCTGGCAATAGCGCTGTGACCAGAGGAAAGCCACCTGGAAGGACAGCACTGCACAGAGGAATTCCTAAATTAGGCAGCACGTTCCAGATTGAATCCTTCTCTTATAAACCTAGAGACTCTCTAGAAAAGTGTCCCGGGGAAATGAGTAAGATGTAAACCCCCAGACAGGAACTTCTGACTCTTCTCACGATCCTGGTGTTGACTTTACAGAGCACCCTCAGCTGAAGGCACCCCCAATTATAGCCCCGTGTGGCTCACAGCCACTGCCAGTCTTCCCCAGCTCTGACTATCTAACTCTGCTCGGGCGCACCAAGACCGCAAACGCCCAGAAAGCGAGGGGACCCTGACCCCCTACTCCCAAGACACACGGGAAGTTCCCATTCCGTCCACTCTGCACGGGCCTCCGGCACTGATCTCGCTGTGCAAATCCTGCAATCGGCCAGTCTGGGAAACATCAGCGCCTTCTCTCTGCCGCCCACCGCCGCTCTCGCCGCCAAGCTGCCCGCGCCCCCGCGCCCCCGCGCCCCCGCGCCCCCGCGCCCCCGCGCCCCCGCGCCCCCGCGCCCCCGCGCCCCCGCGCACACGCGCCCCCGCGCACCCGCGCCCCCGCGCCCCCGCGCCCCCGCGCACACGCGCCCCCGCGCACTGTCGCCTGTTCCGAGGGAGCAGCTCTCACCCCCGCTACCCAAGGGGCCACGGGCAGGAGGCAGGCTCACGTGTCTTCTGTGACCCTAGAAGTATCCGGCAAAATGTCAGGCACAGGAGATACTTAATAGTTTCTAAAGTATGAATAGCTTTCTACTTTTGCTTTTTGGTATAACTACATTTGTATTTTTATTTTCTGTTTAGAGTACCAATACCCTAAGATTATAAACTCATTGAGAAACAGAGACTTTTTTCTTCTAACCGTATTAAGTATTTAAATTAAAAAAAAAAAGAACACGGTCATGGGCTTCAAGTGTGACAGGCATAAAATACTTCTTTCCCAGAAGTACTAAGATCATTTCCTATACATTTTTATGGTTTCCAAAGTACCATCTAAGCTTACGGATGAACCACCCTATCTTCTTCTATTTGCAAATAAAGGGTATCAAATAAACATCTTTTTGTTCAACATAAACACTGAATGAAGCAAATGTGAAAATCATTTGGAAAAAAATGTAAAATAGTGACAATTTTTCTTCTTTTGCCAAAACAGTAAGATGCCAAAAAGCTGACATAAATGTCAGGAACAAACATACCTAAATACAAATGCAATGAGGAAAGCCAAGCATAACATTGTGAGCGCATGTACGTAGTACATACTAACCCCACAGTGGAAACGAAGATGAGGAGGAATTTGGAATAAAGAGTATTTTCTTCCATTCTAATTATTCATTTAGAAGTAAAATGTTAATTACAAAGAAAAACATGGGGAAAAAACATGGAAAGAAAAGCTCAGATCTATATACGTTTTCTAAAGTGCCATAACTAAAACTCCCATACCTGTGAACATGGCGTGGAAGTACGGGCTGCAGGCGGCCAGCACTACCCTGTGCGCAGAGATCTCCATGTCTTCTGCCACAATCGTGACGTCACACAGCAAGTTCTGACTGTTCACAAAGCAGAGAGAAAAACACTTAAATAATTCCAATAATGAACGCATTAAACATCCTGTGCAAAAATATGACAGCAAAGTCCGCTTTTCCAAAGCTGAGACAAACTTCCCGGCACCCACCCTTTGGGACAGGATCCCTGCACGTGAAGCACACGGGAAACAGGTGTGACACCTCACATGCCTCGGCCCGCGCTCAGCATCCCGCCTTTGTCTAACACAGAATCTCTGCAAATTTGTTACTCATCTCTCAGCCTCGAGGAGGTCGCTGGCAGCAAACCACCAAGGGGCTGTAAGAGGAGAGGCCATCTGAATGAGCAGTGTATCAGCAGAGCTGAAGAAAAAACACACAGAGAAAACTAAATGGAGTCAAATCCCCCCCAAAATAAAAAAGATATTTAAAAAGACTGTGGGCCATCAAGCAATAGTAAAATTATACTCAATTACACCTGCTTAAAAGGCATTTGAGCATTTGAAGCTTAACTTAATCAGAACATTTCACTAATGCAAAATACTTCATCCCTCAAGGCCAGAAAATATTACTGCATCTAAAATTAAAGAGCATTTTGTTACCTTAAAACAAACCATTATGCAGCCACCATAATTATACCTCCAATTCTGAAACACTCGTGGTAATCACTCAGAAACACGTGGTCAGCACTGCTGACATGCCATCCACGGTGCCAGATCACTCTCTCCAGGTCATTACGAATAACATCACAAAATGGCTTTTTAGCAAGAGCGTTTGCCGACGCTTATTCCAGAACAAGCAAGAAGGGCTCCAAAGCCTAAAACCCGCCTTGCCGGCAGCCCCGTCACGAATGGCTAGAAGGGGAGTGGTGAAAGCACGCCAAACATCGAGCACTGGATTTATGTGCACAGTGCACACGGGTCACGTATGACCCCCTCCTCCTTGTGCTGCCTATCTCCCGCAAGGGCGGCGGCCTACCTCTGTGATTCTCCGGTAGCTTATAAGCAACACTTTCCCACGAGCTTAATCAAGTCCTTGAAGTTTCTACTTGTCCACGCTGTTTACAACCCATAAGGCCCACACCGAAACTCTCCGGAGCGCCTGCCGGTGCCTGCTCCTCCCAGCTGAGGGAACTGGGAGGAAAAGGAGCACTGTGGCGCGGATGGCGGTGGCACTCCAGGGCCTGCTGCTGCTGCTGAGCCCGTGGACGCGCAGCTCACCGTGTGACTGCTCACGGCTCGACGCTGCGAGAGACATCGGGCAGGTCTCACAATCATCAAAGGCGGCACAGCGTCAGCAATCCGTAATTCCTCCAGATCAGTGTGGAGAACTCACAAAGTCCCCTGTCTGCTCGGAGAACGTGCAACCACTCTGCAACCCCACGAACCGCATGGGCTCACAAGCCACCAGGTGGGAGGTCCGTGGTGTCTCAGGGAGGCACTGCTATGCACGAGCTCTGCCCTCAGGGATCATTTCATCCAGCCTCTACCACGGTGCTATGAGGTAGGTATTATTTTTATCCCCAAAATGCACAGCTGGGTAAACCAAGGTTAAAGACAATCTGCTTAAATCCCCCCAGCCATGGCAATGCCAAGAGTCAAATCCAGAGTCTCTTGACCACCACACAGAACCCACCTCAAGCTGTGTGGTTTTAAGATTTGTTAAAGCTCAAATAAAACAGATAAATTATAAGTAACAATGATTTATTTTTGACATACTATATACTAGAAACTATTTTTTAAGTTCCATATACGTCTGACAAAGAACTCCATTTTAGTGAGTTTGCAGCACTGCCGACACAGAATATTTTCTAGGAACCAAATGAAGTTTATTCACTCCTTCAACAAAGCACTGCAAGACCACGTCTGCCTTAAGAAGACGAGCAGAGAGGCCGCAACGCCACGATCACAGGACAAAGTGCAAAGTGCCACAGCAGAGACGCCTGGGAAGGGAGCATTCAAATCAGACTGGAGATCAGGAAAGGCGCCTACGGCTGCTGGCCACCAGCTGAGTTCTGAAAACGAGTCAGAGTTAGTTGGAGGGGAAGGAACAAGAGAATCCCAAACAGAGAACAGAACGTGCTGTCGCATGGAGACCTGAATGAAGCAGAAAGTCCGGTGGGGACCTGGGGCCACGAAGAGGGGGAGAGGGTCGTGGGGGAGAGGGTCGTGGGCGAGGGGAGGGGTGAGCGGGCTTGCAGGACCCACTCGTCTCTCTGCAGTGGGACCTTCCAGGTTTTCTGCCGTGCCCAGTGGACTTGGACACAACCCAAACATGAGTCAATGCGTCTTCATGCCTGTTTTCCCTAGTCATTAATCCCTCCTAGTTTCAAGATGGCACTTGAGTGGAATTACACTTGAACATCTCAAAATCACATAATTAATTACATTCAGCTTCAATTACAATTAGTCATTGATCCAAACCTGCTAGCATAATACCTGCTGGCTGTCACTTATATAATTAGCTCAGCCTCATTGGCTTACCTGTTGATGTCATGTAACTAGCAAGGCTCGAACACTATGCAGCCATACCCTGGGCTGGGCCACAGGGAATCTAAAGGGCCCACCACAAACCAAGGACGTCAAGTTTTAGTGTTTGATGTTTTATCTTTTTGTCTCCAACAATAACATATTTTGAAACAATTCAAAGACGAGAGACCTGACGGGCCTTCTTACTGCGTGTGTCACGGAGTGTACAGTGTGCGTGTGTGCACACACTGGTCAGAGTGTATGTGTATGTGTTGGGTCTGGCCCTTGGCTCTTTCCAAGTGTGCACGCTTACAAGAAGGTGAATGACTGATGGGTAAGAAGGAGAGAGCTATGAATGAAAAGTCTGGCAATAAAAATAAGAAACTTGTTTTAGCAGCTCAAATCCAAAGTCTTACATGTTGAATTTCTGAGTTTATGTTCCTATTACTTGAAATCTAATGAGGGAATGAACTGTAGGGAAAAAAGCCTCAAAATAATGGAGTATTAATAAATAAGTTGTTACGTGGCAAAATGTGCATGTATTCCTTCCTTCATCAGACACACAGGGAGTGTGTACTGGGCGCCAGCACTCTGTCACTTACACAATAAACAGGACAACACGGTTTGCAGTTGAGCGAGGGACACGAGAAACAGGTGATTATAAAATGAAAACATAACTATTAAGACGGGCAAGTGCGAGTGGTTGGGAACACACAGGAGAGGCTAACCCTAACCTCACGGAAAAGCGTCAGAGGGGGGTGGCTTCTAAGTTCAAATCGAAAGAGAGAAGGAAGAACAGGAATCAGGTCTTATGTAAAACTCAAGTGGCATAGAACAAGGAGAGGCACTCCGTATCCTAAGCAAAACAGTGCCACGGAATTGGTCCTTCTTAGGAAAAACACTGCTTTGAAAATAAACGGAATGTTCCTGACCTTTACAACACAACCTTTGATTTTCTGATATAAAACGAATGAATTCCTAAGACTACAAAACTTATCAATGCCCTTAAAAATATATAGTGTATATCTTCTTGAAAATAAAACGTGCCATCAGGCTCTGAGACAGCAAAAGTAATTAGTAAACACGAGAAACAAGAATTTACTTCACACTGCGGGGGGGCTGCGGGGAGACCACACGGCACCTGTCTACCTTTCTTCCTTCGGTGCCAGGGAAGGCCGAGGCACCTGCTGGCCTGGGGAACACACCTGAGGACAGCGGTGCCTGGCTGGCGCGCTGCTAGCCAGGCCCCAGGGGCCAACACAGACTGGAGCCTGGGAGTGCGTGCGGAGTCGCTACCGGAGGACAGCACCAGGCTGTTCTGCGCCGGGACAAGGACACAGGAGCAGCACAAACAGAAAGGAGGTAGGGGGTCAGAGGCCAAAGAAACTACAACTTGCCGTGAGCAGCCACGTCACTGAGAGTTGGCTGCTAGGCAACCAGGAAGGGTGGAGTGGGGAAACGACTGCTGATTTACTTAACCAAACCGCCTATAACTGACAATGCCATTTAATAGACCAGGCAGACACATCCTGGCTACAACGCAATAACCTCAAAGAGCAACAGGACTACATGCCAAGGGTCCCCACTGTCTTCCTTTTCTTCTTAAACCACTGCAGCAGGTAGCACCTCTGAATTCCTGCAGCAGTTAAGCACAAGGAAAAGGTAACATTGGGTTTAATGAGGTTCACCCCCACAATAAACCCTGAAAAGCCACACAGCCCCTCACCAGATTCACACCTGCTGGGATTTGCAAATGCAAAGCAAGGAGAGGCCACAGGCAACTTGGAAAGTCAGAGGAAAATCCATTTCACTCAATGAGTTAGCACTGACTTAAACTAGTAAAGGGTCCCAGAACAGACAATCTATCATTCTTTCCAGACAGAAGCAAGACAGCAGAGTAAGCATGGAAGGTGACAAAGCAGAGACCTGGGGAAGGGAGGGAAGTCGTGGGAACACCTGGCCGCAGCGGAGAGCAGCAGAAGACAAACGTAATTAGAAGTAAAGGGGCCGGGCGCGGTGGCTCACGCCTGTAATCCTAGCTCTCTGGGAGGCTGAGGCGGGTGGATTGCTCAAGGTCAGGAGTTTGAGACCAGCCTGAGCAAGAGCGAGACCCCGTCTCTACTATAAATAGAAAGAAACTAATTGGCCAACTAATATATATAGAAAAAATTAGCCGGGCATAGTGGCTCATGCCTGTAGTCCCAGCTACTCGGGAGGCTGAGGCAGGAGGATCGCTTGAGCCCAGGAGATTGAGGTTGCTGTGAGCTAGGCTGACGCCACGGCACTCACTCTAGCCTGGGCAACAAAGCGAGACTCTGTCTCAAAAAAAAAAAAGAAGTAAAGGGAAAGATGCTCCGGACAGGGGGGGGAGCGGGGGGGTGCACGTGGAGACGGGAGGAGGTCAAGGATTTCAGAGGGAAACCAAGGCAGAGCTCAGGCGCTGGGCGCACAGGTGACAAGCTGGACGACACAGTACGTATGAAGGAAACTTCCTCATCAGAAGGTTCCGTGAAAAACCTCGTGAAACACATCACGAGCAGACACCCTTTAATACTCTAAAACAGCCACAGTCAGACCTGCCTCTCTCACTCGAGGGTGGTGAAGGCTGACCCTACGCGGCTCAGAGAGGAGGAAGAGGAGGAGGAGGTCAGCTCGGTAAGTTAGCTTCCTGACCCCACTCCTCGCATCCAGGGAATGTTTAAGGATTCTACGCACGCTCAACAAACACCACTTAAAAAGATATTAATCACAAATGCTTAAAAAACACTATAGAATATTACCAGTTAAATTGAAACTTTTGGCTTCAAAACATTTCTTAAACTTTCTGAAATAGACAAGTCTTCTTCACCTGAGGGCTCTTCCCAACTGCTCTTCCTTCCAGGAATGTCTTATATTCTCCGTTAGTACAACATGAAAACAAAGAACTTGATGATGTTCTACTACAGAAAATACATATATTAAAGCAATAAAGAAACCACATCCTTTGTTATTTCCTAAAAGCCCTTTTAAAACCAGTGACATAAAGCCATGAAGAGAAAGGCAGACTCCCTTAAGCTCACTGTTTAATTAACTTGCCCTCACAGCAGCAAAGCACAAATTCATGCAACAGCCACAGCTCAGATCTGCACAGATGCACAGCAGACCACCTCATCTTAGCAGAGATCTGGGCCCATGACACCTAAAATCCTGGGGGAAACAGAGATAGTGCTTTGGGCTACTGCACTCAAATACCTCTTGGAATGTCCAAAATGCTTTTATAAATGACCAGCTAAATCTTTATGGATTGTATAGTGACACAGGCAAACATTTGAATTGTTTCACGTGATTTCCTTAATGAACACTTTCGACTCCTAAACATTAAAGATCAAAACTATATCCTGGCCGGGCGTGGTGGCTCACGCCTGTAATCCTAGCACTCTGGGAGACCGAGGCGGGCAGATTGCTCGAGGTCAGGAGTTCCAAACCAGCCTGAGCAAGAACGAGACCCTGTCTCTACTATAAATAGAAAGAAATTAATTGGCCAACTAATATATAGAGAAAAAATTAGCCAGGCGTTGTGGCGCATGCCTGTAGTCCCAGCTACTCGGGAGGCTGAGGCAGAAGGATTACTTGAGCCCAGGAGTTTGAGGTTGCTGTGAGCTAGGCTGATGCCATGGTACTCACTCTAGCCTGGGCAACAAAGTGAGACTCTGTCCTCCCCCCACTCCCAAAAAAACTATATCCCTTCTAAATAAAACTACTAAGTTGCAGCCCCCAATACTCACTGATGATACTGTTAAAGCTCAGGTGCAGTCGCACCCCACGTCCTAGGAAACAGAACATTTTTTTAAAAATTTATTTTAAAAACAAAATACCACCTTTTGACGGTTCCTCCTTTGGTCCTCTGGAAAAGCAGGCAATCCAACTTTCTCAATAAAACCTGCATCTGGGATACGGTCTGTTTCTCTGCCCCCTCCACAGACCTGACACAGCACCTTGCACAGAGCAAGCACCCCTGGAGATCCACTACCTTGATTTTGAAATGCTGGTGTTTTGAAGAACCTCCTCCCATCCATGCTTGGAAAATTCAAAGTTAAGAACTGAATTTCCCGCCAGAGGTGTGACGCAGAGCAAGAGCCATCCTTCCAGGACACTGACAGGCCGCTCCTCCGACATCAGTAATCTGAGCGTGATGCTGTTTCTCACCAACCTTCTCTGAGTCCCATCGGCCAAGGACTGCAGTGCAAATTCATCATGCTGCGGAACCTGCCACGGTTCTGCCACTCCCAGCATGAGCCACCGATCCACGGCACCCAGCAGGGCACACTCACCCCTCCCCAGCCGTGCCACGCTCAGGCCTGGAGAGGCCCCAGCCCCCACCTCTGCGGGCTGTTGCGAGTTCTCCCGTGGGAATCCTTTTTGGGCCCCGAGCTGGCACACCTGTTCTCACTGCCTCATCCCCTTCACGTCTCTGCAGCTCTCCCGACAGGCGAAGGGCACGGGCCAAGTCTGACACTGGTTTTGGGCCACACATCGTTTCCTGGGCACGCCAGCCAATTACAGAGAACAAGCTCACAAACACTTGTTGAACACACTGTTTAGAAATGCCCGTGAGAGTATTTAAGCCAAATGATTTTAAGTTATTCAAGCTCACATCAGGCCAGAATACAGAGCTAGGCCTCTGGTCTAAATTAGTTTAAAAAAACAAGAATGTCATGTTCTTTTTCTATAAAACAATTTTAATTCTGTAACTTAACCCTTACCACCCTCCTGGCCTCCCCCCATTCCCACAACTGGCCCTCGCATGAGCTGCAACTGAAAGTGACCTTCACTCCTAGAAGTTTGCTCCGTCAGCCGAGGGCTCACAAGACAGTCTCCAGCGCACGGCTGCTGCGGCGCCACTCTGAGGACACAGCCCCTCGGTGGCGCAGTGGCAACAGGGAAGTGCTCCCTTCCCCAAGTCAGGACACCACCCTCAGCTGCCCCTTCCTGGCAAGAGGAAGTCGATGCACAGACAGGAAACAACTGATGATCTTCAGCCGTACAACGTGCAGCACTCTTCAGAGATTTTTTTTAAAGAGTCGCTCAAACTGGCTAGAGGGGCACGAAAGGAAGAGGATGATGGACCACACAAACGATGGACCTAAAGGTTGGGCTTTTAAGAATACCTGGCACAGAGAGAATAAGGGAAAGTGTGAGCCCTTTTCAGCCAAGCTTTCAGCATTTCAAGTAGAAAGTACTTTCCCAAACGGAAGGGTAGGGAAAAGCGAATCCTTCATAAAAGTGCTAAGAAAACGGCATTTTATAAAAGGCTCTGACGAACCCAAAGACAGTTCATGGTCAGTGCCTGCATTACGCCCACCCTGGTTGCAGACTGGCGGCCGACGCCGGCTGCACAAAGGTCATTCATTCTCCGTTCTGGAAACCGGCCCCAGCCCAGCCAGTGACACACCAGCTCCCGACGGCGCCACACACGGGGCGAGGCACTGTCTCACGGTCGCAGAGCTCACCCCACGACAGGACAGGCAGGCGGTGGAGGCCAGGGCACAGCCGCCCGGACTGCAGGGGCGGGAGGGTCCCCAGCACAGAGGCGTCAGAGCCGCAGGGAGCCTCGGACACCACCACCTCCACACCACCACCTCCGCTCCACCACCTCCGCTCCACCACCTCCACACCACCACCTCCACCTCCGCTCCACCACCTCCACACCACCACCTCCACACCACCACCTCCACCTCCGCTCCACCACCTCCACTCCACCACCTCCACACCACCACCTCCACCTCCGCTCCACCACCTCCGCTCCACCACCTCCGCTCCACCACCTCCACCTCCGCTCCACCACCTCCACTCCACCACCTCCACACCACCACCTCCACACCACCACCTCCACCTCCGCTCCACCACCTCCACTCCACCACCTCCACACCACCACCTCCACCTCCGCTCCACCACCTCCGCTCCACCACCTCCACCTCCACACCACCACCTCCACACCACCACCTCCACTCCACCACCTCCACCTCCGCTCCACCACCTCCACTCCACCACCTCCACACCACCACCTCCACCTCCGCTCCACCACCTCCGCTCCACCACCTCCGCTCCACCACCTCCACCTCCGCTCCACCACCTCCACTCCACCACCTCCACACCACCACCTCCACCTCCGCTCCACCACCTCCGCTCCACCACCTCCACACCACCACCTCCACCTCCGCTCCACCACCTCCACTCCACCACCTCCACACCACCACCTCCACACCACCACCTCCACCTCCGCTCCACCACCTCTCCACTCCACTACCTCTCTACTCCACCACCTCTCCACTCCACCACCTCCACACCACCACCTCCACTCCACCACCTCCACACCACCACCTCCACACCACCACCTCCACCTCCACCACCTCCACCTCCGCTCCACCACCTCCACCTCCGCTCCACCACCTCCACCTCCGCTCCACCACCTCCACACCACCACCTCCACCTCCGCTCCACCACCTCCACACCACCACCTCCGCTCCACCACCTCCACCTCTGCTCCACCACCTCCACACCACCACCTCCGCTCCACCACCTCCACCTCCGCTCCACCACCTCCACTCCACCACCTCCACCTCCGCTCCACCACCTCCACACCACCACCTCCACACCACCACCTCCGCTCCACCACCTCCACCTCTGCTCCACCACCTCCGCTCCACCACCTCTCCACTCTACCACCTCCGCTCCACCACCTCCGCTGTACCACCTCCACACCACCACCTCTCCACTCCACCACCTCCACTCCACCACCTCCACACCACCACCTCCACTCCACCACCTCCACACCACCACCTCCACACCACCACTTCCACTCCACCACCTCCACTCCACCACCTCCACACCACCACCTCCACACCACCACTTCCACTCCACCACCTCCACTCCACCACCTCCACACCACCACCTCTCCACTCCACCACCTCCACTCCACCACCTCCACTCCACCACCTCCACACCACCACCTCCACTCCACCACCTCCACTCCACCACCTCCACTCGTTTCCCAGTCAGTGGTCAGAGAAGTACACGGTCAGCCCAACGCCAGGGCACAGCCACCTGGACTGCAGGGGCAGGAGGGTCCCCGGCACAGAGGCGTCAGAGCCACAGGGAGCCTCGGACACCACCACCTCCACTCGTTTCCCAGTCAGTGCTCAGAGAAGTAGACGGTCAGCCCAACGCCAGAGGATCTGTCCCAAAGCTCTGCACTGACCTCAGGGAAGGAATGCTGTCATCTCCCTGCAGTTCAGCGAGTCGACAGAGACCCCATCGAAGGACACCAGTGCTATGCCACAAACACCAGGCCCCACAGGGGTGAGAAGCAAAACGCGAATAGTCCTGTCAAAAGTCAGACTTTTTTAGGCTTTTCAAAGAGAAAGATCCAGTCTTAAAATAACCAGAATATTCTCCTTAAGAAACCACCGCATTTTAGCTGGGCACGGTGGCTCACGCCTGTAATCCCAGCACTCTGGGAAGCTGAGGCAGGAGGATCGCTCCAGGTCAGGAGTTCAAAACCAGCCTGAGCAAGAGTGAGACCCCATCTCTATTAAAAATAGAAAGAAATTAATTGGTCAACTAAAAATACATAGAAAAAATTAGCCGGGCATGGTGGCGCATGCCTGTAGTCCCAGCTACTCGGGAGGCTGAGGCAGGAGGATGGCTTGAGCCCAGGAGTTTGAGGTTGCTGTGAGCGAGTCTGACACCACAGCACTCTAGTCCGAGCAACAGAGTGAGACTCTGTCTCAAAAAAAACACACAAAAAAAACCTCACCCCATTTTGCCTTCTGATAGCTACTGTCACAACAGGATGAAAGCCAAAACAGACCGCCAGACCTGATGGACTGTCCCAGACAACGTGACTGTTCTCCCACAGAACAAATGACACTCGAGTTTTGAGGATGCTGTCAGAGCGGAACTAGGAAGCAAAGCAAACGATCCAATGCCCAGGTTAACTTTCTCTTGTCCCTCTCCAACCCATGCTCTACCCAGCAGCCAGAGTGTCCTTTAAAAATACAAATCTGGCCGGGCGCAGTGGCTCACGCCTGTAATCCTAGCTCTCTGGGAGGCCGAGGCGGGCGGATTGCTCGAGGTCAGGAGTTCAAAACCAGCCTGAGCAAGAGCGAGACCCGTCTCTACTATAAATAGAAAGAAATTAATTGGCCAACTAATATATATACAAAAAATTAGCTGGGCATGGTGGCGAATGCCTGTAGTCCCAGCTACTTGGGAGGCTGAGGCAGGAGGATTACTTGAGCCAGGAGTTTGAGGTTGCTGTGAGCTAAGCTGACGCCATGGCACTCACTCTAGCCTGGGCAACAAAGCGAGACTCTGTCTCAAAAAAAAAAAAAATACAAATCTGATCAGGTCACAACGTCCCTGCTTAAAACTGTCCACCAGCTTCCTCCCAAGGCCACTGTGGAGAGAGACAGAAATGTCAGGCCTCGCCTACCCACCCAGCCGCCTCGCTTGATCCCAGGGCCCCGGCACTGCCCTCAGCCCTGGCCCAGCACCAGACCCACAGGGCCTTCCCTGCGCCTGAAACGCTGCTCTCAGCTCCCCACTCTCATGCTGATCTCCTCACCTCTACTTTAGACCACTGCTGTCCACCGTCCCAGCCCCAAGCAGGCCTCCTTTGCAGCCCCTGCTGCTACTGCAAAGTATTTTGTGATTCTCTGATGAGAGCTCCCTGAAGCCAACCCTAAGCCACGTGAGCGCAGCCACTTCTGGTTTAGTTCACCATTGCATCTCCTGCAGCTAACAGATATTCACTGAATCGTTAATTAATTACAGAAGAAACACACAAATGATGGACCTAAAGGGCGGGCTTTTAGGAATACCTGGCACAGAGAGATTACAGGAAAGTTTGGGCCCTTCTTAGCCAAGCTTTCAGCATTTCAAGTAGAAAATACTTTCCTAAATGGAAGGGTGGGGAAAAGCAAATCCTTCATAAAAGTGCTAAGAAAACCAAGACTGTTAATACACACATTAGCCTTTTAATTAACAACACAAAAAAGCTATTCATTTTTCAATCAACTTTTTTTATGATGCGGGGGTGGGGGTGCCCTGTTCCTGGAAGTCCTGCAACACCAGGCTGATGCGTGGAGTAGACAGAGCAAGCTCCTATTCCACCTCCCTGCTCCAAAAATCCATTTAATATACTGTCCTCAGATAGAGAACGTATCAGACACTAAACTGATAAGAACAGATACCACGCTTGATCTTGGCCAAAAGGCCGAGAAGCGATTCAATCAACTTTTATTGTCACTCTTCACTACAGTGGCTCTTACCACACCTGAGAATCAGCTTAGCCACAGGCAGGTCCCTTACTCCCCCAAAACTACCATCACCACAAAGAGAGTTCCATTTTTTTCTGTCTAACAGTTTCTTTCCATGTTCTTTGTGACAGTAAGTTAGAACCCTAGAGCAGCACCATCTAACAGAAATATAATGCAAGTCACCATTTTCTAGTAATCATATTAAAAAGGTAAAAAGAAACAAGTGAAATTAATTTCAATGATATCTTCTATTTAACTCACAATACCCATCTATTATCATTTCCACATGTAATCAATATTTTTTAAAATTATTAATAAAATATTTTACATTTCTATTTTTTGCACTGCCTTAGAAACCCACTGCATATTTTCCGCCTACAGAACATCTGCACTCAGACTGGCCATGTGTGGCTCATGGCCGCCAGGCTGGACAGAGGAGGCCAACATCAGCCACACCGCTGATAATTACTTGCTCTCCTCCTTTAAAACAACTTGCGGAAAAAGCTTGTACTGTCCCCTGTATCAAACAAAGCAACGAGGGCTTGCACGTGCACTACAAACAGCAGACACAAAGGGAGGAGACCACTGTCGTGTGGAAGTTAGTGTGACGATACCTCCGTAGCTCGTTCATGACTTTGAAAGCCTTCTTCATGTGCCAGGGGTTCACCGTCACGGGGCAGTGTTTTTCCGCATTATCATCTTTTGAATCGAGAGGCTTCTGATGACCCTGCTTTGTGCATCTGTACGTAAAAGAACAAAAAAAGCAGAAAAAGATCTTATTAAAGATAATGTAGTTCAGGCTTATTAAGCTACAGGAGACACAGTGAACTCCCTCCCCTGCGTCTAGAGGAGTCCCGCAGACAGGCCGCCCCAGCGCACGATTAACACACAATTCAGAACACTTTCTGGTGATCACTATGGTTGCAACAAAAAAGTGTGTATTATCCCCCTGGCATCAAAGCTGTCCAAGATGAACACACAAAATTCAGTGAAAGTGGTCCAACAGATACTGCCAAGTAAAAATGCTGAGCAGAGATCTTTCCTGTTGGAAATTAACTTGCTCTTACAACTTGCTATAGTCTTACATTATTAACAAACCAAGACAGGAGCAGGATTATATTTTACACAAACTTCAGAAACTTAGAATCTGATTTTACTTTCCTCTTTACCTGCAAGGATATTTACCCATTTATTTTAGACCTTCACCAATGAGAGACTAATCACATTAGCTGAGTTTATTAAGTATTTACCACACGGCAGCCACTGTGCTGGGCAGCTTGCTTTCATTAACAGGTTAATCCTCACAACTCTGTAAACTAATTACTATCATGTCCCCATTTATCAGGTGAACAGAACCGTCTGGGCAGCCCGTCTGAGTCTCCATCTTTTTTTTTTTTTATTTAAATTTCGAACAGCACATGAGTTCAGACACAATGAGTCTCCATCTTATCCTCACTAGGGCTCAATACCATCCCTACGTTACACATGCCACATTTAAACTTATAATTTCTAAGAGTACAAGGCGGTATTAGCATTGCTAAATGAATTATTCTTTCAAGATTTAGGGGACAAAAAATTAACGCATAAAATCAAGGTACCCTGAAGAAGGGGGCAGAGAATTAACTGAAAAATAATGGACACAGGGAACTTCTTGAGGTGATGGTTGCACAACTATTTAATTTACTAAAAATCCTTGGATTGTACAATTACAATTCGTGGTTTTTATGGTATGTAACTTATACCTTAATAAAGCTATTCCATATTAAAAAATCAGGGCATCAATTTTTTAATCAGACTTAAAAAACCCTAGAAACGGGAGGCTGAGGCAGTAGGATTGCTTGAGCCCAGGAGTTTGATGTTGCTGTGAGCTAGGCTGATGCCACGGCACTCACTCTAGCCTGGGCAACAGAGTGAGACTCTGTCTCAAAAAAAAAAAAAAAAAAAAAAAAAAAACCCTAGAAAATTCATGCTGGTCTATGTATCAAGGAATAAGCAAACATCATGACTAACTGCTGCACTTCTCTTCCTTTCCTGACCCAATTCTGAAAGGACGATTCATTTTTTAAAATATTATTGTTTATTAATTCATTAGGCAAATTCCTTTTAGCACCAATCATGTACCAAGCACTATTCTCAATGCACTTGGAACAGTTAATGAATAAAACAAAGACCCCATCCTCAGAAAGGGTGGAGTCTGGGGGGGTGTGGAAGACAACTGACAAACCCGCAAAGCAGAGGGCGGGGCGGTAAGTGCCACAGGAGCAGACAGGCAGGGCAGGGTGCAGATAGCGAGACATGCGGGTGATGGTGGTGCAGGGGTGCAGTCTGCAGCATGAAGCAGGGTGCTCAGGGAAGGCCTGATCAGAAATGAAAACTGAGCAAAAGGCTAGAAGGGAGAACACCCAGGTGGAAGAAAGGGCTCGCACGAAGGCGCGTGGGCGCCAGGCGTGTCCCAGGACCAAGAGCCACGGCTGGAGCAAAGGGCTGGGGATGGGGACACGACAAGGACTTTGGCTTTGACCCTGAGTGGATGGGGAGGCATGGCAGGAGTGATACAAGCCAACGTGCATCTTCGAAAGATCACTTTGGCTTCTGGTTGAGAATGGTCTTCAGAGGTCAAAGATGAGAAGGGGAAAACTACTTAGGAGGCTAACTATTTAGGAGGCAGCAGTAGGAGAAGACAGTGGCTCAGAGCAGGGCAGCGGTGGTAAGAGGCTGGATCTGGGTATTCTGAAGGCACAGCCAGCAAGACCTGCCGACAGTGGATGTGCGATGTCACAGAACTGTCACAGAACGACAGCAACTCTTCCAGCCTGAGTAAGTGGAAGGACTGAGTTTCTGTTAATCGAGGTGGGGAAGGCTGCAGGTGGAACCAGTCTGGGGTAGGAAGATTAAGAACTGATTTTTTTGGGGGCTGGGTACAGTGGCTCACGCCTGTCATCCTCGCACTCTGGGAGGCCGAGGCAGGCGGACTGCTCCAGGTCAGGAGTTCAAAACCAGCCTGAGCAAGAGCGAGACCCTGTCTCTATTAAAAATAGAAAGAAATTAATTGCCCAACTAAAAATATATAGAAAAAATTAGCCGGCCATGGTGGTGTGTGCCTGTAGTTCCAGCTACTCGGGAGGCTGAGGCAGGATTGCTTGAGCCCAGGAGTTTGAGGTTGCTGTAAGCTAGGCTGATGCCACGGCACTCTAGCCCAGGCAACAGAGTGAGATGCGGTCTCAAAAAAATAATAATAATAATCATAGAAATCATCTTTGCTCATTCCCCCAATCCCAGAATCAGCACTAGTAGAGACATCTGATTCTTCAAGGTCTCACCTACTATAAGTGGACCTCAGTTCCACTCCAGCCACTGGAGAGTGTTAAAGGGGCCTAACAAATGGATTGGCAAGGGGCTGCCCCCCAGGGAGAGCCCACAGCTGGGGTGGAAGGTTGAGGCAGCAGCTCCCCTCCCCACGGCCTGGGCGGGGGCACGTAAAGGATGAGCTACCCCTGGTCCAGGAGAGGGACAGCACTGGTAGGTCTGCAAGGCAAACATGAAAGAACACTCATAGCCAGAGGGAGAGGGCTGCGGAACACTGCAGTGAGACACATGTCCTCGCTCTGTTGTAAGAAAACAACAGGACACCGGGGAAAGGGGAAGTTGCGTAGACATGTGACCCGTGCAAACGTTCTGACTGTAACACTGAATGCCCACATATGTAGCAAGGTACTATTTATTCCATATCTGTTTCTGCTATAATAATTTAGAAGTTGCAACGGAGGAAAAATATTATACTGAGGATTAGCAAAACAATCATAGAAGTTTCAACACTCAGAGTAGAAGCCAAAGCAACTTTGCCTACAAAGAATATCACTATTTAAAAGTCAAGAATGTTTACATTTGCTTAAGAAGTTAGGAATTAACATTCCCTTCCCTGCATTAGAGAATTAGCCTTGTGAGACAGCAGCCATACAACAATCGAGGCCCATTTTGGTGTTCTCTTAAAGATAATGTCAGCTCCTGCTTTTCTTGATATACTACAGAAACCCTGCAAAGAGGAGTGTATTCAAAGGCTTAAAGGAATAAAGAAATAACACTGAATTGTTCTAAGTGCTGTATGTCCTGAGAGCTACTCACAAGCACAGCACCCCTACTGCACAGGACTATTGTCAACACTAATGCCCTTCCTATAGTTTTCCATTTCCTATGAGGCTCTGTGTTAGATGGTCTCTCATTTGGAAGCAGGAATGAGTAACAGAAATGATGCAGCACATCTGAAACAACGGATGTGAACAGGCAGCTAAGTGGGAAGTAAAGGTTCACCTTCAAGTTACATCACTTAAGTCCAGAACAACACCTTCTCCCTGCTTCCTTTCTGAAGCAAAGAGCTAGCCTTTTCCACAAAAGCTTCTCATTCTGAGAAATGTCTTCTTCAAAATATCTGAAGAAGACACTTTTTCAAGTTTCTTTCACCTTTGAGTCTTTCCCCAACTCTATACTCCACAACTAGTCTTGCAATCATCCAACAGCCTACTGCTATCAAAGCGAGCTTTCCCAGGGCTTGGAGTCCAGCGCACAGCTAGGTTTTGGAACAGATAATCCTAAACCCTCCCTTCAACGACTGACTTCTGCAAACTCGCAGCTGTGGCAGGGTTGCTTCTCAGATGAGGTGACTTTCTAACTCTGCCCAAGAACACACTGCTGATGATAACTGAATTCTCAGAGAGGAAGAAAATACTCTAAGAGGGCTGGCTGTCTCCTTGCAACAGTCAAGATTTCATAATCAAGCAAAGGTTTAAACCTACTGCAACCATTCTGAGACACCTTAGAAAGTGGGTGTAATTTTTTTAGATATTTATTATTTGCTTTGGAACAGTGATTTTCAATGGAGGGGAACAGAAAGATCATGAACACCGCCAACAATTTTTCGAACTACACACAACCACCCCTCATGTGAAGTCACGCAAGCCCTTTTAGGACTCGCTATATCTGAACGATGGCATCTCCAGGGTAAGGATGAAAAACAGCTATGTGTGATCCTCAAAAAACCAAAAACAAAGGTGATGTAATATGTCCCACCACCCACTTACCTCCCACCCCAGGACAATTATCCCAGATTGAGAACAAGCACTTTAGAAAATACGGACTGTTTATGCTTTCAGCGTTTTTCTGGTAGAAACAATGCTACAATTCACGTGCATGATGTAGCTGCAACATTTAACAGAGGAGCAAAGACACTTTCGCGTTGAGGACATAAATACTCGGCCCCTGGGTGGCCAGCTCAGCCCCCCTGTCTGTTCACCTCAAAAGCTACAAGACTCCCCTGCTTGCAATGAGTCACCCTCCATTACTCACAAATTTCTGCCAAGTTCATGTCAGCAGCTGTTGTTTTCAAAGTCACCATCCATGCCATACTGTTCTGAAGTTTCTCCATTACCTTGTAATATTTCTTCTGTTTTCTCTGCTGTCTTCCAGCTACACTTGCACTCAGAAGTCAGTATCTTACTAGCATTGCTCCCATACACAAGTCCAGGATATCAGAAGCATGGAGATGCAGCCATAACTAGTATTTTAGATTTTTCAACAAAATACTCTCACATCCTTCACTCAAATAACAGCCATATTACTTAGAGACTGTGAAAGTAGAGGGCTTTCTCTCCTGGAAACATGTTTTGGTTTATGGTAGGGTTGCGGTTTCTAGTTTCTGCAATTAGCTAAAGGCAAAGAGACGCCTTGCAAATTTTCTTCGAAGGTTTACTGTGTAAACTTTTATTAGGCACAAAGCCAGAAGAGTAACTATAATCTACAAACATATGATCACATTACTAAATAAGTAGAATTTTTTTAAATGTGAACGTCTGCCCTATAGCCATATAAGAACTTAGATTGTATGTTCAGTATGTGGACACTTAGAATTGAGTATGAAGCATCTTGTGAGATTAAAAACTTCCCATCTTACATCAAGTCACAGAATATCTTACATACAATTTCATAATAATGCTCCACTGAATACTTCACTGTGACACATATAGTTTAAGGTTATATTTCTGATTTTCCAGAACTGGAAAGGAAACATCTAGCAAAACTAGAACTGCCCAGACTTACTGAAGTGGATTAGCACTTAAAACTCAGAGCCCTGGACTACTGGAGGGCAGAGGCAGCTATCAGGCCAGCCTTGTTCTCCCCGGACCGGCTGTGCGGCTTCTGTTCAGCTAGGCGCAGGCAGGAGGAGGTGCTGGGTGTCTGAGGTGCAGGGTGATGGAAGGAGTATAATTGCTCTCTGATAGCAGAACAATGGAGCTGTAAAAAGCTCTGCTTCAGTTAACTCAGCTCTCTCCCTCTTCCCTCCCACCTACATGACAAACAGAGCACAATCAGGCACTTCTTGTCCCTGACAGTGACTATTACCAGGAGAGGGACCAGGGTAAAAGCACGTCTTATGCAAGACCAATCTTTTGAAGAATATTTTATAAACAATTAGCGAAACGCTGTCAGTACGGGATATCTGCGAGATGCTAAGACAGGGAAAAGGAGGTCGACAATCCACTTCGGACACTTCCCTTTCTTTTATCACGCGTATTCCGGACCTTTCTTTTGCCAGCTTTCCTAGCATTGCCATCACTTGGTTGGTAAGAGGAGCAGCTATGTAACCTGGCGACCCAGCTGGCCGGGCTGCATCTCCCAGCATGCGACTGAAAGGGCAGTCAACAAGGACCGGGCTCGGGCACAACAAACCTGCACGGTAGCCTGGGGGACCAGTCACCTAGCCTCCCTGGGCTCTAGACTGTTTACTTATGAAATTTATTCCACAAATACGTCTAACATGAAATGTAACGTGAAAGAGACAGATAACAACACCTCACCTACTTATCTCAGGGAGCTGTATAAGCAAGTAAGCACTACATGGGTGTCAACAGAGTTTAGAAGAAAAGCATTGAGGTTAGGAGCTAAACCCAATATGGAGATAGGTTTTTGTGATTTTTATTGACCTTCCACATTTTTAATTGCAACACTCAATTCATAGTAATTGACAATACTCAAAATGACCCTTGCAGTTAATGAATCAAGTAGCAAGTGCTGCTGGACGCCACAGCATGCCCTGTACTAAGCAAGGTGAGGGAAAGAAGGGAGGCTGAACCTGGATCCTTCTCCAGCCACCGTCTACACGGGAAGGCACATCCGAAACCACCAAGCAACCGCCCAAGTCAGCACACAGGTGCGAGACTACAGGCTACCAATTATAAATACCATAGGAATGCAGCACGAGCTGGTGGAAGCTACAGTAAATAGGAAAGAGTTTGTGAAGGAAACGGAGCTCCAACTGGGCCCTGGAGGAACTCCAAGTTGTTTTAACTGTGGACAGGGGGACGGAAGCAGGAAAAGGCTGGAGAATTCTGGCTTGTGGAAAAGCAGAGTTTATCCTAAGAGGTTAAAGCACATAATGATCTTGGCTACATAAGATAAGGTCAAAATGACGGAGGGCTCTGACTGCCTGACTCTCTGGTTTGGAAAAGTCATTTCACTGACTCTGAGATGTCAGAAGGATAAAAGAGTAGGTGAAGTGAAAGGTGAGGAGAGAATACAGAGCTCTGCAGGAGACTACTGAAAAATTCAGGTATCAAGTGATGAAATCCATTCCTCAGAATAGTAGCAGCCAGAATGGACACTGGAAACCAAGACTCCACAGTTCCTGGGGACTGATAAGACGTGGAGAAGAAGAAAAAGAGAGAAACCAAGACTATGCAAATGTCTGGGGTATCAGGAACCAGCAGAATGGTCACCCCACTGAGTAAGTGGAGATGGTATAAAGGAAAGTCAGTTGGGGAAGAAATGTCAGTTTTAGACGCGTTGAGTTTTAGAGGGAGGAGCTAGGAGTAGATACTGTTAGAAGCTCAAAATTCCAGGCTGAAGCACAGAACTGGAGTCCAGACTTCAGATACAGATGGAGCTGTAATTTAAGAGATGAACAGTGGATTGAAAAGAATTGGCCAAGACCTACTTCCGTGCAGAACCACCAATGCCCATGAACATTAATAGAAGAGAAACAATGTAAGACTTAGAAAAAGTGATCGAGAGAGATTAGCATCTCAATTTTCCAATACTTGATAAGCTTGGGAAAGTAACTTAACCTCTATTTCCTCAGCTGAAAAAAAGTATTAGGTAACGGACCTACACTATAAGGTTGTTGACAAGAAAAAGTGAGATTAGGTAATAAAATATGTAAATCACATTTAGCAACCTAAAAGCTAGAGGAGGAAACCACAAAACAGTGATGTCATGGAAAAGGGCTTGCTTTTCCAGGCAGAATCAGTGAAAGGAACTGATCAAAGGGATATTTCAGCAAACGCCAATAGTCCAAAATGTGACGCAGCACCGTGTGTAACATGCAGAAAATACACTGACCCACTCACTACAGCCATGGTCCCAGCAGGGGGGACGCATGAATCCTTCGCACCTAAGTTCCCTGTCTAGGCCAGTCTCGCTTCCAGACTATGCTAAGGTGTCACCTCATCAAAGACACCTGACCCCATCTGAACTATCACTCACTGAACCTCATTATTCTCCACCCCTCTATCCTGCCTTATTTTTATGTATAGTACTTACCACTACCAATATCGTATGTCTATTTACTATTAGTTCCAACCAGGATGAAAAAGACTTGGTTTTCTAAGATATCTCTAAAACCCCGTCATAGCAGGCACTCAACAAACACAAATAAAAACCCCAAATTGCCTCATCACAAATGGTAAATGCATTTGGAATTTGGTATAATACTATAGAAAAGCAACTGAAAGGCAATTTTCCTTCTTTGTATCCCCTTGAAAGAAACTTCTGCCTGAGCTTAAGAAGGAAATTCAGTCATTTTCATAAACACTCCTAGTGCAGATCTGTAACAGCCACAGAAGAGTAAACTTACAGTCACCTTCAGAAAAGCAGGTGAATATTATTAATATTTAATATTACTAATATTTATTGAATGCCTACTATGTGCATTATAAAATGTGAACTAGAAACAAAAGACTTGGGCTTTTGGGGGGAGGGAGAAGTGATTTCCCAGCATCAAAAATGTTTAAAACTACAACATAAATGCCACTTATTTCCAGAATCCACTTCTCAAGTTCTCAAATGTAACTCAAAATTGTCCCTGAATAGAGCACTTCCTTCAACACATTGATCCATGTCTTCACTTACCCTTGCCTGTGGGCCACGGTTATGCCTAAATATCTTAACATCTTTGTCTGTCACTGGGGAGATTCATCTACAGGAGGTGCCCAATTAACATTTAGGACTAGTTAAACAAAAACAAAAATACACTCCAATACACTATAAAAGACAAACAAATGAATACGAGGGTAGCCTGTAACAAGGTGCCAAATTCACAGTTATTCAATCTTAGAATCAGAAAGAACATTAAAGGTGATCTAACCCAAAGGATTGCAAATGTCAGGCTTCAATGAACTTTTTACTAGTCTGTGACAAAACGAGGACAATGTAGTAAGGTTTCATAAAATTAAATTTATTCAATTTAAGGACTATCCTTTAGTTAGAAATTATGTCCTTCCTTATATTTAAAGGAAGGATAGTAAAATGTTTTTTCTTTCATAAAATTATTGCAATTGATAATTATTGTTTTATAAATAACTCTTTTACTTGGCACAACAAAAAACTCAGCAATTCCATGTCAGACTTCAATTTTTTCTTTTTAATTTTACAGGTCAGTGAAATCCAAAAATGTGAGAACCTCTGCTCTAATCCAACTTATCTGGTTCCCAAATCCCTTAGAACACAGTCAACAAGTTGTCCGCCGTCCACCTATGCTTGAACACCCTCGATGACAAGAGTCTCCAGTGATGTGGAACCATCCATCGAAAAGAGATGTGGTTGTATCTGAGGCATGTTTGCTCAGTTTTGTGGAGGAAAAGCAAAAAAGCAAGGCCTGTGTAGCGTCAGAACACAAGGGCCAAGAAAATGGCTCATTGAGGGAGGGGAGGGCAAAGGGATGCGCTCAGTCCTAGACTCACAGTCTCCCTTCAGTGTAATTCTGAAAATCTTCAATGTAAACAACTGTAAAACACTACTGAAATCAGGGTGGATCGATATACATTTCCTTTTGCACATCTCAGTTTACTACCTGAAATTCCTTCACTAATCTATATCTGATTTTCAGTTGCACATCTGTCAGGTTTGATCAAAAGCAAATGTCACATGGTCTTCCTATCACCCAAACCCCAAAATGCAACACAATCTAAATGCCACCTATACTCAAGGTTGCAAAAAACAGTAAGTAGAAATATAAAGCCCAATGACAATCAATATGAGAATCAAAAAGGATGAGAAGAGCTTGAAGGTAAGGAGGAGAAAAAGCACGAGAGAGCAAAACCCAATTTCAAGGAGCCCATCCTAAAGGGAATCAGGATCTTGAGCAGACACCTGTCATCCTCCTAAATGACGTGCTCTTGGGCCAGTGGGGAGCAAGATGGGATTTGAGAACACGTTAACTTGAATGTTAAAAGAGAAGCACAAGCTGAAGCTCCATACATAGTGCCAGGCAGAGACAGACATTCCAATATTTGCAGACTGAATGAATTAATGAACAGACACTCTCACAAAGAGAATCCAGGTCTCTGCTTCAATCACACCATCCAAGGCACTTTAAGTCCAAGTCAAACATATTTCTTTGCCTTAAAGCTCAGGCTAAACATCTAACCTTATGAAAATCTGAATCCTCCAAGTAACTTCCACTGGCCTCCTGTCCCAGCCCAGCTCTAGAAGTGAGGCCCAGTGAAGTCCCTTCCCAAAGACACTACCTGCACTTCTCAAGTCTGGCACACACAGTCCAGGGTGGAAGGAAGATCATGCAGGTGCAGGCAAACGGGCCAAGGGGTGGGAAGAAAAAAAAACATTTCTGATCCACAGAAAGGCAAATAACACTACAAGTTTTAGAATTAGGGTTAATCCCAGATAGGACAAACAAAAATAAAACCTAATTGTATTTATAATTAATTGGACAGAAACAATGAAAAAGTCTCCGCAACTTTAGCCACCCACGACTCCATGCTGGCATTCCAGGTTTTCCATTTTATCTCAGCCTCTCATTGTTCCAGCACTACTGACAGAGTCTCAGTACCAAAGAACCGTGCTGCTCATCAAAATTATGATTGGTTGTGCTGCCCTAGATTCAGTTTATCAATATTTGCAAGCACACATTTATTTCTTTTTTTATTATTTATATTTAAATTATTTTCTATGTCTCTACTCCCTCTCTCCAGAGCCTGCTTTTCCACACCCTTCTCTTCACCTGCATCCGAAGATTCCTCTTGCTCTTTCCTTTAATCCCTCTGCTCCCAAGGTAAAAAAGGGCTGCAGAGAACTGATATACAGGGGCAGGTTTACTACAGGTAACATACCTATGTGTCATATATTATGTACCATGTGTTGTCTACATACAGACAGCGCAACCTGCTCTGAGTGCTTCTGAGCTGGACAGACACTCATGTGCTCACCCTGCCCTTAACAATCCACAATCATGTTTCCTGGGGTTCAAGAGCCGCCCCTAACCTGCTGAAGCAGCAGACCAGATCACAGCCCTCAAAGGCACAGCAATAAAGAAGAGGCTGGGCCCTGGCTTCTATCAGCGGGCAGGGTCAATTCAAGAGTCTTAGCACCTATCTACTCCTTAGATCCCTGTGACCTGTTCCACTCAAGCTAAAAATTCCGAAATGCACTTACAGAAATTGTAGTTCCAGACTCCCATTAGCTCTCCTGAAAGGACTCAATATCAAAACATTATTCAGCTCAAGCCAAACACCCATATTTTGGCTAGAACCCTACCAAATAACCACAAGAGGCTGGTGCGATACAACTGTCATGGAGTGAGGCCAGCCAAATCTAACCAAAAAATCAACAACGCTCCATGAATAAGCTCTCACCAAAACGCACCCCGTTTTTCAGAACGAGCTTTGTCTGCGATGTGAAAAGTCAGATTCAAAGGGCTCTTGTTCCTTCCTGAATCAAAATTGAAATGTTCAAAACTCCTGGGGATTTACACAGTCCACTTTGACTAAGATGTTTTAAAATCAAAAACAAAACCCCCAAAACCCTTGGGCTGAACAGTGCAGTAATAGCCTCTACATCATCTTCCAGCTGCTATCATTTCTAGAAAGTCCTTCTGTTGCAGCTGGTCTTGGATGCACTCGCCCCACGGGAAGAGCCACCTGTGCCTAGCAGGGCGGTGCTCTACTCACCGCCCAGGCGCCAGGACACACAAGGTGCTCTGATCTCTGCAGTGCCAGGTGGAGAGGTCGCACGCCCTGACCGGCCGCGGCTCGTTCGAGGGATGTGAAATCTCCTCAGATACTAATTTCTCAGAGATCGGGACACAAGCAACCCAGGGCCAACCCATTCAGCCAGCCGCGACCGGCACTTCCCAGTTTCGCTTCCCCGCGAACTCCGCGCGTCCCGGCCGGGCGGGGTGGGCGGCCCGGGTCTCGGCGGCAGAGCCCCGCACGGCCCACCGCACCCGCGGTCCTCCCGGGACCGAAAGACCCTTCCCGCACACCGTGGGCGGCGTGCTCGGCCGCCGCCCGGCCCGGCGGAGCCCCGGCCGCGTCCGCCTCGGGACTGCGGGCGCCGCGCCCCGTCACGCCCGCGCCCCCGCCCGCCCCGGCCCGGCCCGGCCCGGCCTCCGCAGCGGCGCGGCCGCGCTCACTCACGCGGGGGGCAGCGGCGGCGTCTCCATGGTGGCTCCTCGCGGGCGTCAGAACGCAGGCACCGAGCGGCGCCGCCAGCACCATTCCAGCCGCGGACGCCGGCACCGCCCGCCCGCCCAGCCGCGTCCCATCCGCCCGGCGCGGGCGCAGCCTCGCCTCACCGCGCGCCCCCACCTGCGGCGGCCCCCGCGGCCATGGCCCGCCGGCGGGCGCGCTCCGAGTGCCTGCGGCTCCCGCGCTCGCCGGGTGCGGGCGGCGCGGCGCGGCTCGGCCCCTTCCGGGTTCGCCGGGCGGCGCCGACGCGGTGACGGGCGCGCTGCGGCCTCCCGCGGCCGGGACCCTCCCTCGGCGCCTCCCCTTCCTCCCGCCGCCGCCGCCGCGCCCGCTGGGGGCGGACGCGGACCCGAGCTGGCCGGGCGCGGGGCAGGTGCGGGACCGGAGCGGGGCGGGCGGCCGGAGGAGGACAGGAGCGGGCGGCGCCGCCCACGCCGGCTCCGCGGGTTACCGGGACGCGGACCCGAGGGCGTCCCGAGCAGGAAAGCGCGGCGTTGGCGCCCGCGTCCGTCCCCCGCGCCGCCGCACGGCGTGAGCGCGCGGCTCCCTCGTGACGCGGGCTGTGCCGGGAGACGGAGGGCGGGCGGCGCCGCCCAGCTCCCGCCAGCCGACGGAGCTGAGGGAGAGGAAGCGAGGGCGCCGGGCCTCCCTCCCCGCCGCCGTGCGCGGCGCCCGGCCGGCCCTGCTGCGGACTGCGGCGGCACGACGGCGCCTGTGAGGAGAAAACCCGTAGCGTGCGCGGCGGCCGGGAGCGCCCCGGAGCCGCGTGAGCCCGAGCGGCGCCCGGCACGACCCGCCGGCCCCGCCGAGGGACGCGGGGTGAAGCGGGGCTTGGCGTTCTCCGGTCCGCCCGGCAGAGCGCAGCGCGCGGACTCGTCCGAAATGCACGTGTTCGGGTCCCGCAGGAGCCCCGCCGAACCCTGACTCGGGGTGAGGCCCAGCAGTCCGCCTCGCCCGGCCCTCCGGACGGTGCCGGCGCCTGCGAGGGCCTGAGACGCTCTGTCGGAGCTGAGAGTGGGGTTAGGGTCAGCCGGGTGTGGGGTTGGGGTTGGGGTCAGACTGCGGCAGGTGTGGGGTTAGGGTTAGACAGTGGCGGGGTTGGGGTTAGGGTCAGACTGCGGCAGGTGGTGTGGGGTTAGGGTTAGAGTCATATGGGTGTGGGGTTAGGGTTAGACAGTGGCGGGGTTGGGGTTAGGGTCAGACTGCGGCAGCTGGTGTGGGGTTAGGGTTAGAGTCAGACGGGTGTGGGGTTGGGGTTAGACAGTGGCGGATGCTGGGGAGTTGTCACATATCACGTGGGCTTTGTAAGGCCACAATGAAGGATTTGGCTTTTGCTGAGATGAGAGGCCATTGGAAAGTGGTGAACAGCTGGATCTGATCACTACAAGGATGACTTTTATGGGATTTGTTTTACAATACTCCACAAAAAATGGGAGGGGGTGAATAAATGAAAGAAGATCGGCAACATGTTAAATTTGTGAGGCTAAGTGATGGGCGCATGGGTTGGTCATCACTTAGGTGTATTTATGTGTATGTTTTAAAATTTCATAATAAAAAGTTATTTTAAAAAACAAAATGACAGGTTTCTATAAGGGCAGCATACTTAGAGACACAAGAGAGCAAGCAGGGGGATTAGCCTCGCTGCAGTGAAAAATAAGGATGGGCTGGATTAGAGTCGGAGTGACTGACAGAAGGTAAGATTCTGCACGCAGGAATTGCTGGCAGATTAGAGTGTAAGACCAAGGGTGGAGTCCAAATTGATCCTAAGGGTTTCCGTCTGAGCTCTAGGGAGGATGGAGTTGCCCTTTACTGAAATTGGGGAGGAGCAAATTTGGGAGGGGGGTAGTATTTGTAAATCCTAATCTAAATATGGTAGGTTTGAGATGTCACCTGAACATCCATGTGAAGAAAGGTGTGGACAATTAGATGTATATGTCTGCGTTGGACATAAAGTTGGACATTGTCAGTAGATTGATGGTATGTAAAGTCATGGCACTGGTTGAGGTCAACTAGGTGATGTAGCTAGGGGAAAAAAAGAAGACCAACAAGTGAGCGCTGGGCGCTGCAACATCAGGAAAACAAGATGAGAAGGACTTGACAAAGGAGATGGAAAGGGAACAGCCAGTGAGGTAGAAAGAGGTCCAAGGGAGGTGTCTTGGTAGCCTGGTGAAGTGTTCAGGAAACAGCGAACACTTAGTGTGCCTGAACACAAGCTAACTTCTCTACGTGCTGGTGGCGTTATTGATCTGCTATGTATAGGGCATACGTGAAGAGGTATTTCTCTAGTATTAGTGATGGTTTGTTCAGAACCATAATAAAACATCCTACTTGGTAAGGTTCTTACAAGAATTAAATGAAAGAATCTATATAAAATATATAGCAAATAAATGTATACTGGAAGCACTTAATAAATGTTAGTTGCTGTTATTATTTCTACACATTTCTGTGGCCCTGAGTTATACCTGACTCAGCTAGGAACTGGATTGAGTACTAAAGCCAGGAGGTACACTCTTAACTTAGATGCAACCAAACCTTTGGCCTGACTTCCTTCTCCATGCAAGCTGAATGAACAGGGCTGGATAATGTGCTATTCCAGGAGCTCTTATCGAAAAAACAAAAAACTTTTCTATTGCTTTTGTATGTTCCCACCCAAAATAGCGTTGTGTGTACAAGTAGATAATAAAAAATGAAGACGTGTCCATCTGACAAGTAGGCACATGCTTTGAAACCACAGCCCCTTTCAGTCCTCCTCTGGGTTAGTTGTGTCTGTCAGATTCTCCTCTTCTTAGGGGGTCCACCTCATCTAGCAAGCTGAACATCCACCCCAACCTCTCATGTCACCACCACCTCCGTCTGTGGGCTTCACAAATCGACTGAGAAAGTACTTCCTCACCCACACGTAGTTCAACCTTGCTTATAGGTAACTGTCAGACCACAAGCGCCAGTGTCCCAGTGTGGTGGCACCAAGCAGATTTGAAGACAGTCTGCATTCCTAGGCACAGCTCTGCTCTGGACCCCATTCCCTTCAGAGAGGAGGAAGAGTGGAACCCACAACTCAGACCCTGAAATCTAGACTAGGCCAGGATTTAATCAAGTGTCTCATCTAAGACTCCTGAAACAATTTGAAAATACTAATCCACACTGAGCCTTTGTTGTTTTCTGAAAAGAGTGACAGAACTGTTGGCTTTCAGACATAAGCAGACCTATCTAAGATCAGTAGCAATTTACAAGGCCAGAGTTTCCATTTTCATCTTTACATAAGTTCACAAAACTCAGCCAGATGCAGTGTGTACACTTAATCCCATCTCATCATTCACAAGAAAAAGGAAACAAAAATGCTTAACAAGGTGGACACAAACCCAACACTACAGCTCTTCTTCCTTTGTCAGTTTCACCACCTCCTCTAGTGAGGGAAACAAGGATTAGGAGCCAAGGCCACCAAGGACTTCTCTCTTCCATTTCCATGGCGTAAGAGCCAGCTGGGAGTGCAGAGGTGTTGACCCCTCCTGCTTGGATCATTAGCTCCACTCACCTTTCGACCATTCTTTAGATAAGCCCCTCCTATGCCCGGCAGAGGGATGAGGTTTCACAAACGTCCATCCATTTGTTACACTGTTGTTATACTATTGAAATGGAACAATTCCTTAACCATATCAGTCATCATAATATAAAGCTAATGTAAGTGACCAGAATATATCGCTTGTAAAGAAGATGGAAACACAAAGACGACAAGACCGGGACAGCAGCTGTCAGAGCTTGTGATGGAACTAACGACATGACACGGCAGGCTCAAACCTATATGACAAGAATCTGGGAGCAGAGAATTGCTCCTGTAAAGAAAAGACTTAAGGCCGGGCGCGGTGGCTCACGCCTGTAATCCTAGCACTCTGGGAGGCCGAGGCGGGCGGATTGCTCCGAGCTCAGGAGTTCGAAACCAGCCTGAGCGAGACCCCGTCTCTACCATAAAAATAGAAAGAAATTAATTGGCCAACTAATATATATAATATAAAAATCAGCCGGGCATGGTGGCTCGTGCCTGTAGTCCCAGCTACTCGGGAGGCTGAGGCAGGAGGATTGCTTGAGCCCAGGAGTTTGAGGTTGCTGTGAGCTAGGCTGACGCCATGGCACTCACTCTGGCCTAGGCAAGAAAGCGAGACTCTGTCTCAAAAAAAAAAAAAAAAAAAAGAAAAGACTTAAGTCCCTGCGCGGTGGCTCACACCTGTGATCCTAGCACTCTGGGAGGCCCAGGCAGGAGGATCGCTTGAGGTCAGGAGTTCGAGGCCAGCCCGAGCAAAGGTGAGACCCCGTCTCTGATGGTGCACGCCTGTAGTCCCAGCACCTCGGGAGGCTGAGGCAGGGGAAGTTGGAGGCTGCAGTGAGCTATGATGACACCACCGCACTCTAGCTGGGGTAACAGAGCAAGACTTTGTCTCAAAAAAAAAAAAAAAAATTATCAAAGAATGTAAGACTGTTAGATCCTGTGTTTGTAATCCCTTCCAGTATAAAAATGGCAAGTATGAAAAGAATCACTCCCTCAAACATGGGTACTGAAAAAGATGGAGACCTTCTAAAAGGTCTTATTATCTACCCTAATGAGTTAGCCTAAAATGCATTACTTAAATTGCCTTTCTAATTTTAAGTAGGGATTTTGCTTTTATTATTTTGATTTAGAACCAGCTTAGTATGCATAATACATTAGGAAGCATTTCAAAATATGTCTGTGCGACTGTGGTATTTAGCAAATGGACTTGTCAGTACAGGAAGGTCTTTATCGCAAGCTTGTGGTGTGGACGGGGGTAGTGTGAGAGCCTGCTGCTCCAGACCAGTGGGAAAGCTTTAACTGAAGGGATCCGCTGTTTCCGTGAGTCCAATTTGCTCTTCCAATTCTTGCCTCCTTGTCTTTGTGGACTTTAAGATGCCAGCTTTATCTACAGCACAGCACACCTGCCTATTATCCTGTATCCAAGGTTCCTAGAGAAATGAATGCAAATTGTTTGCTGCAAAGTTTAATTGAAAATCTGTTGAAATTGGTACAGGAAGTATCCAAAAATAGGTTTCACACTAATGTATATCAGGTAAGCAGTTTCTTTTAAGCTGTTTTTTTTTTTTTTTTAAGAAAAGGAAATTTACTCAATCTATTTTTACTTGTGTATAGCTATATGGTATATTTATATATAGTCTAGTGATGTAATACCTCATTATAGAATTATCCAGGGCTAAACATCTTTCTACACAGTCAGCAATGCTGGGGGGAAGAAAAAGCAAGTAAAAATTCTTAATAAATTATGCAAAGCTTCATTAGCTTGTTGTCATCTCGGATTATGCACAGGCACATACACAAAAACTTCTACCCACAGCTCCTGCTTGTCCGTCATGGCTGGTTGTTAATAGCATGGGCCCTGAGCAAAATAAGTTTGTTTTGGCATTCTCATTTTCCCCATTCTGTTCTCTTTTTTCCTGATGGCATCAGTACATCTCTCACCTCTACCCCTCACCATCTGCAAGTCTCCTGTGTCCTCTTCCCACCCCTAATCAAACTTAGAGATGCTCTGATAGCCGTTAACAGAATGATTAGTGGATTACACTTCAGTGCAAATGGCTTTTAGACATGGATAACTTCATACTGATATTATTTGAGCTAAATAGGATCTCCATATCCTACCCTACTTACTCCTTCTTTCTAGAATGCATTCCAAATACCCTCTGTAATATTTTAATCACAAAGTTGTTGACAACAAACAGTGATGTTGAAACGTGCCCTTTTTGTTAATACAGGTCTAACTGCGTAACACTGTATAAGGAATGCTTTCCTCTGATAAGGTGCACTGCGGAGTAGAGGAGATAAAAAATATCCTTCCTATTCCTCTTGTTGCTTCTTAAAAAAAAAAAAAAAAAAAATCCTTCCTAAACTCTACACCTTTTAAGACCAAACCTCTGGGAGTTTGTATTACTTGCTCAAATTGTTTACATGGTAATGTAAAAAGATAAGTCTTGAATTTCCACGTAAATCCTAAAATTTGAGCTCAGCCCAAGTCTTGAAATTATTTTTGCAAGTGAGGATCCTTTGCCAAGAAATCCTTTCTAGTTCTTAATCTGGTACTAGTCCGCTTCTGGATACCGAGCCGCGTGTTCAACGCAGGATGTAAGCGGTTAGTCAATTCCTGAGGCGCCCATATTTCTTCATTTTCCTTGTTAAGATCTTGGTAATAATCCAACCCAAGAAATAGAATTAAATCCAGGCTGCATATGTATGAGAACTATTCTTCATTGAACTAAAAATGAACCTGAGCTGCCATTTTGAAATCTTTGCTAAAAGCCAACTAAAATTAAATCATGAGAAAAATATTCCAAGTCATATTTTCAGAGGCAAACCAATTCAAGCCAATCTTAGCTGTGTTATGCTTAGATGTACATGCCACCTTTTTCCAATGCCAGGTAGCAAACACACTGACCACCCTATTGTAGATCGCAGCTACCACACCCTGGCATATACCCTACGTTTCCTAAGCTCCTTTGCTGATTTATTTTTCCGCAAAGCACTTATCACAATTTGACAAACTCTATGTTTTGCTTATTTCTTTTATTTTTTTTTTGTCTGTCCTCTCCTTTGGAAGGTAAACTTCATGAAGGCCTGGATTTTAGTCTGGCTGGTCACTGCCATATCCACGGGGCCTAGCAAAATGCCGGGCACATATTTTCATTCAACAAACACTGTTGCACGAACGTTACATCTACATATTAATTTTTCTTTTTTACTTTTGGAAGCATATAAGCAATGCTCCCCAGAAATAGGAAAGGCACAGAGAGTCTTTAATTTCAGTCAGTCATCCAACATTTACTTATCCAACTGCCTTTTATTTGTTTGTTTGTTTGTTTGTTTGTTTGAGTCAGCCCCTGTCACCTGGGGCTGGAGTACAGTGTTGTCATCACAGCTCACAGCAACCTCCAACACATGGGCTCAAGCAATTCTCCGGCCTCAGCCTCCCAAGTTTATAGCTGGGACTCCAAGCTGAATGCCTTTGATGAATGTGCTGTGTATGGGTGAGTCAGTTGTTGTGGAGGGAATGATATAAAGCTTATGGCAAGGATCCTGCCTCTAAGAAATTTGTAATAAACTTCAGACACAAAAATAGATCCAACATATTAAATAAAACTAATTAAACAAAAATACCAGACAACAAAGTCTTCCCAAACATGATAAATATTGACTTGAGGCAGAACGCAGTGGCTCATGCCTGTAATCCTAGCACTCTGGGAGGCTGAGGCAGGCCCTGGATTGCTCCAGGGTGGGAGTTCAAGACCAGCCTGAGCAAGAGCAAGACCCCCATCTCTGCTATAAATAGAAAAAAATTAATTGGCCAACTAATATATATAGAAAAAATTAGCCGGGCATGGTATCGCATGCCTGTAGTCCCAGCTACTCGGGAGGCTGAGGCAACAGGATCACTTGAGTCCAGGAGTTTGAGGTTGCTGTGAGCTAGGTTGACACCATGGCACTCACTCTAGCCTGGGCAACAAAGTGAAACTCTGTCTCAAATATGTATATATATATATACTGACTTGAGCACTTAAGAAAGAGAAAAGCACATAGTGGGAAAAAGAGAATATGTTCAGTGGACAGTAAAGAGGGATTTTAGACAAATGATTCTAAGAATGGAATATTAAGAAATAAAGCAGGTGGCTCACGCCTGTAATCCTAGCACTCTGGGAGTCCGAGGCGGGTGGATTGCTCGAGGTTGGGAGTTCGAAACCATCCTGAGCGAGACCCCGTCTCTACTAAAAATAGAAAGAAATTAATTGACCAACTAAAAATATATATACAAAAAACTAGCCGGGCATGGTGGCACATGCCTGTAGTCCCAGCTACTTGGGAGGCTGAGGCAGGAGGATCGTTTGAGCCCAGGAGTTTGAGGTTGCTGTGAGCTAGGCTGACGCCACGGCACTCACTCTAGCCTGGGCAACAAAAGTGAGACTCTGTCTCAAAAAAAAAAAAAAAAAAAAAAAGAAATAAAGCAGGTGGCTCACGCCTGTAATCCTAGCACTCTGGGAGGCCGAGGCGGGTGGATCACTCAAGGTCAGGAGTTCAAGACCAGTCTGAGCAAGAGCGAGACCCCCATCTCTACTAAAAATAGAAAGGAATTAGTTGGCCAACTAAAAATATATAGAAAAAAACATTAATGCCAGATCAGTGGGACTGGAAGCAGAAAGATTAGTTGGGGAACTGTTACAAGAGTTTGTTTCGATGCTCAAAGTAGAGTCCTGTGGTATAAACGAGAAGAAAAGGCCGAGTGGCAAAGGTGGGTAAGCATGACTCAGCGACTAACTTGATACAGGGACAATGAAGATGCAGCAGCCTGAAAATATGACAGAATCCATCAAAATAAGAAAGTCACATGGGACAGATGATGATGTGTGTGGTTTTAGAACCCAGAGTTTGCTGTACTAGCAAGATATCCCAGTAAAATCTCCAACAGGAAGCTGTCCATAGGTGGGGACAAGGACACCAGGTGCAAAGACAGACTAGCTCTCATTGCCCCCCAAGGAAACTGGTGTGGTTTTTTCTTTTGAGACAGAGTCTCGCTTTATTGCCCAGGCTAGAGTGAGTCCGTGGCATCAGCCTAGCTCACAGCAACCTCAAACTCCTGGGCTCAAGCAGTCCTGCTGCCTCAGCCTCCCAAGTAGCTGGGACCACAGGCATGCACCACCATGCCCGGCTAATTTTTTCTATATATATTAGTTGGCAATTCATTTCTTTCTATTTATAGTAGAGACAGGGTCTCGCTCTTGCTCAGGCTGGTTTTGAACTCCTAACCTCGAGCAATCTGCCCGCCTTGGCCTCCCAGAGTGCTAGGATTACAGGCGTGAGCCACTGCGCCCGGGCTGGAAACTGATGTTGCAACAACTTTCTGCACGAACTACTTCTTCGTTAGACGAAAGCCCTCTGCCTGTTCTTTTCCACAGTGCTGTCTACATAGGTTGGCATCCCAGCGTTCCTCTCTGGATTGCTAATTTTTAAAATTAGGCAAATAATACATAAATACATTCTTACAGTAAAAATTCAAACCATAGGCCAGGCACAGTGGCTCATGCCTGTAATCCTAGCACTCTGGGAGGCCAAGGTGGGAGTGGGTCAGGAGTTCAAGAGCAGCATGAGCAAGAGCGAGACTCCGTGTCTACTAAAAATAGAAAGAAGTTATCTGGACAACTAAAAATATATATATAGAAAAAATTAGCCGGCATGGTGGCGCATGCCTGTAGTCCCAGCTACTCGGGAGGCAGCAGGATTGCTTGAGCCCAGGAGTGTGAGGTTGCTGTGAGCTAGGCTGACGCCACGGCACTCTAGCCCAGGCAACAGAGGGAGACTCTGTCTTAAAAAATAAATAAAAATTTAAAAAAATTCAAACCATAAAGGGAAAGTTCCCATTGACCTCTTCCCCAGTCTGGTCACCAGAGGTGACACGTGTGAACTGCTTTTCTGTGTGGCTGCACGTATACACAGCACACGTAGAAATAGGTGCGTTTGCATTAGTCTGCTTTACCTAAGTAACCATGCGGAGGTCCCTGCAGCTGCTGAGGAGGACATTGCCCATTTGTGTGTCGCTGCAAGGAGCCCAGGCAGGGAGCTCAGCTGCCAGGCGCCAGGACATCCAGGAATTAGACTGACACAAACTTCAGGGAAGACTTCGAATGTTAGAAGTTGACTGATGCGTTAGGTTCGACACTCCCCTGGCAATCTTGTTTTAACTCCAGTCCTTAGGGAGCAAGATTCAAAGCCATCACTTCTCCAGCAAAGATTCGTTTTTTTAAAACTTGGATTTTATATTCCCAGAAATTCTTAGTATTTCTAGATTCTCTATTTCTATTTTTTCATGGCTTTTGTTCCAGTCCTTACCTTTTCTCTCCAGGATTGTTCACTCCAGTTACCTCATCTAAAAAGACCTGGAATAAGAAGTAATGGTGGGTGTCTGTTCGTTCTACTTTGATCAAAAGCTGCAGAAATTTTATACTTTTGTGTGTAGTGCCTGGTTAAAACTTCCTAAAGCCATAGTAATTACATGCCTACTTATAATAATGATTTACTTCAAATCATGCTTAAATATTGCAGCAACATGCATTTTATTTAGCACAATCCATTTTTAAAGTTCTAACTCTGGGAAGCTATGTGTGTTCATAATTATAGTTTATTTGAATGCATAGTATTTTTGGAACAGTGAAGTACCATACTTTGAGGGGGCGGAATGAAAATAATTTATGTATTTTTAAATGAACTAAAGTTTTTCTTAATGTTCAGTATATAGGATAATTTTAAAATTCATTGGTTCTGTTTTATGTCATAAGCTATGAATAAAAGTATCTTTATACAATGGAATCTCACTGTTATGGTTTTCGAATCCATGCCATGTGACCACCACTAACAACTCTGATAATTGTGGTGATCAAACCTTCTTTCAGAGGTTTTTCTCTTATAGTGAACGCCATACCAAATAACTATTACAAGTAAGTGGAGGTATCTTTCATCGGCTCAGCTGAGAATAATTTATATTCCATTAATAACTAATTGTAATCACATTCTTAGAAAAGTATGGCTGAAGCCACTTTGAAAACTCATCCAATCCATTTGCCTAATTTCAGATGAGAGTATAACTGATTTTAAAGGCATTCAGGGGACTACTCTGGGGCTTTTTCCAGTAACTCATTCCACAATTCCACAGCCCTTTTCAAAACTCAGCATCTAGCAGTGTGCTTTCTGTGGAGGCAGATTCAAAATAGATCCTGCCAAAGTTCAGCCTGCCCACCCCAAGGAAATTTTAGAAAAACACATACTAAAATTATAGAGGAATATGATTCATGAGTGGAAAGATGACTTGGGGGTGGGGTTATCCCAGAAACACGTTCTGGAAGAGGAATGATTTGATCTGGACTTTGGTGGACAGGAGGACTGAGGTAGCAGAGAAGGGAAGGGAGGAGCTGCCTGGGTGTGGAAGGAACACAAGGAATTAATTCCCGGCAGGAATTGAGGTCTGCCCCCGCCGGAAGTGCAGAGTGGCAGTGAGCGTGAAGAGGAAAGACAGGACGTCTTCCCAGGGGCCCCTCGAAGCTTGGGTGAGGGGTAGTTTGAAAATGATCTGTTAATTATAGGCTGGGCGTGGTGGCTCATGCCTATAATCCCAGCACATGGGGAAGCCAAGACAGGAAGATTGCTTGAGACCAGGAGTTCGAGACCTACCTGGGCAACATGGCAAGACTCTGTCTCTACAAAAAATAGAAAAATTAGCCAGATGTGGTAGCTACTGGGAAGGCTGACATAGGAGGATAGCTTGAGCCTCAGGAGTGTGAGGCTGCAGTAAGCTGTGATGACGCCACTGCACTCCAGCCCAAGCAACAGAGACCCTGTCTCTAAAAAACAGAAGGAAAGAAAGAAAATGTTCTAGTAAGCTATAAAACACTGACCCTTCTTAACAAGGGAGTAAAACCCTCAAGCATGGGCCGGGTACGGTGGCTCACGCTTGTAATCCTAGCACTCTGGGAGGTCGAGGCTGGTGGATTGTTCGAGGTCAGGAGTTCAAAACCAGCCTAGAAAGAAATTAATTGGCTAATTAAAAATATCTATTAAAAAAATTAGCTGGGCATGATGGCACATGCCTATAGTCCCAGCTACTTGGGAGGCTGAGGCAGGAGGATCGCTTGAGCCCAGGAGTTTGAGGTTGCTGTGAGCTAGGCTTACGCCACGGCACTCTAGCCCGGGCAACAGAGTGAGACTCTGTCTCGAAAAAAAAAAAAGATATATTGTTGGAAGAGAAAAGCAAGTTACAAAATATTGTTTATAGTTTGATCCTACATATGTAAAAGAAACAATAATTATTACTGGAGAGTCATGGCTTGTTCAGCATTTCATCTTAGGTTAGGAAAAGATCACACCAATGAACACATGTACAAAGGGACAATGGAAGACGGAAATTGCATTTTCCATGTAATCAAAATGTGTCATATTTGTTCAACTTACCAATTACACACAGAGATACACATACACACCCTTTTTTTTCTTTTGCCTAAATAGGATGCCTCTGCAATACTCTTTTTTTTTTTTTAAGACAGAGTCTCACTTTGTTGCCCAGGCTATAGTGAGTGCCGTGGCGTCAGCCTAGCTCACAGCAACCTCAAACTCCTGGGCTCAAGCAATCCTACTGCCTCAGCCTCCCAAGTAGCTGGGACTACAGGCATGTGCCACCATGCCGGCTAATTTTTTCTATATATATATTAGTTGCCAATTAATTTCTTTCTATTTATAGTAGAGACGGGGTCTCGCTCAGGCTGGTTTCGAACTCCTGACCTGGAGCAGTCCGCCCGCCTCGGCCTCCCAGACTGCTAGGATTACAGGCGTGAGCCATGCAATACTCTTTAGACAGGATGCTAATGAGGAAATCTGAATGCTAGAACTGCCTCTACACTTTGAATCAGTAAATTAATCACTCCAATTTTTTATTACCTTGTGTGAAAAATGGAGCTAATAACAGCCTACCTACATCTTAGATTTATTGTGAACATCAAATTACATCACAGGAGCAGAATTATTTTGCAGAGTTAAGAATCGTTCTAGTAGTGTCATCAAATACAACCCAACAGACTAGGGATCCCAAAATCAAATGCCTGCAGGAGGCCAGGACAGTAACTAATACCTAGATCAGGCCAGGGATAAGATGGTGAATACCGACTGACAACTGACCTTAAGTTGGGAGCAATACAGTGTCAGTGCATGTCGTGAGCTAGAAATGAACCCTTCCTGCCCAGTTAGAGCAGCCACTTGTGCCCTGTAGAAATATAAGCCATGTTGCTGCATCTTTTGATATTTCAAGGGAAGCCAGAAATTCTGATTATTATGTAAAATATTCTAATCTTTCCATATTGTCAACTGATTTAAATAGCAAATACTGCACTTGCTAACTATGGGGTAGTAATGAATAAAGGCCAGATGCAGTCCCCAGGCATCACTTCATAATTCTACACCTAGAATATAAGACCTTGACTTTTATCTCTGTGGTCTCAGCGCTTTATATAATGTCTGATATATTTGGTGCTTAATAAATGCTGGTGAAATGGATGCTGCTAAGTTGAAAGACTGTTTCTGCAGGTGAAGATATCAAACAGCTCAACGTTGCCTTTTGTGTGTTCTTTATATATGTAAATTAATTCAATGCATCCTCCTTTTGTTTTTCTCACTGGGTCAAAGCAGAATCTGAAGAAAGAAGTAGAAGAGGCCTAACAGGGTGGCTCACGCCTGTAATCCTAGCCTCTGGGAGGCTGAGGAGGGCGGATTGCTCAAGGTCAGGAGTTCAAAACCAGCCTGAGCAAGAGCAAGACCCGTCCCTACTATAAATAGAATGAAATTAATTGGACAACTAATATATATAGAAAAAACTGGCTGGGCATGGTGGCGCATGCCTGTAGTCCCAGCTACTCAGGAGGCTGAGGCAGCAAGATTGCTAAGCCCAGGAGTTTGAGGTTGCTGTGAGCTAGGCTGACGCCACGGCACTCACTCTATCCTGGGCAACAAAGTGAGACTCTGTCTCAAAAAAAAAGAAGAAGTAGAAGAAAGTTAAAGGAATAGATGCAAAAAAGGAGAGACCGGGTGTCAGACAGGTGGGGGGGGAGGGGGGATGGGTGTATACAAACACAATGAGTGAGATGTGCAAACGTTTGGGGGATGGTCACGCTTGAGGCTCTGACTCGAGGGGAGAGGGGGGCATGGGCAATATACGTAACCTTAACACTTATACCCCCATAATATGCTAAAAAAAAAAATAGGAGACCAACGTGAGCAAAAAGATAAACACACTAAATCAATAAAACCATAAGATATTTAGTTATGTCCGGTGCTCTATGAAACTCGTGTAATGAGGCTAACTGGTCTGAGTGAGGTGGACGAACTCGGCCAACTGAAAGTTCTGTGAGAAGGCACCGAGCTCAGGGGAGGTGGGTGTCTCTCGTGGGCACAGCTGGTGGTCAGAGAGGATTTCCGAGGGATGTGATACTGCTATTCGACTCAACAAACTTCTATGGAACGTTTGGGACGTCGGCCAATGAAACAAAGATCGCCCAGTGCTGGTGGAACTTGCATTTCAGTGGAGGAGCCGGATGAGAGACACACTGAACTGGGACGTTGCACAGTTCGTTAGAAGAGGTGGTGGCCAGTTTCACGCGCCAGCTGTCTGGGCTGCAGTCCCAGCGGTTCGGCCGAACGCTCGTGTGGGTGCAGCTGTGGAGGTCGTCCCGGGCAACCTGGGCCTGGTGCAGTCGGGAGAAAGACCTTACACGTGGAACCGGGCTGCCCAAAGAACAAGTGGTTCTGCCCTCGGACTGCAGCGTCCGCTCGTGCCTGGGGCTTCCAGGCTGCTCTTCCTGGCAGCCTGCCCTGCAGATCCTGGCAGACGGATTTATACATAGAGACACCGTGTTTCCCCGAAAATAAGACCTACCCATAAAATAAGCCCTAGCAGGATTTCTGAGCACTTGTGCAATAGAAGCCCTACCCTGAAAATAAGCCCTAGTGACGGGCGTGGCTGCGCAGCGCGTCTGCACAACCCATGCATTTCATCTCGGAGCGGGAAAGAAGACGAGCAGCCCTTCTCATCCACCCCGTGAGAACTCTAGTGCTCGACAGGAGAGATTGGGGCCAATAGTTGTAAAGGAATAGAGTCGCAAGACATTCAGGATGGAATTTGGGGTGTGGAGAGTGATGATGATGTTCCAGAAGAAGACGACTTCACTGTATTTGAATCAATGTAGACTGTTGTACCGTACTTAAAATAAAAAAACACATCCTCTGAAAATAAGCCCTAGGGTGTCTTCCTGAGAAAAAATAAATATAAGACCCCGTCTTATTTTCAGGGAAACACGGTAGGTGAGGATTGGCAGAGGAGGGCTCAGACCTTGCAGGACTGTGGACCATCGTAAGGACCTTTGATTTCACGCTGGGTGAACGGATAATCATTGCAGAGTGTGGTTCTCTGCATGGTGACACGATTGGACTTTGTTTTTAAGGGATTGTTTCCATTTTAAAAACACTACTGTGTTGAGAAGGAATTACGGGGTGGGGATGGAGGGATGTAAGGGCAAAAGCAGGGAAATCTGATGAAGTATCACGATAACCCAGGCTCCAGGTAAGGTGATGTCTGATCCAAGCCTGGAACACAGACCTGGCGTTCGGGTGGCACACACCTGGCTGGTTGTGCCCAGGCCACGCCAGTTGCTAACATCTCAGACACCCCTTCTTGAGGGACGGTGGGGGGTAGGCAGTCAGCGAAAGCAGGCAGGAAGGTTTTCCTCACGTGCAGAGGTGTGGAAGCCTGAGAAGGCTCACCCCATTCAGGAGTTTCCGCGACGACCACATGCCTTGAACTAACGACAAATACTGTTGTAATAGACGACTACCGACATGCTGTGTTCCACACACTTTCCTAAATACTTTCCACGCACGGTACAAAGACTCAGTTGTCGTGTACAGCTAATTGATCACAACTAGTTACAGATTCCTTTTTTTCTTTCTCCACTCCCACTGCTTCACTTGACTAGCCTTTAAAATTGATTAATTAATTAAGGATTTATTTAAAACCCTATTGTATTTGTATCAGTCAGCCGTTGCTGCGTAACAAATCATGCCAAAATGTAATGAATCTGTCACCACTTATTTACTCAAGATTCTGTGAGTTGGCAGTTCATACATTGTGAGCTGGAATCACTTGTGAGTTTGCTAACTAGGCCCGTTAGCTGGGCGTGGCTGGTTCCAGATACCTGTCCACAAGTCTAGCGTTGACTTGAAGGGTGGGGCCAACTGAGACAGGTGTTTCCCAGAATCCAACAGGCTAACCCAGGCCTCTCCAGGGTGTGGCCGGGTTCCAGAAAGCGGCAAGCAAGCGTGTGCACAACTCAGCGAAGGTGCGGGCACCTATCTCAGCACTCTGCTCGTGCTGTGGACCAGGAAGGCCACTCAGCCACGCCCCAGATCAGTATTGTTGAGGACTTCAGTGGGGCATGCCTTCAGGAAGGCGTGACACATAGGGTCTCCCATGATTGCAGCAGCCCAGCACGATCGTTACAAACCCTGTGAGGCAGGTATTACGAATGTCCCCATCTTTATTTTCTATAATATTTTTTGTTTTTTGGGTTTCTTTTTTTTTTTTTTTGAGACGGAGTCTCCCTCTGTTGCTTGGGCTAGAGTGCCGTGGCATCAGCCTAGCTCACAGCAACCTCCAACTCCTGGGCTCAGGCGATCCTCCTGCCTCAGCCTCCCGAGTAGCTGGGACTACAAGCATGAACCACTGTGCCCGGCTGATTTTTTAAATATATTTTTAGTTGTCCAGCTAATTTCTTTCTATTTTTGGTAGAGATGGGCTCTCGCTCTTGCTCAGGCTGGTTTTGAACTCTTGACCTCGAGCAATCCGCCCACCTCGGCCTCCCAGAGTGCCAGAATTACAGGCGTGAGCCACCGCGCCCAGCCTGTCCCCAGGTTTAGATGAGGAAGCTGAAGCCCCAGAAGGTGTTAGGTAACCAATAACCAGTAGCCGCAATTTAGACCCAGACACTCTTCTGCAGAGACTGGCTGGTCACCACTGTCCGTGCCTGAGGGAGAGGCGGGAGGTGAAGCAGGAGGGCAGGGGCAGGTCGTGCTGGACAGGTCCCTCTGCGGGGGCAGCAGCAGTGGGTGGAGCACCCGTGGGTTGGGATTCCTGGAGAAAGAAAAAAGAAAAGCTTCAGCCAGAAAGTGGAGTCGGACTCCCAGGCTGGGAGAAGCAGCAGCCTGTGTCCAACCCAGAGGGCAGGAGGAGGCGAAGAGAAGTGGGCGTCTGGGCAACGAGATGCGAGGAGGCCGGGAGGATGGAGTGGGAAGAGCGCTCTGCAGGTCTCCGCTGGAAAACCAGGGCGAACCTTGCGCCTCTGGGGCGAGCCGTGCCTGGAGAGCGATGCCTGGCTGTGCAGCAATGTGTCTGCAGTGGTGGTCCTGGCGGCAGAAATGAGATTCGTTCTGCTCCCTCCTGTGAGGGTGCGGGCGTGTGCAAGCCGGGAAGGGAGAGTGTGCCGGGACAGCAGGGAGCAGCTCGCGCGTATTTATAGACGCCCAGCACACGACACACGCCCACGCCGCAACCCTCCCGGGAGCGGGGGCTGGAGAGCACACGCAGCCTGCACCGTCCTCATCCTCACCCCACACGGGGTGCAGCTGGGGGCACGACTCAGTCCCCTGTAGCGCCCGACCGCGCTCCTCACCGCTGCGGAACGGATTGCTGGAAGGCACCCGGCAGAGTCACTGTGAATGCGAGGTTTTCCTTTCATCCAAACACTGGCAGCGACGTGATCCGTCTGAATCTTTCAAGGTCAAGATGCCATCGACCGTGACCTCTGGTGGATGGACGGATGACAGGACAGCCAGAGGTTGGAACTCTCCCCTCTCACCCCATGCATAAAGTATATTGCTTTTATGATCCAGAAAATTCTTTTTTTTTTTTTTTTTTTTTGAGACAGAGTCTCACTCTGTTGCCCAGGCTAGAGTGAGTGCCGTGGTGTCAGCCTAGCTCACAGCAACCTCAAACTCCTGGGCTCAAGCGATCCTCCTGCCTCAGCCTCCTGAGTAGCTGGGACTACAGGCGTGCACCAGCATGCCCGGCTAATTTTTTCTATGTATGTTTAGTTATTCAGCTAATTTCTTTTTATTTATTTATTTATTTTTATTTTTTTTTTTTAGAGATGGGGTCTGGCTCTTGCCCAGGCTGGTCTCAAACTCCTGAGCTCAAAGGATCCGCCTGCCTTGGCCTCTCAGAGTGCTAGGATGACAGGCGTGAGCCACCGCACCCAGCCTTTTTTTTTTTTTGCATTTTTTTTTTTTTTTTTTTTTTTGAGACAGAGTCTCACTTTGTTGCCCAGGCTAGAGTGAGTGCCGTGGCGTCAGCCTAGCTCACAGCAACCTCAAACTCCTGGGCTCGAGCGATCCTTCTGCCTCAGCCTCCCGGGTAGCTGGAACTACAGGCATGCGCCACCATGCCCGGCTAATTTTTTATATATATATCAGTTGGCCAATTAATTTCTTTGTATTTATAGTAGAGACGGGGTCTCACTCTTGCTCAGGCTGGTTTTGAACTCCTGACCTTGAGCAATCCGCCCGCCTCGGCCTCCCAAGAGCTAGGATTACAGGCGTGAGCCACAGCGCCCGGCCTTTTTTTTGCATTTTTAATCATGGCATGGAGCTAATAGAGTGCTCTGGTGGGGGGAGTGTTAGATAATCTGCCTGGGTTCACAGGAAAAAAGGAGAAATAAAGCAAGTAGAATTTATGAGCGTCATTGATTGAAAAAAAGGAAGAGGGGTTGAGGGTAAGGTACCTTCCCTTTCTTCCCTGCCGTTTCCTCTTGGCAGGAGGGCGTTCTGTGCCACTCCTGGTCACCGGCCTGCGCCCTGGGGAGAGCTCTCTCCTGGGGTTCCAGCAGCCCAGGAGGGGAAAAGGGTAGTAAGGCAGGAAAAGCAAAACAAAATAAAACTGTTTTTATTTTAAATTCAGACAGAGTTAAGGACTATGTCCACTAAAAAAAATGATGTTGGAAATCATTCAGTCATTCACATCAGCAAAGGTTCAGTGTCCCATAGTGGCGCCCTGTCTGAAGGCTGACCGCTAGGACGTTATGCACAAGTGAGCAAAATATCAATGTAAGTAGAAAGTGTTATATGGACGCTTCTAAAATCTGCAGAAACTCAGCGGTGAGAGCCACTTGGTTAGGAAAGGCAGGAAGGGGCAGTGACAGGGACGGTGACTTGAGCTGAACCTTTAGGATGGGTAGGGTTTCCATGGTAGCGATGACAGGCCGGGAAATACAATGACCTGCCCCTGCCTGGCCTGAGCTTGCAACTCCACCTCCTGGAGACTGAGCGTCTGCCTCTATAAAATGGGGATTTGAGGACCTGGAAGGTTCTCACTCCCCCCCACTCCAATTCATCTGCGTTCCAGCGTGTGCCGCGTGGACTTTAATTGAGCTTGGCTAATGTTTGCCTGGATCTCGACCAAGACGTTTCCCACCCATCTTGTCTTTTACAGCACTGCTTGGCCTTCCTCTGTTTCCTTCCATTTGTCCTCTTTAAGTTAACAATGAAATTATCACGGTTTGTCTAAGTATGGCTGTCCGACTTCGCCACGGTTATGCCGAGTGTGAACCACCCCGAGGTTGGGAGTTCGAGGCATGACCTTTCCCGCTCACCGGCTGCTGGGGCAGCGGCACCTGGCTGGGTGGCCGGCCGGGACCGTGTCGTCACGATCACTTTCAAATCGCGCGGTGGCCCCTTGCCGTGGCCTGCACGCCTCCTCACACGCTGCTCGTGAGGGAAAAGGTACTGGAAGCATCGTCAGATAAATCAACACAGAACCCAGAAAATCCTCCAGAATCCTCTTTTTTTTTTTTTCGAGACAGTCTCACTTTGTTGCCCAGGCTAGAGTGAGTGCCGTGGCGTCAGCCTCGCTCACAGCAACCTCAAACTCCGGGGCTCAGCGATCCTCCTGCCTCAGCCTCCCGAGTAGCTGGGACTACAGGCATGCGCCACCATGCCTGGCTAATTTTTTGTATATATATTTTTAGTTGGCCAATTAATTTATTTCTATTTTTGGTAGAGACGGGGTCTCGCTCAGGCTGGTTTCGAACTCCTGATCTTGAGCAATCCGCCCGCCTCGGCCTCCCAAAGTGTTGGGATTACAGGCGTGAGCCACCGCGCCCGGCCTGAGAATCCTCTGTAATGTTAGAGTGAATGTCCCAGAAATAGCGAAAGTCCAAGCGTGAGGAATGGCCGTCCGGGCTGTTTTCCGCAAGGCTCACACGCATGACACGGTCACTGGGTGATGAGGGTGATGAGGGTGACGGTGGGGATTCCGGGACACTAAACGAAACCTAGTATTTGAGAAGTGGGAATTGTTCCAGCCTAGGCAAGGTCATGACCTTTGTACTTTGTCTGGAGAAAGTGTTTGCCAAATAAATTATTCATGAAAGAGGAACCCCCAGAGGGAACTATGAGTCCTCTTTAGGAAGTCCTTCCCAGCACTCTTCATGTTCTGTAGCCGCGTTTATTTGCATGTGAATCATGAACTAATTAAAACTGATGTTTAGCTGTTTGTTAAAACCGGTCCAAAAGGAACTCTCTGCAGAAATTCCTGAGGATCAGCTCACATTCCAAGAGAGCTTTGAAAACACTGTGAACTAAAATAAAATTTCAGGCCGGGCGTGGTGGCTCACGCCTGTAATCCTAGCACTTTGGGAGGCCGAGGCGGGCGGATTGCTCAAGGTCAGGAGTTCGAAACCAGCCTGAGCGAGACCCCGTCTCTACCAAAAATAGAAATAAATTAATTGACCAACTAAAAATATATATACAAAAAATTAGCCGGGCATGGTGGCGCATGCCTGTAGTCCCAGCTACTCGGGAGGCTGAGGCAGGAGGATCGCTGAGCCCCGGAGATTGAGGTTGCTGTGAGCCAGGCTGACGCCACGGCACTCACTCTAGCCTGGGCAACAAAGTGAGACTCTGTCTAAAAAAATAAAATAAAATAGGCCGGGCGCTGTGGCTCACGCCTGTAATCCTAGCTCTTGGGAGGCCGAGGCGGGCGGATTGCTCGAGGTCAGGAGTTCAAAACCAGCCTGAGCAAGAGCGAGACCCCGTCTCTACTATAAAATAGAAAGAAATTAATTGGCCAACTGATATATATATAAAAAAATTAGCCGGGCATGGTGGCGCATGCCTGTAGTCCCAGCTACTCGGGAGGCTGAGGCAGGAGGATCGCTTGAGCCCAGGAGTTTGAGGTTGCTGTGAGGTAGGCTGACGCCACGGCACTCACTCTAGCCTGGACAACAAAGTGAGACTCTGTCTCAAAAAAAATAAATAAATAAATAAAATAAAATAAAATAAAATAAAATTTCAAGGCTCAACCCACCAGCTGACTGAATGGACCTCCATTCAGTCAGCCAAAGGAATATCCTAAAACTAAATTGCCCCCCTTCTTGGGGATATCCTTCATAACCCATTAACAGGCCTAAGGGTATGCAAGACAAACATGCAGCTCCTCAATTTACACAACAAATCTGGTGGCTTGTCTCTGATAACAGCTCCTTATGTTGAAAAACTCCAAGCCTTTAGACAAAGCTTCATGTCTTTAACCAATTACAAGCCAAAGAATCTTTAAACACACCTATAACCTGTAAGCCCCCGCTTCGAGATGGCCCACCTTTTCAGGCCAAACTGATGTATGTCTCCTACGTATTAATTTATGACTTTACCTGTAACCCCTGTCTCCCTGAAATGTATAAAACCAACTGTAACCCAGTCACAGTGAGTCCATTTGCTCAAAGATTCTTGGGCATGGCTCCGGGTCATGGTCCTCAAATTTGGCTCAGAGTAAATCTCTTTGAAACTATTTTACAGACTTTGGCCTTTTTTTCTGTTGACAATGCAAACTTGTGGATCTCACAAATAACTTTATAAATCAGACTTTAATTCACTTGAGTCTTTCAGACAATTATTCTGAATTACAGTTTTCACTGTGTCAAGCAATTGTACCCACCTACTAAAGACTTTTATTTTATTTTATTTTTATTTTTTCCATCACATTTCTGTCTACAATACTAAAGACTTTTAACAGAGCATTTTAGGAAGGATAGCAAATGGAGGATGACTTTGGATGTTTTAACCGAGCTAAGTCAGTCAGGCAGACAGACCTGGCTGCTCGCTGCGGGCCCCACCTGCGCCTCACGGCCGGGAAGGACAGGTCCTGGGAAAGGCAAGAGGCCAGGAGCGTGGTCCTTCCAGAGGCGGATAAAAGGAGTCTTCCCGCATAGGGCACGTGGGGGCCGGCTGTCCCTAGTGGTTCCTCTCTAGTAGTTCTGTGTGGTCGTGGGGGCGTGCATGGGTGTGCGTGTGAGAGCACGCGTGTGTTTGCAATTTGTTTCCAAATGATATATGCTTTTGATTACTATTTGTGTTTCCACTTTCTGGCAGAAAGACTTTGTCACCCTAATATGTTAAATATCTGCATTGTAGTGAACGGCATTTTTTGTTTGTTTGTTCATTTTTTGAGACAGAGTACATGTGACTTTGACATCATTTGTTCCTACATGTTCAACATTTTACATGTGTCTTATCCTGAACAATGTTTGTTTGTTTGTTTGTTTATTTTAGACAGAGTCTCACTTTGTTATCCAGGCTAGAGTGAGTGCCGTGGCGTCAGCCTAGCTCACAGCAACCTCAAACTCCTGGGCTCAAGCGATCCTCCTGCCTCAGCCTCCCGAGTAGCTGGGACTACAGGCATGCGACACCATACCCAGCTAAATTTTTCTATATATATTAGTTGGCCAATTAATTTCTTTCTATTTATAATAGAGACGGAGTCTCGCTCTTGCTCAGGCTGGTTTCGAACTCCTGACCTCGAGCGATCCTCCTTCCTGGGCCTCCCAGAGTGCTAGGATTACAGACGTGAGCCACTGCGCCCGGCCGGCATTTTTTACTTATTACCGTATGTTCAACTTCATCATCTATGACTTGTGATCCTTTGTTTGTTCATGAACTTAAAAATCAAGTGCATTTTTCCTAATTTTCTCTTTCTGCCCAAGTGCACGCGCCTCTCCCCCTCAGTCTCTGCTTCCCCAGTCACCCACCGCCCCAGTCAGATCCCAAACCTTCGCAGTTGCCACTTGGCCAGGGCGATGTTTGTCTGCTTCAGCTCTGAAATGCGGTGCCAAGCATTTCCACTGAACTTGGCCGTTCATCAAACTAATCAAGGCACAGATTAAGTCGTCCAAATCCACAGCTTGCTCCCGAACAGCGCGGATGGGAGCGGGAGGAACGGAACACTCTGGTACTGAGCGATCCTACTCTCCCTCTGTCTCCCCTTCGCCAAGGAAATTCCCTCCAGCTCCCTGCTGAACGACCAGCTCTTTAGCCCTCCCTCCTGTGCAGTGAACTTCGGCGCTTATTAGTGCTTCTCAGTCTTTCAACCTGCACACCTAGTTTTTTCCCTGAATTTTACCTTCTATAGTTTTATTACAAAAATCAAGTTTTTAGTTTTACAAAAATCAAGTTTATAGTTTTTTGGCTTTGTTTTCTTTCTTTCTTTTTTTGAGACAGAGTCTCACTTTGTTGCCCAGGGTAGAGTGAGTGCCATGGCGTCAGCCTAGCTCACAGCAACCTCAAACTCCTGGGCTCAAGCAAAGCCTCAGCCTCCCAAGTAGCTGGGACTACAGGCATGCACCACCATGCCCGGCTAACTTTTTCTATATATATGAGTTGGTCAATTAATTTCTTTCTATTTATAGTAGAGTCAGGGTCTCACTCTTGCTCAGGCTGGTTTGGAACTCCTGACCTGGAGCAATCCACCTGCCTCGGCCTCCCAGTGTGCTAGGATTATAGGCATGAGCCACCGCGCCCGGCCTGGTTTTTTTGTTGTTGTTGTTGAGACAGAGTCTCACTGTGTTGCCCAGGCTAGAGTGAGTGCCATGGCGTCGGCCTAGCTCACAGCAACCTCAAACTCCTGGGCTCAAGAGATCCTCCTGCCTCAGCCTCCCAAGTAGCTGGGACTACAGGCATGCGCCACCATGCCCGGCTCATTTTTTCTATATATTTTTAGATGTCCAATTGACTTATTTCTATTTTTAGTAGAGACGGGGTCTTGCTCTTGCTCAGGCTGACCTTGAACGATCCACCCACCTCGGCCTCCCAGAGTGTTAGGATCACAGGCATGAGCCACCACGCCCGGCCCCAAGTTTATAGTTTTATTACAAACATCAGCTTGTCTGATTTCTTCTCCTTCTCCTGTCCTTTCACCTGCCCCCGCTCCATTTATGCCCATGTCTGACCAGTCTCAAGTTCAGGACGGCAGACGCTGGCAGAAACAGCCTGTGCCGCTATTCCCGTCACAGTCCTCGGGTCTGATATGTAAATAAACCTTCCCGTTCTCAGACAGGTACCAGCTCCTGTGTTCCTGCCAAGGTGCACACGTGTGATGGAGAAAAACGCTGCCCAAACACCCACGGTAAGATCAAAGTGACGTGATGCTCTCGGTTGCTATCCCAGGAGAGGAAGACCTGTCTGTTCTATAGCCCCTGGCGTGCCGTACGCGCTCAGTTCATGCGAAGTGAGGTGTTCGTGGTCATCCTGAGGAGCAACGGGAGGAGGTAATGGTGTTAAAAGGAGCCAGAGGTAGTTTATCTCATTTTAAATCCTCAGAGAAACGATGACCGCCTCTAACAAACAGCTCTAAACGGGTTGCAGAAAGGTAGGTGTAGATTCAGTGATCAAAAGGTCATCGAGAAAACCAAAACGTGTAGTTTACATATTTAGAAGTGTGGGATCTACTACTTTTTAAGAATCTTTGGGTGGCCAGATTAGACCTCCCATGGGTTCTGGGTCTGCCTGGGACACGACAGCCGGGCTGACGGGTTTGCATGGCAGAGCAGATGTTTGGGAAACCCAGATTTTTGTGATGGAGTGATGGCTACCAAAAATACACTAATCGTCACTAACACAAATGCTCGAATTTAGACATTCTCAATATGCTTTTACTTGCTTAAAATCCAGGGAGTGAAAACGTCCAGTATTTACATCACAGGAAGACCATTATTTGTCTGATGAAAATGCTTGGACCTTGTGATACATTTGGACAATGGTCTCCACTCCTCTATCAAAAACATTTTAATTAAAAATTTTGAGTTATTATTCCTGACTTCAAGTCTCTCATAGTTCAAAATGATAAACTGAACGTTTTAGTGCCTAAAGAAGAAGATCTACTGTTACCAAAAAAGGAAAAGTAAAGAATTGGTACGAAACCAGCTCAGGGGAAAAAGAGAAATCACATCAACTTGCCAAATGAAGTATCTCTAGCTAACATATTCATAGCAGCTCTTCAAATTCCAGGTGATCGTCTTTCCTTTCTCAAGTAATACACCATTTCAAAACTCTATTTTAAAAGGGGAAAAAATTCATATTTCCAAATGTAGGATATATCATTACTCCCTTATTATTGTAAGGCTTGTGGTGGGCCCCCCCTTCCCTTCCTAGATTAAAAAGAAAAGGCCCACGAGAGCAGACCTGCCAGGGACAAACTGCCAGACCCCGAAGAGAAAAACCGCACCCAGATATCCACCTGATAAGAACATTTCAGCTCCTGGATTCTGCAAATACTGCCAGCCACTCCTATTTCTCAATGACCACCAAAGGTCACCCTAGCTCTTCCGGCCAAAAGTCCCTAGCCTGGCCAAACGGTATAAAAGGCTGCACCCCCTTCAAACAGGGGCAACTTCTGGGGCCCCCCTCTCTTGGGGCCCCAGAACCTCATCCAGGAGCACTAAATAAAGCCACGTGGTTTGGCCTCCACTCTTTCTCTCTGTCTTCTCTTTTCGCCACCACCAAAAATCTTACCTCTTAATTCCCCTATATGTTGTCTAGAAATAGAAAATATCTATAAAGACAAGGCCGGGCGCTGTGGCTCACGCCTGTAATCCTAGCTCTTGGGAGGCCGAGGCGGGCGGATTGCTCAAGGTCAGGAGTTCAAAACCAGCCTGAGCAAGAGCGAGACCCCGTCTCTACTATAAATAGAAAGAAATTAATTGGCCAACTGATATATATATAAAAAATTAGCCGGGCATGGTGGCACATGCCTGTAGTCCCAGCTACTCGGGAGGCTGAGGCAGGAGGATCACTTGAGCCCAGGAGTTTGAGGTTGCTGTGAGCTAGGCTGACGCCACGGCACTCACTCTAGCCTGGGCAACAAAGCGAGACTCTGTCTCAAAAAAAAAAAAAAATATATATATATATATATCTATAAAGACAAATATCATACATATGCAGATTACACTCTACTTTTTTTGAACCTAAATTTCTCTCAATCTTGATAGTCATGTTGAAGCACATAGTTACTCTGCAAATGACCTTGGTATTTTAAGATCTTCACTGGTGTGTTGACAATATATACCAGTTCAATAAAACAGTTTTATAAAAATAAGCCCAGTAGTGGGTAAATGTAACTTGACTTTGATACAAATGTATTTTAGTTTGTATCAAAACTGAAATAGGCTGGGTGCAGTAGCTCACACCTGTAATCCCAGCATTTTGGGAGGCCTAGGCAGAAGGATCTTTTAAGGCCAGGAGTTCAAGAGCATCCTGGGCAATATAACAAGACCCCATCTCTTAAAAAAAATAAATTATCCAGGTGTGGTGGCACACACCTGTAGTCTCAGCTACCTGGGAGGCTGAGACAAGAGGATCACTTTGAGGTTACAGTGAGCTATGATTGTGTCTCTGCACCCCAGCAAAACCCTGTCTCAAGAAACAAAAAGTAAGCAAACAAATAATAGACTTGACCATTTGTAATTTTTTTGGTTGAATTGTGTACTACCTAGTTATTTGCCAACCTTCATCTGAGACTCAGAAGATTGGAAATATGTTTCTTTCATTCCATTTGCCTTTAGTCCCATTTTAGGGAAGTACAGGAAAAGTAAAAAATTTAGTCACCAAGCTCATACTTTAAGAGAATTAGTTTAAAGAAAATCTAGGTTGGCCTGGCGCGGTGGCTCACGCCTGTAATCCCAGCACTCTGGGAGGCCGAGGAGGGCAGATTGCTTGAAGTCAGGAGTTCGAAACCACCCTGAGCAAGAGCGAGACCCCGTCTCTACTATAAATAGAAAAGAAATTCATTGGCCAACTAATATATATAGAAAACATTAGCCGGGCATGGTGGCGCATGCCTGTAGTCCCTGCTACTCAGGAGGCTGAGGCAGGAGGATTGCTTGAGCCCAGGTGTTTGAGGTTGCTGTGAGCTAGGCTGACGCCACGGCACTCACTCTAGCCTGGGCAACAAAGTGAGGCTCTGTCTCAAAAAAAAAAGAAAACAGAATCTAGGCAGGTTTAGGGACGAACATGTGTGGAGCTTGGGACTGAGGCACACGGAAACGGGGTCTGTGGACACATCTGCCAAGCACGGCTCAGCCTGCCGCCCGCCCAGTTTCCAGCTGTTCTGGGACTTGGTCTCTGACCCTCTGAGCCTGGACGTTCCTGAGCCAAACTAGAGTTCAGACACGTTGTTGTTAAGTATTCACGACCTCGTGACTCTGACCTATAACCCTTATTTCCTGGCTTTTACAGCCAGGTGAATAATTTATGTAATCATTAAAAACAGAAAAATCTCCGTCGAGTTTACTTGGTGAGCAACGACCAAGAATCACACAAAAGGAAAAATATCCTAATTACCAGAAGAATGAAAAGGTACTTCAGTTTCACGAATGTATTCTTGGGATTTATACGTACATGTTTGATTTGTTTTTTTTTTGTTTTTTTATGAAATCAAACCGTTTTTGTGTGCAAGACACATCTGCAACACCTTTTGAGAGCAAACTTATGAAAGCTCACAATCACGAGAAAGGCATTTTAGGTGTGTTCTCTTTCAGGGTTAGTGCACCACAGTTTTGCTCAGTCTGTTCATCTGTTTAATTGCCTTCTGTTATTGTTTTTTATGCAAGAAATACAGCCAGAGACCAGTGAATCAAAGCAATTATATTTGGCTTGCATTCCTCCAAACGAGAACAGAGCCTACTGACTGCAGCAAAGCTCTCCCCTCACCTGAAGCCTCACCCACACATGGTTTTCACCAACCTGCCTCGCTCATCTAGACAGGCGAATGGAGGAAGCAGGGCATTGCTCAAGTCAACCAAGCCCCCCAAAAAATCCGGAAGAAAAACACATTTTCTAAAGTACTGTATGGTTACTAATTTACACTGATTGGTTTTCAATATGTATTTTAGTCACCAGATAAAAAATCGCTCAGCACTTCTCTTGGGTAGTTAACATCCATGAGATAATTTGTGTTTAATACTAGTTGTAGAAATGGAAACAATGGCCAGAACTGCATGGAAAAGACTGAATCAGCTTGAACTGGGTCTTAATATCTGGAGAATCACTGTAATCACATTGGAGCAGCAGGACCACTATTTATACACACCTACTAAATAGTGTAGAGACGTCAGTATGCTCAGCCAAACTTGCAAAGCAAACGTTCTCGTCCTTCTGACTGTACACGTTCACAGAGAGGCACCGTGGCGGGAAACTGGGTAGAGACCACTTCCCTCACGCCCTGGACACGACCAGATGTGTCCTCTCCTCCGCAGCTTTCAACTCTGACAGGTATGAAGTAAATCGGCTTTTCCTACACGTCTCAACGGCAAGTCTGCCCGCGACTGGCCCGCAGCCAGGTTCCTGAGCTTCTCCACGGTGATTTTGGCTTTATTATTGCTTTTCTCCCTGTTTATCCTCAATAGTTATGTGCATTTATTTCTAAAATACAATTTATATGTTTTATGTCATACTTTAACGTCAGTTTCTCTTATAATTAACTCTTTCTTTGCTCCATCTTCAATTACAGGCCTGGCACAGTGGCTCACACCTGTAATCCCAGCACCTTGGGAGGCCAAGGAGGGAGGATCGCTTGAGGCCAGGAGTTCAAGGTTACAGTGAGCTATGATCAGACCACTGCACTCCAGCCTAGGCAATTGAGCAAGACTCTGTCTCTTAAAAAAAAAAAATCCTATCCTAGATGGTTAGATCTAAAGAAAAAAAATCCTAGATTTGTCTGCTTAACACAATCATTAAATGTTATCTTCTCATAAAAAATAATCTTTTGGGGTTTATATTATATTAATTTTTTTCCTCCTTATCTTTTACTTAGGTTTACTTTCTCATTCTCCAATACATTGTCCTTGGTTTTATAGTCTTCTAGCCAGTTTTCTGTTGGGTTCATCCACTTAGCATCATCCCTCTTTCTATAATATATTCTCATTTTTTATGTGTCTCTTCACTCCCTTGAGAAAAGAAGCTCACATTTGTAGTTTTAACCTACAGGTTAAAAAATCTCACATAATTTGGATAGCTGAATCCCAGCATTTTTTGTAGGCAATTTTGCAAACATGAATGAATTAAAGTGCCCTTTTAGCATGCTTTGTGTTACCTTGATTTTTTTTAACTATCAACATAGAGTCAAGGGTTTTCTACTAATTTGGCTTATGGAACTGGAATTCAGCCCTAAAACTGGCTTTAAAATAGATGACTGTGCAAACGAACAAACAAATGATGGCACAAATATAAGAAAAAGCAGAAGGGAAAAGTCAGCTCAAAAGGAGAAGATTAGAAAAGCATTCAAAATGAAAACAACTTTGGGAACCAATAATTTGCTTCTCTGATATCATCATCTCTAATTGTCTATTGATTCTACTTATCATGTTGGCCGCCCATGGTGCATTTGTGGTTTTGTTCCCTAGGGAGACTTGTCTGGACCTGCATATGTTGGAAGAAATTCCAGAATGCCTAGGCTAAAGATTAAAAAAAAAAAGTTGGAAGAATTGTAGGAATTGGCAACTTTAAGGGCACCATGGTAATCACGACACATGGTGCCTGATGGAATTGTCTTTGTCACTAATAGCTCTCTCTCCGGGCTGCCTTTTTACCTGCTAAACATGCAGGTGCTTCCCAGCTGGGCAGGGAAAATAAATGAATAAACAGATACCCAGGTGTCTCTGAAAGTATCTTTGTTTTCTGGGGAAAAAAACAAAAGTTCCAGGCCCATCTTGATTTTTCCCTTCTCTAAGACATAGGATCAGGTATTTTGAAAAGCCTTAGTTCTTTTTAACCAGAGCAATATTGGAGAAAAAAGAAAAAGTCAAATCGGGCACTAGGGTATATGAGACCGTCCTGCAGGACTGATGGGAAGAAGAAGAATGACATCAGAGAACATGCTGCTCGGCTTGCCGCGGTGACAGCAATCTTCTTCTAAAAAGAACAATGAATTCGTGTCAATGTTTTCAATCTGTCTCTTCTTCAACCCCTTTTGTCTTGCTCTGTTGAGAGAGGTTATTTTTCACTCTCTAGTTCATGTTAATTTTAATCTGCTGCATTACATACATTGTCATACTGAACCATTATCTTTACTGTGTTGTACCCAAAAACTTGAAATTCTTAGGATTGCTCTAATTTTAATTTTTGAGCCTCTGCCCAGGTGTTTTGGAATTGCCTCAAATATATGCAAGTCCAGAGAGCTCTCCTTGCTCCCCGATAGCCACCCCCAGAAGCTCCAACCGTCTTAAAAAGATAAGGAAACCCCATCCTCCCTGAGAATCCCAGCCACAAATCCAGCCCAGCCTGGGGAGCAGAATCAGTCAGTTGACACGTAATGGAAGATAATAATATGCGACGGGCAAGTTATTGGTTCTCCAAATTTATTTGTTTTTTTTTTTTAACAATGCTTCTCTAGATTTCTTTTCTTGAGCTGATTTTTCCTTTATGTTTTTTTTCTTATGCTTGTGCCAAACAAACAATATGCTTGCTTGTTTGCATATTCATTTATTTTAAGGCTGTCTCAGGGCTGAGTTCCAATTTCAGAAGTCCTTGGATACAGAACTATTATTTCAATGTTGCACAACCCCAATTATCCAAACCAGGCAAAAATCATCTGAAAATAAACTAAATTATAGCCAGGTTCATTAGAAAACTATATAAAATGGAATAGAGAATTATTTTCCTAGAAAGTTTATTTTGAATAACTCTTTTATTCACTCTGCGGTACTCCCTAGAACCACTTCATAAAAGACAAAAGCTCAATTGAATTATATCATGTTTCCATATTCAAGTTCGTTTGGGATATTCCTCTAATGACATTACATGCAATTCCCAGACACCTTGGCCTATCTAAGACACCTGTAGTCCAAGACTTTTTTTAACTCAACAAATCACAGCCACAGAAAGTTTTAGTGCAATGTATCCAGATTCTCACAACACCCAATGGCTGCACACAATCCTGCAGTCTATGACAACTGCCCAGTTGCCAGAGAGAGAAAACAGATCTACCTACACAGATCCCAGCCCCCACAAAGAATCCAATTACACTACAAAATTTTTAAAGAAAGAAAGAAACACGATTCCATTTCAATTAGAAGCATAGACAGGGAAATCTCTCGACTAAGAAATAACGTCTTCGGTCTTATTGTACCGTACCTGTCCATCATTCTTTTGGTGACAGAAGGGAGAGGTTTCCTTGTAACCGACAGAAGAAAGAAAACCCGAGGGCCCACATAGGCAATGTGGAGTTTTGTGTCAGGAAGACGAGGAGGTTGAGGACCGATGGTTTCTGGTTTCCGACTGAGCCGTGAGGTGAGGACATCATCTGGAGAGTGGACACGCAGGAGGGGTGCAGACTATTTGGGGGAGAGTGGTAGGAATGAAACGCAGTTGGCCAGTAGGAGGCACAGTGGGATCCACAGATAGAACCGAGTGTCCACATGAAGCTGTGCCCCTGAGTTTAAAGTGAAAGTCTTTGCCTGGGTTGCGTGGTCCAAAACGTCCAACTGCTCAGGGGCAAAGGAAGACTTTCGCCACTATGGTGCCCTGACCACCTTCCTTTTAGTCTTGTGAATGCCGGTGGTGGGGAGGGGAAAAGGGGAGGCAGGATGACCCGCAAGGGAGTCACTAAAATGCTGGAGCATGGGACCCACGTCAGCAAGCAGGGAGGGAGGACGGGAGGGCTGAGATGTGCTGTGGCCGAGGCACTGGATGCTTCGTCGGTGGAAGAGCTGAGTGACCTGAGCAATCGAGCTGAAAGAATAAGAGGTGGTAGTTGGAGAAATGAATGTTAGAGAACAAGACTTCAGAAGTGGAGATATTTGGGGAGATTGATTTCGTGGTTGTGACGTTGGAAATAGTTGCCAGGAATCAAGAAGAGGAAAAGTCATCATAGATGCCTTGAATCCTTTTTAGCTGTATGTTTTCTTTTTTTTTTTTTGAGACAGAGTCTCACTCTGTTGCCCAGGCTAGAGTGAGTGCCATGACGTCAGCCTAGCTCACAGCAACCTCAGACTCCTGGGCTCAAGGGATCCTCCTGCCTCAGTCTCCCGAGTAGCTGGGACTACAGGTATGCGCCACCATGCCCGGCTAATTTTTTCTGTATATTTTTACTTGGCCAATTAATTTGTTTCTATTTTTAGTAGAGTCAGGGTCTCACTCTTGCTCAGGCTGGTTTTGAACTCCTGACCTGGACTGATCCACCCGCCTCGGCCTCCAAGAGTGCTAGGATTACAGGCGTGAGCCACTGCACCTGGCCCTGTTAATTCTCTTTATTAAACTAAGAAACCTTCTTCTATTCCCAGGGTTTTTGTTCTAGTTCTCACTTGGAAATCAGGGATGTGTGTTACATTTTATCAAATGCTTTTTATCGTTTATTAAAATAAACATTTTTCTTCCTTAATCTCTTAATATAATGGATATTATTACATTAAAATGCCAATATTATTTCATGCAATTCAACATGAGTTGAATGGAGTGCTTGCTTGAGTGCTTGCTATGTGCCCCGCCCTAATTTAGATACTGGATATTCAGCAGTAAATAAAACGTCTGGTTTTTTTTTTTTTTTCAGACAGAGTCTCACTTTGTTGCCCAGGCTAGAGTGAGTGCTGTGGCGTCAGCCTGGCTCACAGCAACCTCAATCTCCTGGGCTCAAGCAATCCTCCTGCCTCAGCCTCCCGAGTAGCTGGGACTACGGGCATGCACCACCATGCCTGGCTAATTTTTCTATATATATTAGTTGGCCAATTGATTTCTTTCTATTTATAGTAGAGACAGGGTCTCGCTCTTGCTCAGGCTGGTTTTGAACTCCTGACCTTGAGCAATCCGCCTGCCTAAGCCTCCCAGAGTGCTAGGGTTACAGGCGTGAGCCACCTCGCCTGGCCATAAACTTTATAGAAAAAGAATTAGAGGGTACGAATCAAATTAACAGCGGCGGTTTCTCTGTAGAGGGAATTAGTAATGGGAGTGCGGTGAACAGGAACCCCAACGTGTTATGCTATAAATTTTTGTATCTGTTGAACCATTTGCAATGAGAATTTATTTGTTCATCATTTATATAATTTTTAAAAGAGAGAGGAAAAAAATAGCATGGAACTGCTGTGAAACTAGCAAAATTTTGACAGATGGTCTGTTAGAACTACCAGGAAAAAAATTGCAAGGATTGGGAAAATGACAGAGAAAAAATATCAGGTCAATATCCTCAGTTAATTAAAACTGAGAAAGAAAAGGAAGAGAGAGGTGGAGAAACAACCTAAATAGTTGGAACCTAAAACCGGAGCAGGAGAGCCTGAGGCACGGTTAGCTGTGACCACCACCCACCACGTCTGCGATTTATGAAGATCGTTTTGTCAGAATCAGACCATCACGAGTCTTTCCTGCAGCTCTACTTCAGAGAGGCTGGAAGGCATCATTTCTGTTCAACACCCAGGAGGAAACCAGCATGAGCCAAGACAGATTTAAATATCCTCAGAGGCAAGAGTTCTGTTTGCCAGCTTTTAAGGAGCCAGGATTTACTTGTCCCGATGAACCGAGATGCTGAGCAGAGAACAGATTCTCAAGGAAAAGGCAAAAGGCAAGGACCAAGCAGAATGGCATCTGCATGTCAGACATTTTCATCCAAAAGTCTTTTTTTTTTTTTTTTGTGAGACAGAGTCTCACTCTGTTGCTTGGGCTACAGTGCCGTGGCGTCAGCCTAGCTCACAGCAACCTCAAGACTCCTGGGCTCAAGCGATCCTCCTGCTTCAGCCTCCCAAGGAGCTGGGACTACAGGCATGCACCACCATGCCTGGCTAATTTTATTTATATATATGTATATATTTTTTAGTTGCCCAGCTAATTTGTTTCTATTTTTTTAGTCTAGATGGGGTCTTACTCTTGCTCAGGCTGGCCTCAAACTCCTGAGCTCAAATGATCCTCCCGCCTAGGCCTCCTAGAGTGCTAGGATGACAAGTGTAAGCCACCGCACCCGGCCTGTCCCATGTCCATTTCTGAAGTGTTGTCATTCCTAAGGGTTTATCCTGGGCCCTTTTCCTTCTTCTACTTTAAACATTCTGTCTTGTCAGCCCATCCTTTCTTTTTTTTTTTTTTTTTTTTTTGAGACAGGGTCTCACTTTTGTTGCCCTGGCTAGAGTGAGTGCCGTGGCGTCAGCCTAGCTCACAGCAACCTCAAACTCCTGGGCTCAAGCGATCCTCCTGCCTCAGCCTCCCAAGTAGCTGGGACTACAGGTATGCACCACAATGCCCGGCTAATTTTTTGTATATATATTTTTAGTTGGTCAATTAATTTCTTTCTATTTTTAGTAGAGACGGGGTCTCGCTCAGGATGGTTTCGAACTCCCAACCTCGAGCAATCCACCCGCCTCGGCCTCCCAGAGTGCTAGGATTACAGGAGTGAGCCACCGCGCCCGGCCAGCCCATCCTTTCTAATGGCTTTCGTCACCATCTATATGCTGATGCCTCCGTACCCAAATCTGCAGCCCAGCTCTCACTCCTGGCTCCAGAAGCCTCCATCTGACACCTGCCCGGCGTGTCTTCTCATTGATCTCAGAGGCAACCCAAGTCACATGTCCCAAACCAAAGTCATTGTTGCCCTCCTCAAAACCATTCCTCTTCCTGTGATCTCTTTTTTTTTTTTTTTTTAAACAAAGTCTTGCTCTCTTGCCTGGGCTAGAGTGCCGTGGTGTCAGTCTAGCTCACAGCAACCTCAAACTCCTGGGCTCAAGCGATCCTCCTGCCTCAGCCACTGGAGTAGCTGGGACTACAGGCATGCGCCACCATGCCCGGCTCATTTTTTCTATATATTTTTAGTTGTCCAATTAATTTCTTTCTATTTTTAGTAGAGACGGGGTCTCACTCTTGCACAGGCTGGTCTCGAACTCCTGACCTTGAGCAATCCTCCCGCCTGGGACTCCCAGAGTGCTGGAATTACAGGCGTGAGCCACTGCACCTAGCCCCTGTGATCTCTTTCCTTGTGACTAACACCAGCGGTGGCCCAATCAGATACCTGAGGATCCTTTTCCTCCCTTTTTCCAACCCCACGGGGCACTCCTGCCAGCAGGCCAGCCACCGTGGTCTCCCAGCTGGTTTCCCCTGAACACACCGTTGCATTTCCTGCCATGCCTGTCCCTGCCCCACCGCCCCACGCACACAGGTCCAAACTCTCCTTATCACAGTAGGTTAGAGTAATCTTTCTAGACTAAATGGAGTCCCCTGTTTTGAACCCCTCCATGAGGACCGGTTGGATGAAGTCCCAGCTCTTGCCTAGGGTGACAAGGCCCTCACTGATCTGGCACCTGCCTCTCCTCAGCCCTCCCTTCAAGCCTTCCTCCTTCAGGCCTTTTTTATCTGCCACCTCCCCAGGTTGACCTGGCCTCACTCACCTGGCATGGAAGTGGGACATGTTATCTCTGGAGTTAGACTTAGATGTGTGGCCTTGAGCCATTCATATAACTTCTCTGTGCTTCAGTTTTTTATCTGTGAAATAAGAATAGTAATAGTATCTACTTCACAGAGTTATTGTATATGTTGCATATATTGAGATAGTATATATCCAGCCCTCCTGCTTAGCAGCCGACTCGTCCCGGGCCCACAGTGCGCACTCTCCAATGGTCTCAGGGACAGTGAACTGGCCCCTGTTTAAAAAGTTTGAGGACCCCTGTTCTGAGCCTTTTGTGGGACGGTTCCCTCTGCCCAAAACATTCTTTTTCCCCTCAACCTCCTCCCCCACCAATCCCTACCCTTCTCCTGGACAGCCCTTACTCATACTTCAGGCCTTAATTTAGACTCCACTTCCCACCAGCAGACTCCCTCCACACCTCTGCACTTCCTCGTGTCATGTGTTTGTTACGCTGAGTCACCTTCCCTTGTTTACGACTTTGCACCTCCACTGGATCGGAAGTTCTGTGAGTATATGGGCCATATCCTTCCTGCTCACTCTCTTCCTGTGGGCTGGGTAATATCCTCCCAAAATTCACATCTTGAAGTCCTAACCCTCAGCGTCTCAGAATGTAATGTATTTGGTGAAGAGGTCTTGAAAGATGCAATTACCGTGTTTCCCCGAAAACAAGACAGGGTCTTATATTTATTTTTCCTCAAGAAGACACCCTAGGGCTTATTTTCAGGGGATGTGTTATTTTTTTTTTTTAAGTATAACAATCTATACTGATTCAAATTTAGTTAAGTTGTCTTTTTCTGGAACATCATCATCAACTCTCCAAACCCTGAATTCCATCCTGAATTTTTTGCGACTCTATTTCCTTTAGAACTATTGGCCCCAATCTCTCCTGTCGAGCCATAGAGCTCTCACGGGGCGGATGAGAAGGGCTGCTTGTCTTCTTTCCCGCTCCGGGACGAAATGCATGGATTGTGGACACGCTGTGCAGCCACGCCCATCACTAGGTCTTATTTTTGGGTTAGGGCTTCTATTTCGCAAATGCTTAGAAATCCTGCTAGGGCTTATTTTATAGGTAGGTCTTATTTTCCGGGAAACACAGTAAGTTAAAAACAGTCCTTTCAGGTGGGTCCTAATCCGATACAACTGGCAAAGAGACCATCTGGGCACAGACCTTTACATGCACAGAAGAAAGACCATGTGAGACAGGAGAAAATGCCATCCAGAAGCCAAGAAAAGAACTGAGAAGATATCAACCCTGCCACCACATTGATCTCAGACCTCCAGCCTCCGAAACCACAGGAAGATAAATTTCTGTTGTTTATGCCACCCAGTCTCTGTACTTTCGTATGGTATCCTTAGCAACCACTACACAGATACACAAAAACATGTCTAGCAGGCTGCCTTATGTACAAGAGGAACCCAGTAACACTTGTTTTACGAAAATGCATCACTTCTCATTCCTCTAGTCCTGTGAGGAAATGTCCCAGGAGCTGGAACAGCACTGACTAGCTAAGCCTTCTCCCCCAGACCCAAGATGCTGCAGAAATGTGAGATTAAACCAAAATCTAAACATAAACACCAGGTTCCAAATACTTGCAAATCATTTCCCTTCCCTTCTCCTTTTAGAAACGGATGGCAGGAAATCTTTTTTTTTTTTTTTTTTTGAGACAGAGTCTCACTTTGTTGCCCAGGCTAGAGTGAGTGCCGTGGCGTCAGCCTGGCTCACAGCAACCTCAATCTCCAGGGCTCAGCGATCCTACTGCCTCAGCCTCCCCAGTAGCTGGGACTACAGGCATGCGCCACCATGCCTGGCTAATTTTTTGTATATATATTTTTAGTTGGTCAATTAATTTATTTCTATTTTTGGTAAAGACGAGGTCTCTCTCGCTCAGGCTGGTTTTGAACTCCTGACCTTGAGCAATCCGGCCGCCTCGGCCTCCCAAAGTGCTAGGATTACAGGCGTGAGCCACCACGCCCGGCCGGCAGGAAATCTTAAAAGTTGTTTCGTAAACAGCTGAAGCAAAAGAGAATATCTGCAATACCTATATTCCCAGCAGCTTTGCTTCTGACTGATTTCATCACTGTTACTTAGTTAATAGGTGTTGGGTACTAACAAAATACTTATCCAGCTTAGAGTTAAATTTAGGAAATAGCCTACCCCTGCCAAGAACGTTTAAGAGTAATGTGTAACAAACAAGGTCCATGTAACAAACAAAGTTGCTGCTTAGAGGCATAACAAAGGGTCTGAGTTTCTGCATAGGCAAGAGTTGCCCAGCCCCACATTAATAAGGGCCTGGAGGCCACATGATAAGCACAGTGTTCCTATCATTGTTGCTTGGCCCTGTAAGATGGCTGGATAGTCAATGACGGGTAAGTTTCCTCAAGGAGGAACAACCTAAGACAGGCACAGCCTGGGGGGGGGGCAGCCAGGAGGAACTGGGGACGGAAAGTACCCCCTGTGGCTGCCTCGCTTAACCTTTGCTTATCTCAGCCTGTGACCTATGCTTTGAGCAACCGCCTGGAAACCTTGAGTCTGTGTCCTTAGGCTACATGTTCTGGAATTTATGGCCATTGCTGCAATGCCTAGGTGGTCACGAAAGTAACTTTGGCTCAGGAAGGCGGCGCCGCAGAACTGGTCCCGGGGGTAGCGACCGGCTTCTCTGAGACCGATCATGGCAGCTCGGACTGGTCAGAAGGCTCTGGGAAGGGTAGCCTCAGGATTCTGTCCGAAGTCGGCGACAGCAGCCAGAGCCCGAGCTCCAGCGCAGGAGCCTGCGTGGAAAGTCAGATATTTAGCTTCCTGTGGTATACTGATGAGCAGAACTCTTCCAATACATACCTCAATTTTGCCTAAGGAGATATATGCAAGAAGTTTGTTCAAAATCGCTGCACCATTAATAAACAAAAGGAAAGAATATTCAGAAAGGAGAATTTTAGGATATTCAATGCAGGAAATGTATGCTGTAGTATCAAGAATGGAGGAGTACAAGCATTTTGTTCCTTGGTGCAAAAAATCAGAAATAATATCAAAGAGATCTGGATATTGTAAAACACGATTAGAAATTGGGTTTCCACCTGTGTTGGAGCGATATACATCAGTAGTAACCTTGGTGAAACCACATTTAGTATAGGCATCCTGTACTGATGGGAAACTTTTCAACCATTTGGAGACTAGTTGGTGTTTTAGCCCAGGTCTTCCTGGCTACCCAAGAACTTGTACCCTAGATTTTTCAATTTCTTTTGAATTTCTCTCACTTCTGCACTCTCAGCTTGCCACATTGTTTTTTGATGGAGTTGTAAAGCAGATGGTGGCTGCCTTTGAAAGAAGAGCAGGTAAGCTGTATGGTCCAGAAACAAATATACCTCGGGAGTTAATGCTTCATGAAGTTCATCACACGTAAAGGCAAGAAAGAACTGGCGTCATCTACTTGTAACTTTAGTTTATTCACTTTTAATATGTGCTTTCATGATTTCTTTTCAGAAGTCAAAAAGCATTTGTTAAACCCAGCTCTGATTATAAACTTGTACCACTGAAAATTTGCACATAGAGCATGGACCCACGTGTACATAGAATTACGTCTTCAATCAAGTGTAATTCAGAGTAATATCTTCATTATCATGTTCTGCATTACAGTAATGGGATGTCATCACCATTGCTAGAATACTGACATCACTCCCCTGAGCAGAAATTGAAACTGTAGATTTAAACCTTTTAATTATCACCTCACCTGAAAGAGGCTAGTTGAGATACTCACACAGCATGTATTATATTAACCATATCACGCTTAAGTTATTAAATTCAGACTATTTGTAACTTATTGTTATAGGGCCTGCCGTGTGGCCTAGGATATTTTGAATAATCATCATATATTTAAAGTAAAAACTTTGATTTAAAAATACTGTTAATGAAGGTTCCCTGGCACTTGTAGGTATTTTAAAATTGTTCTTGTAGGAGTAGATAATTCAGTGCCATCATGAGGTTAGCTCCCAGATAAACAGTGAATTTTATTTTTTTTTCATTTTTGGTAAGTAGTCCAGAGATTTAAGCTACTGATTTCCAATAGTTTGCAGCCTTCTCCTAGGTACTTTGGCTGTTCTTTCAATAATGCTAATTTCATTTCAAATTTTGTCTACACCAGTAGGCAACAGATGAAAATAAGTTGGTTTGTGTATCTCCAGTACTATGCACCCCTATTTTCTATTTATTGTGTGTACTCATTTTCAATAATGTATTTCAAACTGCTATTTTTTTAAACGAATCAATGTAAGGACCCAAGCAGTAATTTAATAAAGTTAATTTGTTAAAAAAAAAAAAAGAAAGTAACTTTGATTTTTTTTTTGAGACAGAGTCTCACTTTGTTGCCCAGGCTAGAGTGAGTGTCGTGGCGTCAGTGTAGCTCACAGCAACCTCAAACTCCCGGGCTCAAGCAATCCTCTTGCCTCAGCCTTCCCAGTAGCTGGGACTACAGGCACGCGCCACCATGCCTGGCTAATTTTTTCCATGTATATTATTTGGCCAATTAATTTCTTTTTTATTTATAGTAGAGACGAGGTCTCGCTCTTGCTCAGGCTAGTTTCAAACTCCTGACCTTGAGCAATCCGCCCGCCTCGGCCTCCCAGAGTGCTAGGATTACAGGCGTGAGCCACCTCGCCGGGCCCGATTTTTTAGGGTATAACAATAAAATGACTGGTGCGTTCTGCACTGCAGTCTTGAACCATCTTTGTGTGGGTCTGTGTCTTTCTTTTTGTGTCTCTCTTTTTTTTTTTTTTGCTTTTCTTTTTTATTTCAGCATATTATGGGGGTACAGATTTTAAGGTTTCAATAAATGCCCATTTCCCCCCCTCCCCCCAAAAGTCTGAGTCTCCATCATGACCATCCCCCAGATGGTGCACATCTCACTCATTATGTAAGTATATACCCGCCCCCCTCCCCCCTCTCACCTGCCCAATACCCTATTACTGTAGTACCTATGTGTCCACTTAGGTGCTACTCAGTTAATACCAGTTTGCTGGAGAATATATCTGGTGCTTGTTTTTCCATTCTTGGGATACTTCACTTAGTAGTATGGGTTCCAGCTCTATCCAGGAAAACACAGGATGTGCTATATCACCATTGTTTCTTAGAGCTGAATAGTACTCCATGGTATACATATACCACATTTTATTAATCCATTCTTGGATTGATGGGCACTTGGGCTGTTTCCACAGCCTTGCAATTATGAATTGTGCTGCTATAAACATTTGAGTGCAGGTGTCATTTTTGTAGAGTGTCATTGGATCATTTGGGTAGATGCCCAGCAATGGGATTGCTGGATCAAATGATAGATTCACTTGTATCGCTTTAAGGTATCTCCATATTGCTTTCCACAGAGGTTGAACTAGTTTGCAGTCCCACCAGCAGTGTAGGTCTTTTTTTTTTTTTTTGAGACAGAGTCTCGCTTTGTTGTCCAGGCTAGAGTGAGTGCCGTGGCGTCAGCCTAGCTCACAGCAACCTCAGACTCCTGGGCTCGAGCGATCCTTCTGCCTCAGCCTCCCAAGTAGCTGGGACTACAGGCATGCGCCACCATGCCCGGCTAATTTTTTATATATATATCAGTTGGCCAATTAATTTCTTTCTATTTATAGTAGAGACGGGGTCTCGCTCTTGCTCAGGCTGGTTTTGAACTCCTGACCTCTAGCAATCCGCCCGCCTCGGCCTCCCAGAGAGCTAGGATTACAGGCGTGAGCCACCGCGCCCGGCCTGCAGTGTAGGTCTTTTTTTGTCTCTTTGTGTTCTGTGTTCATCCCCCATCCTGCAAACGGGCCACAGCAAATGGTAGTAGGTACTTGAGAAAGTCACCAAAACTTCTAAGGTTGTCTGTAAGCAGGCATCCATCTGATAGCCCCATATACGTCAGGTGCCCACATTTAGCATGAAAACTGTAAACGGGAAGGAAATATTCTAATACTCATGTGGGTGCTCTTGAGGAAACCACTTTCATTCCTTCCTTCACCTTCTCTTGATAGGCTGAGGACAACCTGAACCAGAAAAGCAAATGGAATGATTCTTCTGTCTTTACTATGCTAATATATTACCATGTGGAGGTCATTTAACCTCTTTCCCTAGAGCAAAAAATGAAATGCCCTAAAATTTGCAGATCCATTTGAATGCAATATTGCTGAAAAATTAGAAGCACGAACAAAAACTCAAAATCTGCAAGGAAATAGTTTTATGTTGCTTCCCATTTAGTTTAAAATTCTTAATCATCTAAGATTTCTATAAAGGCAATATTAAAGAAAATCTTTTTTTTTTGAGACAGAGCCTCACTCTGTGCCCAGGCTAGAGGGCCGTGGCATCAGCCTAGCTCACAGCATCCTCAAACTCCTGGGCTCAAGCGATCCTCCTGCCTCAGCCTCCCGAGTAGCTGGGACTACAAGCATGTGCCACAATGCCTGGCTAATTTTTTCTATATATATTTTTAGTTGGCCAATTAATTTATTTCTATTTTTATTTAATTAATTTATTTATTATTTATTTTTTAGATAGAGTCTCATTTTGTTGCCCAGGCTAGAATGAGTGCTGTGGCATCAGCCTAGCTCACAGCAACCTCATCTCCTGGGTTCAAGGGATCTTCCTGCCTCAGCCTCCCGAGTAGCTGGGACTACAGGCATGCACCACCATGCCCGGCTGAGTTTTTGTATATTTTAGTTGGTTAATTAATTTCTTTCTATTTTTAGTAGAGACGGGGTCTCGCTCTTGCTCAGGCTGGTTTTGAACTCCCGACCTCGAGCAATCCGCCCACCTCGGCCTCCCAGAGTGCTAGGATTACAGGCGTGAGCCACCGCGCCCAGCCTAAAGAAAATCTTTTTTAAAAAAGTGTGAATGTGGCCGGGCGCTGTGGCTCACGCCTGTAATCCTAGCTCTTGGGAGGCCGAGGCAGGCGGATTGCTCAAGGTCAGGAGTTCAAAACCAGCCTGAGCAAGAGCGAGACCCCGTCTCTACTAAAAAAAAAAAAAAAAAAAAAAAGTGTGAATGTGCCAAATCAATTTCTAGACAACAAAGGAACCTTAAGTTTCCCAATCTTGCAATTTTAAAATATTTTCAGAAAACAGAAAACATTCTTTCCATCAGAAACACCTGCCTTCCTTTGCCACTGCCGTGTGTGGCGTGGGGTGAAAACCACGGCCTGTGGCCTCACAGACACTTGAGTCTGCACGTTGGCATCATTGCGTGGCTCCGGGCAAGCTATCTAGTTCATCTGAGCCTTGGTTTCCCTTTCTGCAAAATGAGCATAGTAGCACTCACCTCATACTGATATGAGGTTTAATGAAACTGTGAAGCAGCAACGTGATACCTGATGTCTAGTGGGCATTTAACAGCGATCAGTCTCCGTCCCTTCCTGAGAAGGACAAAACAAAGGCACCTACGGCGTCTCCTCCAAACTCACAGAGAATGTTGGTTGTTTGCACGCTTCATTCCCCAACCCCCTGCACAGAGAGCGCATGTCCAGGTTAACGCCACACTTAAAGGTCTGCCCTTATACGTGCTGCCGGTCAGGGTGATGATGATGATGGCAGGAAGTCTTGCCTGTTTAAACTCTGTCTTTGGAATTGGGTGTGTCGCTCTTAGCGCAATCTAAGCGCTACTCAAGCAATCGCTCACTTCTTCAGTGTTCACTAAAAGCTTCTTCAGACATGTCGCTAAGGGGGAGGGGGGCAAGGGCAACACACATGACTTTAACATTTATACCCCCATAATATACTGAAAAAAATAAATAAAAATAAAAAACAGGTCGCTAAAAAGAATTATGAATGTTGATCTTCGAGCGCTATGCCAGAAACAGTAAATATTTGCCCCATTTGATGCCAGAGGACACGTGAGGCCTCTGTGTCCGTCTCACCAACGGGGGACGGCACCCCGGTGCCTGCGAGGCTCGGGGACCTGCCAGAGAATCGGGGACACCTTCTCCTAGGGAGATCGCAGAGCCTGTTTGGAAGAAACGTTTTCACAAGCTGCTCGGGCGAAAGCGCAGGGTTTTAGGGCCTGCTACGGCAACAGGAAATAAGAGCTAGATGGAGGCGATGAAGCAAGGAAGAACATTTCCTTTGCTCTTGAGAGGAAGGAGAGAGAAGTGGAGGAGAGGGAAAGGGCTGAGCCTGTGGGTCAGAAGGCCCCACTCTCCTCCCCAAATTCTAAGGAAATTCTACAGAATCCACCCACTCCTGGCGTAAATTGGTTTCTTGTAGAAATCAGGGAAGGGAGAAGGATGAAAAGACCCAGCTAACAACTGGGTTCCCTCAAGAAGCCTCAGCTGCTCTCTTCCTGCCCTGCAGGTGGTGGGAGCCGTGAACATCAAACCATTTACTGGTCTCGAGGACCAGCCCATCCTCGGCCTCGCCTGTGTCCCATGACTGCCGCCGAGCAAAGGACAGGCCCTCGGATTCCGCACACCTGACTGCCCGAAGGCACAGGAGCAACCGGAGGGGCAGGTGTGAGAGCCTGCCCACCCTGGGGAGGGACAGACAGAAGCGTGCTGTGCGGCTGCCAGAGCAGCACTCTGAATCTAGCGCGGACGCCACCTGGAACTCCGCCAAGGAGAAACATCCAGTCAGAGTGATTGAGCAAAGCACTTTCGCCTGCTACTCTGCTGCTGGACTTAATCAGAAGGCATTTATCAAGTGCTTACTCACCTGCCGTGCTGGAGGCCCGCAGAGCGTGCACCTGGCCCCCCAGGGCAGTTTGCGATGTGGGGAAGGGGCGAAGTGGGGATGGGAAGGAAGCTGAGATTTCACGAGTTCCTCATGTGCCGATCACATGGAGCGTAAGGGGTTGGAATTTTACCATCGCCTCACAAGGTGAGTATCGTTTTTGTCCATTTCACAGGTAAGGAAGGTGAGACTCGGGTGAGTCACAGAGCTGGAATCCCAGCTGAGTCGGCTGACTCCAGGCTCTCTGCTCCACCCCCCTCAGCCCTGGGGGAGGGCAGGCCACAGGGCCACGTGTGCTCAGAATAAAACACCCCCTAAGACAATACGGGGCAACTCGCAGCATTTGGAGCTGGGAGGCAGACATGGGCATAGCATATAATTTGGGATCAAAGGAAGTATGTCCCGTAGACATTCTGAAAAAGACTTTTTCACTCAGACCCTAAAATTTGAGGCGAAACACCTTGCTTATTATCCCAGGCTTGAGGGAACCATCAGCAGTGATCTGAGGAGCAGCTGTCTCCCCGCAGGCTGGTTATGGGGCGGAGATCACCTGGTTACGGGACTGAGATCACCGCTGGCTCCAGTGCCCAGGCGCTGGGTGGCGAGCCCGCCCAGACGGGGGCGGGGCCACAGGAGTGAAGCCGCAGGTGTGGCAAGAGCCACAGCAAACCTGCTCACCTAGAAACCACTGCTGGCCGGGCATGGAGGCTCACGCCTGTCATCCTGGCACTCCGGGAGGCTGAGGCAGGAGGATCACTTAAGGCCAGGCATTCGAAACCAGCCTGAGCAAGAGCGAGACCCTGTATCTACTATAAATAGAAAGAAATTAATTGGCCAACTAATATATATAGAAAAAATTAGCCGGGCATGGTGGCACATGCCTGTAGTCCCAGCTACTCGGGAGGCTGAGGCAGGAGGATCGCTTGAGCCCAGGAGTTTGAGGTTGCTGTGAGCTAGGCTGACGACACGGCACTCTAGCCTGGGCAACAGAGTGAGACTCTGTCTCATAAAGCAAAACAAAACAAAGAAACCCACTGCTGCTGGCGGCTTGGCAACACACCAGGAGCATCCTGCCCGTCAGCCACGTGGCCGTCTGTCCCACGCCTGGCACCAGCCTGACGCTCACTGTCAGCACCTGGTGTTTGAGGGATGCCTGCCCTGCCCTGCCCTGCCCTGCCCTGCCCTGCCCGGCGACACTCGTCCTGTGCCTGCGGCCTTTGTGCTCACATGGACCCCAGCGACACGTCCCGATGGAACTCGTGAAGACCGAGAGTGACTACCCACTGGATCGGTGCCCTCTGGCCTCTCCCCACTGCTCCTCCATAACTCTCTTTGTTGCCCGGGCCAGAGTGCCATGGCGTCAGCCGAGCTCACAGCAACCTCACACTCCTGGGCAAAAACCATCCTCCTGCCTCAGCCTCCCGGGTAGCTGGGGTTACAGGCATGCACCACCACGCCCACTAATTTTTCCATGTTTTGTAGAGATGGGGTCTCAATATGTTGCCCAGGCTGGTCTGGAACTCCTCACTTCAAGCGATCCTCCCTCCTCGGCCTCCCAGAGCACTAGGATTACAGGCGTGAGCCACACGCCTTCTATCCTTTCTCTCATCGATCCCATTTCCTACCTTCCATGAGTTATCCGTTTCCCCAACTTCCCCCTCATTTCCCTTCGAGTCCAGTTTAACCACCATTGGTTCCGTGTTCACCGCTGAGCGGGCCATGCGTGATGGATCACACTTTAGAGTCCACAGTGAAGTTGGGGGCGATAAGGCAGAACTATGAAACTCCTAGTGTTACAGGAAATAATTATTATCGGGGGATCAGTTAATAATAAATGTTGCGAACTTAGATCTAAATGAATGAAAAAGGATTTGTCTTCTTTTTGACCTTCTAACTGAATCTCTCCCTTAAATTTTGCTAATTTCTCACTCATCAAAAGATAAAGGTCAGTTAAAAGTGTGTAAAGCACGGGAAAAATACTTTAAAGCAGTTTCGGGCTGTTGCTTTCAAGCGCTGCGAAAGGCTGCGGGGGGGAGCGGGAGCCCCGTGGGCGTGAGGACAGGCAGCCTTCCTTTGAAGTTTGCCTTAAGAGGTGCAGGGGCACAGCGGGTTCTGTTACACGGACGGACTGCACACTGGAGAAGCCTGCTTTCTGTGCCGTCCCCTGAACAGTGCTCACGGTGCCCCATAGGTGCGTTTTCACCCCCCCACCCCCGCCTGCCCCCCAAGTCCCCAGTGTCTGCTGCGTCCCTGTGTGACCACGCGTGCCTGTGTGACCACGCGTGCCTGTCGCTCCCACTCAAAAGTGAGGACACGCAGCGTCCGCTTTTTGTTCCTGAGCTACTTAGGATAACGACCTCTGGCTCCATCCGAGTTGCTGCGTCCTAGCTCACTGTGTCATTCCTTTTCATGGCTGAGTCGTACTCCGTGGTGTGCACACGCGTGTGCATGTGTGTGCACACTCTTTATCCACTCACCAGCAGATTGGCATTTAGGCTGGCTGCACGTGTGCGGCTGTGAATGTGCTGCGACGAACACGTGTGCGGGACAGGTGCGATTTCGATGCACAGGTGCGTCCTGCCTGCGTCAGGGCCCGTGCGGCGCTGAAGAGACCTTCACCCCCCAGCGCCTCTTGGTCTGGAGTCCCCGCGGACTCTTCCCCACATTCCTGCTCTGTTTTTTTTTTTTTTTTTTTTTTTTTTTTTTTTTGAGACAGAGTCTCACTTTGTTGTCCAGGTTAGAGTGAGTGCCGTGGCGTCAGCCTAGCTCACAGCAACCTCAAATTCCTGGGCTCAAGCGATCCTCCTGCCTCAGCCTCCCGAGTAGCTGGGACTACAGGCATGCGCCACCATGCCCGGCTAATTTTTTATATATATATCAGTTGGCCAATTAATTTCTTTCTATTTATAGTAGAGACGGGGTCTCACTCTTGCTCAGGCTGGTTTTGAACTCCTGACCTTGAGCAATCTGCCCGCCTCGGCCTCCCAAGAGCTAGGATTACAGGCGTGAGCCACAGCGCCCGGCCCTGTTTTGTTTTTAATTTCTCCAGCTACAATTCCCCAAGTCTGATGCAACGTGTAACTCAGAACACGACCACCTGTCGGCCCAGCAGCCCTGTGGCGTGTCCAGAACGCAGCACTGGCTGTGGCACCGGCTTCGGCCCAAACGGCTCCTCCTTGCTTCCCACCACTCGAGCCCAAACCCTGGCCTGGTCCCGGTGCCCGGGCCCCTCCTCGGCCACGCGTCCTCCTGGGTCCCCTGGTGCCTGTTGTCTCAGGCCCTCCACGCCCCTCTGCCAGCCTGGGCCGCTCTCCGGCCTCCGCTCCCAGGTGACCCTTTGCGAGTTCCCGCCTGTCCCTCATTCACACCCGAGGCCAGCAGTGTCTCCTGGGGACACGTTCTCTCCCCTCCCCTCTGCAGCCAACCCTCTGCAATGCGCCGTCCCCGTCCCTGTCCCCTTCCCTCAGACCACCACACAGTCCGCCACACTGTGAGGGTCGGCACGTGTGGCGACCAGACCCACAGTCCTGTCTGTGCTGTCACTCTTGTGTGCCCAGCCCCCAATGGTGGCCCAGGGTGGCAAGTGTGGGTCCCGCCAGTTTGAGGATGTTCCCACGAGACCTACCTTTGCTCCCTAGACAAATTCCCTCTCCCTGGGCCTGTGGATGGATGGACTCATCGGACTGTGGTGCCACCCGGTGAAAAAGTTCTGTGACTTTTTTTCCAGTCTTAGAGGTAGACCTTAAGAAAAAAAACAAAAGAGGCATCCTGGGTCAAAGGCCCTTTCATTTTCTCAAGGCAGCTTCTAGTTCTATGTTTAGTCTTTTGAGGAACTCCCAGACTGTTTATGGCTGCACCCTTTCCCAATCCCACCAGCAATGCGTGGGAGTTCTCACTTTCCCACACCCTCACCACCACTTCTTATTTTCCGTTTTTCTGAGTATAGCCACCCTAGGAGGTATGAAGTGGTATCTCACTGTGGTTGGATTTGCCTTTCCCTAATAATTAATGATGTTTGAACATATTTTTATGCACTTATTGAGTATTGAGTGCATCATCCTTGGGGAAATGTCTGTTCAAGTCCTTTGCCTACTTTTTTTTTTTTTTGAGACAGAGTCTTACTCTGTCGCCCGGGCTAGAGTGCCGTGGCGTCAGCCTAGCTCACAGCAACCTCAAACTCCTGGGCTCAAGGGATCCTCCTGCCTCAGCCTCCCAAGTAGCTGGGACTACAGGCATGAGCCATCATGCCCGGTTAATATATATATATATATATATATATATATATATATATATATGTTGTCCAGCTAATTTCTATTTTTTGTAGTAGCGACATACTCATCTACAAATTTATGTATTATTTGTTTTTGTCTTCCATTTTTTCTCCTTTTTAACACTCAATGTAACCTAATTTTCACTTAAAGGATATAGCCATCCTAGCTTATATTAACGAAGGTGTTGTAAACAGCAAAACAGTGGATGTTCTAACTTATTTGTACTTTGTCCAAACAATGTTAGAGTTTCTGAAGTTACAAGCTTTTCACATATAAATATTGGAAAATCAAGACAATTATTTTATAAGGGGGACACTTTCAAATATTTTTCTTTTTTTTTTTGAGACAGAGTCTCGCTTTGTTGCCCAGGCTAGAGTGAGTACCATGGTGTCAGCCTAGCTCACAGCAACCTCAAACTCCTGGGCTCAAGCAATCCTGCTGCCTCAGCCTCCCGAGTAGCTGGGACTACAAGCATGAGCCACCATGCCCAGCTAATTTTTTCTCTATATATTAGTTGGCCAATTAATTTCTTTCTATTTATAGTAGAGATGGGGTCTTACTCTTGCTCAGGCTGGTTTTTAACTCCTGACCTCGACCAATCCTCCCGCCTCGGCCTCCCAGAGTGTTAGGATTACAGGCGTGAGCCACCACACCCAGCCTTTCAAATATTTTTAAAGACCTCAACACATAGGATTATGAATTGAAAGAAAAATTTTACTTCTTAACTGTCTAGAACTTAATTAAACAAGATGTCACAATGAAAAGCTTAAAGCCCCATCTTCTGGTTATTCCTGATAGCCGGAAGGAACTCTTCCCATGAAAATGCTGCGGACTGATCTGGCTGGATGCCAGAGCCCGGCACCTAGCATTACAGTAGAATCAGGATTGAGCGGAGATGAGGTCAGCTCTATAATTATAATACTAATAGCCTTGATTTTCATAAAGGTTACAAAATTCATTTTCATCCTGAGTTTCTGTATTTTCCTTAAAACTTTCAGCGAAATTATGTTTTTGGTCTGAAATTTCACATATTTGGTATCTCTCGAAAAATAAATTATTTTTGAAAACAAATTTTGAAAATTTGTTCTTCCATTCCCAAATTAGTCAGTGAAACCATAAAAATTTTTTCTGCCTTCAAAAACAAGTGTGTTTTTAAATGTTAAAATTTTGAGATCTCAAGAACTTTAGCAGAAAACAAACCAAAAATGAGGGGACAGGTGCTGGCTAACAGGTCCAAAATTTCACAGGTTCTGTGAAGGACCTCTAGCAGAGTCCTTTGTTACTGAAATTTGAAAAGTCCAGTTACAACTAGATTCTATTTGTGGCACATGGTTGTCTGAAAAACACAAACGTTTGTGAAACAGATAAATGGAAACCGAAATATTTTCAATTGCTTACAATATTCTTATACTTATTCGTAGAAAAAACATTTTTTACTATAACATTAAGATGTAAAATTCAAACCTGCATGGCTATTTGAGAACCCTGGTCTTAGCCAGTGTACTACAGCTGTTAAAGTGCAAGCCTTGACGTAATACCTAAGTGAAATGTGTGAACCTCGATATCGGATCCTCATTGGTGAAAAAAAAAGCAGTTAAAAAAGACATTTGGAAACCATTTGGACTATTTTGCTATAGGTAAATATGGAATGACTTAATTTAGTAATGCAATAATGATATTATGGTTCTGTGGGAAAATATCCTTATTTTAGGCAACAAAGTATCTAGGAATGAAGTTTCATATTGTTCGCAACTTCCTTTCAAATGGTTCATTTAAAAAAATGTGTGTGAACACACACACACACACACACAGCAACTGCTACATAAGATTAGCAACTGATGAATCAACGTGAGGGTACATGAGAATGTTCATTGTACTCATCTTTCAACATTTCTGTAGGCTTGAAAATCCTCAAAATAAAACGGTAAGGTGAAGTGCATGCGCGCAAAAGCCTGGAGAAATGATCCACAGAATTTCAGGACTGTGAGACTTCGAGGCCTGGAGCCTGAGTCCGCGTCCGACGTCGGAGCGCCGCAGCTCTACCTGCCGGCCTCACCCGCGACCGCGCCGTCTCTGCACGTCACCTGGGAGAGCACGAACTCGTGTGCCCCGAGGCCCCCAGGCGTTCTCTGGGGGCTGGCAATAGCAGAACGTCTCGCTTTCCTCGTTTGCTTGCCTTTTTACAATCATTAACATTTTCAGAGAGTGTCATTAAAGTTCTCTTATTTTATTTAAAAAGAAACAGAAGCCTTAGACATCCCTGTTTTGCTTCCGGGTGCAGGATTTCACGCCGGTTCCAAGCACGCCAGCGAACGAGAGCTACGGAGGACCACCGAAGTTACCGTTCTAGACAGAAGCAAGCGGCGGCAGAAAACAGTTAACTTCTCGCGCTAGGCTCGCACCGCAACGCCCGGGTCGCCGGGTCAGAGCCGCCCGGCCGGTGCAGCCCAGCCCGGGACGGAGCAGGCGCAGCGGGGCACGCCCCCTCCGCCTCGGCCAATCGAGAGTGAGGAGGCGTGGCCGGGCGGCCGGAGGCGGTGCGGGCGCAGAAGAGGGCGTGTTTGGGGCGGGGCCGGCAGATCAGAGGAGGAGGCGGGGCGCGGAAGGGGCGGGGCCGTGGGGGGGCCTGCCGGGTCCCAAGGAGGAGGGGCGGGTGCAAAAGGGGCTGGGCTGGGCTGGGGCCGGTAGATCAGAGGAGGGGCGGGGCGCAGAAGGGGGCGGGGCGCAGAAGAGGGCGTGCCTTGGACGGGGCCAACAGCTCCCAGGAGGAGGCGGGGGACGTGGAAGAGGCGGGGCTGGGGCGGAGCCAGCCGGCCCCAGGAAGAGGTAGGGCGAGCGCGGAATGGGGCGTGGCCGGGGCGGGGCCAGCAGATCCCAGGAGGAGGCGGGGCGAGAGCGGAAGGGGCGTGATCGGGCGGGGCCGGCAGGGCTCAGGAGGAGGTGACTTCCTGGCAGAGGCTGGGCAGGACCGGGCCTCGGCCTTGGTGTCAGGAAATGGCAGCGGGGGCCAGGAAATGGCAGCGGAGGCAGCGGGGACCAGTAGGTGAATGTACGGCAGTGGCGGGCGCTGGCCTCGAACCCTCTTCCTCCGGGGCGGGCTGGCAGGTCCCAGGAGGAGGCGGGGCTAGCGCGGAAGGGGCCGTGCGTGGGGCGGGGCCGGCAGGGCACAGGAGGAGGGGCGGGCGCGGAACGCGGAAGAGGGCGGGGCCGGGGCGGGGCCGGCAGAGCCCAGGAGGAGGCGGGGCGGATGCAGAAGAGGGTGGGGCCGGGGCGGGGCAGTCACCGTAGGGGCCGTGTGTGGGGCGGGGCCGGCAGGGCACAGGAGGAAGCGGGGCGGGCGCGGAGGTGGGCGGGGCCAGGGCCGGGGCGGTGGGGCCCAGGCGAAGGTGGGGCGAGCGCGGAAGGGGCGTGTCCGGGGCGGGGCCGGCGGGGACCAGGAGGAGGCGACTTCTCGGCCCGCGGCGCCCGGGCGCAGGTGCAGGGCTGGGGCGGCCCGGCCTCGGCCTCGGCGTCAGGAAATGGCAGCAGGGGCCAGGACCGAGGAGGTGAGTGCACTGCCGTGGCGGGCGCTGCCCGGAACCCTTCCTCCCGTGCGGGGGCGCGGCGGCTCCGGGTCCAGGCCGGCGCCCGCGCGTGCGGCCCCGGAGCCCGGAGCGTCCCGTGACGGCGTCGGGGCGGACCTGTCGCTGCCGCGCCGGAAACCCAGGTTAGAGAAGCAGGTCACGTGCCGCTGTGACCCAGGCGTGGCCGGAACGGAAAGAGCTTTAAGCTGAGGTGGGTCCGCATCGGACTGCTGACCAGTGGCCTCGTTCGCAGTGTGTGTGCTTCAGAGCTGTAGCGCAATTGCAAAAATCTTATTTCTTCGCTTAAGTATATTAAGACATTTTTTAGGAGAGACATGTATTTGTGCCCAGAATGAACTGGGTTTTCCATTGGCACATAATAAAATTCTTGCCCTTGAGAAATGCAAAGTTTACAGTTACATTAAAGCACTAATTTGGGTTAATAAATTAATAGAAATGTTGCTATGATCCTATTACTGAATGAAGTGAATCAGGAAAAGCAAAAGACACATGAAATACGGTTCCAGCACTGAAGAGCTTAGATTCTTGTGCAAATAGTGACCATAGTTTAAATAATCTTCATGAAATAAAGACCAAACAATTTTGAAGAAGACTTAAATTTTCTTTTTTTTTTTTTCAGTTGAGAAAATGAAAAACTAACTGTAAGACCTGGAAGTAGAATTAAGACTCATATATGTTTAAAGTAAAATCCATTGTTTCTGATTTATTAAGAGTGCGCTTCATGAGCTGACAATTTGTGGAAATACATGAATAGGTAAGAGGAAAATGAGAGATTTAGAAAAACATGTGTAGCCGGGCACGGTGGCTCACACCTGTAATCCTAGCACTCTGGGAGGCCAAGGCAGGAGGATCCCTCCAGGTCAGGAGTTTGAAAACAGCCTGAGCAAGAGGGAGACCCTGTCTCTACTATAAATAGAAATAAATTAATTGGGAAGCTAATATATAAAGAAAATATTAGGCTGGCATGGTGGCGCATGCCTGTAGTCCCCTCTACTTGGGAGGCTGAGGCAGGAGGATTGCTTGAGCCCAGGAGTTTGAGGTTGCTGTGAGCTAGGCTGATGCCACGGCACTCACTCTAGCCTGGGCAACAAAGCAAGACTCCGTCTCAAAAAAAAAAAAAAGAGAAAAACATGTAGTAACTGCTTCTTGATTGGTGTTAAGCTGCCCTGAAGTTCTTGGATCTGTAACTTTTAGCTTTAGGATGAGTACAATTTTAGAAATCTGTTTCATCAAACCCTAAATCACTTTAGATCTGAGTAAGTTGCCTGCGTTTGGTATTTTGTAGATATGATTTCTAGCATTCAGTAAAAAGCTAAAAATCATGGACCATGTCATGGGCCCAGACACTTCAGTGAGTTAAAAGTCAAAGACTATTAATAGCTAGGGTTCATTTTTTTTGCAGCAGTGAAACCAACACTGGCTAATTTAAGATGAAGTGGATTTATTTGAAAGGATAAATAAACACCAGTTTATCTGGTGAATAAACACCAGAACATTTGAAAAGAATCAAACAGGGGCAGCTCAAAGGACCTACGGGATAGGAGGGACTGCCCTGGAATCAGTGTGCCCAAACCACTGTCTTTCTTCCTGCCCTGCCCACAGGGAGGGTGGGTTGGCTTGACTGCCTTTTGTTCCATAACCACCCCTAGGCCAGAGGAGAGGGAAGAGTTTTAAAGGATGTTTTTACTGAGACTTAAGTAGAGATAGATAGTGAGTCCCCAAAGGAAATAAAGGTATCGTTACAAAAGAAAAGGAAAGAGATACCATGTGGGCAGAAGCAACAGATATCTTCCACAGATGGTAATGTAGTTATTAATAGGGGAAGTGAAGAAAGAATGTGTATTCAGGAATCCTCTTCCCCTCACTCTTGCCTTGCAGATGGTGAGCTCACAGAATGACGGGTGCGGCTTGCATGGTTATGCCACATATTTCCTGTAGAATTCATTGAACAGTGTGTTTGATGTAGCCACCAAATACTAGTAAGTGCCATAGAGAAGAATCATTATGGTTCCCAACCATAATATGATCAGTGTAGTCAGGGAAAACAAAAGATACACATAAAAAGGAAAAAAACAAAAGACAGCATAAGAAATATTCCAAATTCAGACAGATGAGGTTCCCCCCAGAAAACTTAAAATACAAGAAAAACAACAAAAAAGAAATATTCCAAATGAATATTGTGGGCAGTGTGTTTTATAGGAGTTTAAAGTGGGAGGAAAACACTTAGCAGGACAAGGTTTATGGAGAACGTAAGTCTTGGTTGAGACTTTGAAAGATAAGTATAATTCTGAGAAAGGTAAGAGAGGGTATTTGTGGAGCACTATAGAAAACTCATTTAGGCTGGGCATGGTGGCTCACGCCTGTAATCCTAGCACTCTGGGAGGCTGAGGCGGGAGGATCGCTCAAGGTCAGGAGTCTGAAACCAGCCTGTGCAAGAGCGAGACCCCATCTCTACTAAAAATAGAAAGAAATTAATTGGCCAACTAAAAATATATAGAAAAAATTAGCTGGGTGTGGTGGTGCATGCCTATAGTCCCAGCTATTCGGGAGGCTGAGGCAGGAGGATCGCTTGAGCCCAGGAGTTTGAAGTTGCTGTGAGCTAAGCTGACGCCATGGCACTCTAGCCCGTACAACAGAGTGAGACTCTGTCTCAACTAAAAAGAAAGCACATTTAGGCTAGAAAAGAAGGTTCATGAAAGTGATGTAGTGGGAGATAAAAAAGAAGCAGATTATTGTCTTATAGGCAAGATTTCAATGCTAACTTGGTTTAAATTTTCCAGGGGTCAAGTGTTGGAGTAGTTGGGCAGTCTTTCATTCATTCAACACACATACCAAGCACCTTCTATGTATCAGGTGTTAAAAGTACAAAGAAAATAATGGAGTCCCTGCCCTTGTGAAGCACACTTTATTCTGACAATTTCAATACTGTGTGTTTAGCATTATAAGTTATAGAGATGTGTGAAATTTCAGTAGGGACTTCTGTTCCCAGCCAAGGTGAAATAACCAGGACTAGACATACCATTCTGCCTGAAACAACCAAAAAACCTAGATACAACATATGACACAACACTTTTTACGATACTGGACATCAGGCCGTGAAGGTCAGTGGTCTCAGAGATGGGAAACAAATGTTGTGAGCCCTTTCCTCACCCCAGCTGACTGCCTTGAGCGAGACTGCAGGTTTTGATGTGGACAGGGGAACCCAGGCGGGGTCCAGTAGGCTCTGAGTTGAGATGGAGCTGAGGGTCTGGGAGACTGAAGCAAGCAGAGTTCACGGGACAGAGTGCCCAGGGAGGAGGGAGAACTCTGCAGAGAGCCGCCCTAGGTGTTCAGAAGAGTCCTGATCAGCGAAGGAGGAAACTCTGGAGGCCTCGAAAAGAACCACCCAAAAGGATTAGAAGGAACAGTCCATCCGTGCAGGGCCAGGTTAGTCCCTGTTCCAGTCTGGAAACCTCGTCATTCATGGGGTATGTAGGTAGAGTACTCAGAAAGGTGCTGCCTCAGTAGTGGGGGAAAACTAGCTCTAGACTAAGCACAGTGGTGGTCCCACCTAATGTCCGAAAGCTAAGGCCAAAAAGATCAGACTATTTCCAAATACCTTGATTGCATTCCACAACAAAGCCCAAGAATATAGGAATACAATAATGTCCAGCACCAAAAGAGACAATTTGCAATGTCTGTCATCCAATCAAAAATTACCAGGCATGCAGATTAAAAAAAAGGGGGGGGGGGAATGTAAAAAGAAAAAAAAAAAAAAAGAAACAAAAGACGGAAAAAAAGTAAAACAAAAATTAGCAGGCATGCAAAGAGGCAGGAAACATGACCTATAATGAGCCCATTGAAACTGACTTAGAAATGACGTATGCTGGAAACTGCAAGCAAGGACGTTAAGTCGTCACGACTGTTCCGTGGGTGCAGACTGGAGGGTGTGAAGCAGACCAGCTGGGACTTGCAGAGGCGAAGCCTGTGAGGGCAGGTGGACGTGCAGCAGCCACGGTGCTGCCTCTGGGGAGGGTGTCAGAGCGTGGCTTTGCTGAGACAGGCGTTGGACAGGTGGCAGAGAATAAGGGCCAGCATTGACACGGAAAGGGTTTTGTGTTCGTAAGAGACGGGTGCACTGAGCGGTCAGCACCAGGAGGGGGCGTGGTGAGAGGCGAGTCCTAAAGTGGCTTGGGGAATATATTGTAAAGCAGGTGGCCAGGATAAGCATTCGGCCTTTGTCCCGAGGAAAATGAGGAGTACCCAATGTCCTTGAGAAAAGAAATACTAATGTTTGTCTTAGAAGAACTCTGACAGCAGTGAGAGTGGTTGCCAAGGCCAGGAGACTGGAAGGTTCTAGTAACAGGCCGTGAGAAGTGCTGGGTGTCTGTCCTCAGTGAGAGTGGAAGGACAGAACAGGTTTGGGCTAGAATGGCAGTGTTGTGTGGGCAGGGCCTGCCTTCATTCAGGCTGTGGTGACAAAGCATGTAGACGGGGCCATTTATAAATGGAAATTTATTGCTCACAGTCTTGGAGGCTGGGCAGTCTGAGGTCGGGGCAGCAGCAGACTCAGGCAGCCCACGATGCAGGCACCAGCGCCCAGGTGAGGCTCTGCAGGCACCTTCTCCCCTGTCCTCGCCTGGCAGAGGGCGGAAGGGAACCTCCTGATGGGCACCCCCCTTTGTGAGGGTGAAGCCTTCATGGCTCACCTACCTTCCAGAGGAAAGTGGGAGGGCTTTGGGGTAGCACTAACATTCAGACCACAGCAGGGAGCAAGTGAAAAGCAAGAGTTAATAAACATAATTGTGGCCAGTACTCACTGATCACTCTGTCAGGCAGTGCTTTGAACACTTTCATGTTGCAGTAACTCGTTTAATGTTCCTGACAAAAGCTGTGAAGCAGGTGCTGTTACTAGTCTCCTTTTTAGGTGAGGAAACTGAGGCACAGGGAGGTGAAGTAACTTCCCTGGACTGGTAGGCAGTAGGTCCTGTGTTTGGACGCAGGCAGTTTGCCTTAGTGTGCCCTTGACCACAGCTCCTGCCGCCTCTGGCCAGAGCAGGCTCCCCTGTGTGTCCCGAGGGTCCTTCGTGGTTAGCCCAGTCTTTGACGGTGCCCGTGACTGAGTTAGAGGACGCTGGGTTTGGGACTTTTCACTCACTCATCCGTCAGTGTTCGCCAGGCGACAGCCATGGGGCAGGTGGGGCTCTGGGATTAGAGACAGATGGGGGGTTGTTGTCCACTGAGTCTAGTGGGGAGGAGACACAAAAGACAGCCGTGGGACGGTGTGATAGGAGAGGCGAGCACAGGACGCCGTGGGAGGTGTGGGGGCCGCACGGTCCAGCTCTCGGTGCAGGAGGGCTGCCTGGTTGGAAGCCCCTCCAGGCACAGTAGAGGCACAGCCGGCAGCTGGGGAGGAGCGGCAGCTGGGGAGGAGCGGAGGTGGAGGCTGGGTGTCTGCCGATTGAGAAGCGCTAGAGGCAGAGGGGTCTGGAGAACCGGAACGTTCGGAATCAAGCCTGCAAACTCAACAGGACGCCGGCTGGGCTTTGAGTGAGAGTGCAGAGCAGCACTGACGCCTGGGACTGGAAACCGAGGACCCCTTCATCTTTGTAACCCCATCACCCTACAACGTCCACCGTTTGTCCCACTCGCTGCCTCCAAAATAAAGAGCCCTGTGCCTGGTCGTCCAGTGGTTAGGACTTGTTGTTCTCACTGCTGGGCCCAAGTTTGTTTTCCTGGTCATTTCAACAGAAGAAAACAAAGTTTAGAAATTTTAAAAAAGGGGGCCCTTATTCTCTGTATCCAAACCCTGTTCTCAGACTTCCCTTTCACCCATGAAAGTTTAATTTCCATCTCATCCCAGTGTGTTGGCCAACCTAAGTTTGCTGTGTCCTTTGTGCTTTTCATTTGGTGATCTGTTATGTGCTTCCCGTAGTGTTCCGTGCACTATGTTGGGAGTTCTTGCTTTGTTGTTTAGTCCTGCACGCCTTTATCCGCAAGCTGCCCCCGGAAATGTGATCTCCTCGTGTTCTTTTACCTGGGGCACAGTGCCTCACGCGTAGTAACCGTCAGTAAGTGTCTGAGAGTGAGACTGGGGGCTTGCTTGTGTGCAGCGGGGGCCGGGAAGAGCTGCTCCTGTCCAGAGGGTGCCTTTAAACGACACTAACTGGAATATTTAGGTTGCAGTTCTCACACTTAACCCTTGTTGGCTGCATCAGCGACATTACAACTCCGTAGTTGTTTTCCTTGAGAATCTGGTATCTGCACACCGAGGTGGCCCCAAGAGCCCATCATGGGGATGTTTCCATTAGTCCACTAAAATATTTCTGTCATAACTGAAAGTTTGTTTTAAGCACTCTTAAGCACCCCCCTCAATTTTCCAAAATTTTGTGGAACACCAGAGCCAGGTTAAGAATTGTGGCCCTGGGCTGGGCACGGTGGCTGACGCCTGTAATCCTAGCACTCTGGGAGGCCACGGCGGGCGGATTGCTCAAGGTCAGGAGTTTGAAAATAGCCTGAGCAAGAGCGAGACCCCGTCTCTACTATAAATAGAAAGAAATTAATTGTCCAACTAATATATATAGAAAAAATTAGCTGGGCATGGTAGCACATGCCTGTAGTCCCAGCTACTCTGGAGGCTGAGGCAGGAGGATCGCTTGAGCCAGGAGTTTGAGGTTGCTGTGAGCTAGGCTGATGCCATGGCACTCACTTTAGCCGGGGCAACAGAGTGAGACTCTGTCTCAAAAAAAAAAAAAAAAAAAAAGAATTGTGGCCCTGGAGCAAGGGTTTGGGCGGGAAGAAAGTGGGGAGATGCAGGTCAGAGGATGCAAAGTAGCAGGTAAAGGGGGTGAGCAAGTCTGGAGATCTTAGGGGTGATGGGAAGACTGCAGGTAATGAGTGGCACTCGTGTGGGATTTGTGCTGAATGACTTAGCTGCTCTTGCCACACACAAAAAAAATGGGTGAGATGATGGGAGGTTAATTTGCTTTGCTAGAGTAACGTTTTTACTATGTGCCTCCATAATGTCATGTTCTATACACAATAAACTTTATTTAAAAAAGGAATTGCAACTGTAATTATTTCACAAATATAATTATGTTAAGTACATTTCACCTGGTGGTCTAGGGGTTAGAATAAAAAATAAATCAGTATCTAAGCTTTGAGGGCTTGAAGAAAATGGTTTACTTAAATTTCATTATATATTACTTTGTGAGATGTAGAAATAATTGAATTAAGATTTTCTCTACCCAATTTAAAACTTACTTTCACCAAGTTTGTATGCTAGTTATCTATAGAGGGTACTTTTTGAAAATTGGCTTTAAGTAGCAGATGTATTCTCTTGCCTCTAACTTGTGTAATGATTTTAAAGGCTTCCTAGTTTAGATTTGTCTTGGAAATACAGTCCAGAAAGTGGTGATTATATCTTGCTTCCGTTTTCTGTGCCCCAGGGCTCTCTGGATATCACGCAGAGCGTTGACGATGACCCACTTCTGGAAGCCCAGCTTCTCCCGAATCACTCGCTGCAGGCCCACTTCCGACCAAGGTTCCACCCCCTTCCCACCGTCGTCATCGCAAACCTGCTCCAGGTCATACATGTGAGTGTCTGGCGGAGACGGATCCATCCAGAGGTGACGCCTGTGAAGTGTATAAGCTCTTCATAGGGCAGTTGGGTGCCAACTGTGAACATTTAAAGTGTGGACACTGTTTTACTCTCATGCATTTGAACACGTGCAGGGCTATCGTTGACAGTGGCAGTGTTGCCTGTCGTCAAGATACTGCCAGGCCTGCCATCAGGAGGCTACTCTGCTCGTCCTGTGTAGAGAGCTGTTAGAAGTGAAAGAGGGTGGGTGTGTCTACAGTGCATGGCATGGCCTTCAGCATTACACTGTGGAGTGGGAAAATCAGGTTCACAGCGTTGTGTACAGAATGTTCCTGTTTGCACTTTTAAAAACCGAGTGGAGAGGGCTGGTGTGTGTACGTGTATTTCTGTGTGTAACAGAGTTTCCGGAAGCATTCACAGACCCTGTTACACTAGTTTCCTCTGAGGTGGGGACTGAGGGCCCTGGTAGCAGTGACAGTAATATATTTTACTGTTTACTTTTTGTACCATTTGATTTTTTTAACCAAATGCATGTATTACTTTTTCAGTTACAAAAAAACACAAAAAATGCAGGTGAGTCTACACATGCTGACATAGGAATTTATCCATTTATCTACACCTAGGAAACAATGTTAAGCAGAGAATTCCAGCTGCATCAGAACAATGTGTACAGTGTCACCCCGTGTTCGCATAGTGATAGAATTGCAGATGTCTGGGGTTTGTGAAAGCACTTGTGGGAAAGGTCTCCTTGTAGGCCCTGGTGGTGGTGGCTCTGCCCCAAGTCTGTTAAGTCATCTACATTTTGATCTTTGCAATTGGAAGTGCGGGGTGATAGCTGTTGTTTGCTGCAATGTGAGAAATCAGAAGGCAGCTGGTTTCGCCACTCCCTGGGTGTGTGTGAGGACGGTGGGTGGGTTGTTGGCCTTGCTCAGCCACCCCTCTCTCCTCCCAAGGTCTGCCCACACCAGAGGCTGCACAGCCCTCTGCCTCCGCTTCCCCTGCAGCAAGGTGCCCTGCGGGAGGCTCGCCTTCAGAGCTGGGTCACTGCAGGCTTCCTGACCCCCAGGCCCCAGCCAAAGTGCTTCCTTCCTGGCCCACCCGGGTAGCCTCATGGTTCCAGGTGGTGGCCTGTTTTTCTTTCCTTTTACTTTTTTTTTTTTTTTTTTGAGACAGAGTCTTGCTTTGTCGCCCAGGCCACAGTGAGTGCCATGGCGTCAGCCTAGCTCACAGCAACCTCAAACTCCTGGGCTCGAGCAATCCTGCTGCCTCAGCCTCCCGAGTAGCTGGGACTACAGGCATGCATCACCATGCCCGGCTAATTTTTTTTCTATATATTTTTAGTTGGCCAATTAATTTCTTTCTATTTTATAGTAGAGACAGGGTCTCGCTCTTGCTCAGGCTGGTTTCAAACTCCTGACCTCAAGCAATCCGCCTGCCTCGGCCTCCCAGAGTGCTAGGATTACAGGGCCTCCCAGAGTGCTAGGATTATAGGCGTGAGCCACTGTGCCTGGCCCCCTTTTACTTTTTTTGTAACATAGTCTATATATACAAAACACACGTACTTGTAGACATATATCATTTTTTATTTTATTTTTATTTATTTTTTGAGACAGTCTCATTCTGTTGCCCAGGCTAGAGTGCCATGGCATCAGCCTAGCTCATAGCAACCTCAAACTCCTGGTCTCAAGCAATCCTCCTGTGCCTCAGCCTCCCAAGTAGCTGGGACTACAAGCATGCGCCCCCAAGCCCGGCTAATTTTTTCTGTATATTTTTAGTTGTCCAGATAATTTCTTTCCATGTTTTAGTAGAGACAGGGTCTCTCTCTTGCTCAGGCTACTCTGGAACTCCTGACCTTGAGTGATTCTCCCGCCTCAGCCTCCCAGAGTGCTAGAATTATAGGTATGAGCCACCACACCTGGCCATGTATCACTTTTTAAAAACCTTTTTATATTAAACTGCAAGTTGGGCATAGTAGTATCTGCCTGTAGTCCCAGCTACTTGGGAGGTTGAGCCAGGGGGCTGAGGCAGGAGGACCACTTGAGGCCAGGAGTTTGAGTCCAGCCTGGGCAACGTAGCAATACCCTGTATCTAAATCAAAAAATACTGTATTGGCCGGGCGCGGTGACTCATGCTTATAATCCTAGCACTCTGGGAGGCCCAAGCGGGCAGATTGCTTGAGGTTAGGAGTTCGAAACCAGCCTGAGCAAGAGTGAGACCCCATCTCTACTGAAAATAGAAAAAAATTAATTGGTCAACTAAAAATACATAGAAAAAATTAGCTGGGCATGGTGGCTCATGCCTGTAATAACAGCTACTTGGGAGGCCGAGGCAGGAGGATTGCTTGCGCCCAGGAGTTTGAGGTTGCTGTGAGCTAGGCAGACGCCACAGCACTCACTCTAGCCTGGGCAACAAAGGGAGACTTTGTCTCAAAAAAAAAAATACTGTATTAAATTGCATGCTTTTGATACTGTGGGATTGATTGCCCTCATTTTAAGTCTAAGAAAACCATAAGTATTAAAGAACAAGAAAATCTGATGCATGCTACGTTATGTAAAATGGATCCGTTGAGTTCACTGTACACTGTATTACAGCATAGAGAATATGTTGACTTTTCAACTTTTTGCTTTATAGGGATAAGAATCTTGAGTTGCCATAGTGTTGTGGAATTTTAAGTTTAGGTTTGTGTATTTGTTATGTAGTTAAAGTTAAATTTTTTTTTTTTTTTTTGAGACACAGTCTCACTCTGTTGCCTGGGCTAGAGTGCCATGGCGTCAGCCTGGCTCACAGCAACCTCAAACTCCTGGGCTCAAGCAATCCTCCTGCCTCAGCCTCCCAAGTAGCTGGGACTACAGGCATGCGCCACCATGCCTTGCTAATTTTTTCTATATATATTAGTCGGTCAATTAATTTCTTTCTATTCATAGTAGAGACGGGGTCTCGCTCTTGCTCAGGCTGGTTTGGAACTTCTGACCTCAAGCGATCCTCCCGCCTCAGTCTCCCAGAGTGCTAGGATTACAGGGATGAGCCACTGCGCCCTGTCAAAGTTAAATATTTTGATATTGGTGTTTGGAGACAGGGAATGGTTTATTTGATTTGGTTGAAGTAAGAAAGTAAAACTGAAATTTTTTAGATTTTTAAAAAAAATAATAGGAAGTATTTGTTTGGTTACGGAATAAGGGTGCAGAATTTTAGGGAATTGAATAGAGAAATCTGTGTTGTTTTTTAGCTTTAAATTATTTTTCGGCCAGGCAGTGACTTATGCCTGTAATCCTAGCACTCTTGAGAGGCCGAGGCTGGTGGATCTTTTGAGCTCAGGAGTTCCAGACCAGCCTGAGCAAGAGCGAGACCCCGTCTCTACCAAAAATAGAAAAAACTAGGTGGCGCATGCCTATAGTCCCAGCTACTTGGGAGGCTGAGGCAGAAGGATTGCTTGAGCCCAGGAGTTTGAGGTTGCTGTGAGCTACGCTGATGCCACAGCACTCTAGAAAAAATTATTTCGGGAGTAATTAGACTTTTGGGTGTCAGAAATCAGTGTTAATTTTTAAGGGTTTTTTTGTAAAATAAACAGATTTTTTTTGTTACTTTAGAGTAATTTTTTGGTGTTTGACAAGTAATATATTAGTAGTTAATAATTATTATGAGAACAAGAGTTGTTGGGCAGGACGTAAGTGGTTAACATGTGCAAGTAAGGGCCTAGTCAAATTTTACAATTATTTTAGTCATTAAAAAAAACGTAAAGGCACTAAATTTTTTTCTTCTTTTTCTTTTTTGAGATAGAGTCTTGCTCTGTTGCCCAGGCTAGGGTGCCATGGCATCACCCTGGTTCACAACCACCTCAAACTCCTGGCCTCAATTAATCCTCCTGCCTTAGCCTCCCAAGTAGCTTTGACTATACGCGTACAACACCACAATCAGCTAATTTTTCTATTTTTAGTGGGGACCAGAGTCTTGCTCAGCCTGGTCTCCAACTCCTGACCTCAAGCAATCCTCCCACCTCAGCCTCCCAAAGTGCTAGGATTATAAGTGTGAGCCACCATACCTGGCTGAGGTACTAAAATTTCTTTTTTTTTTTTTTTTTTTTAGGACAGAGTCTCACTCTGTTGCCTGGGCTAGAGTGCTGTGGCCTCAGCCTAGCTCACAGCAACCTCAAACTCCTGGGCTCAAGCAATCCTTCTGCCTCAGCCTCCCGAGTAGCTGGGACTACAGGCATGCACCACCATCCCCAGCTAATTATATATATTTTAGTTGGCCAATTAATTTCTTTCTATTTTTAGTAGAGACAGGGTCTCTCTCTTGCTCAGGCTGGTTTGGAACTCCTGACCTGGAGCGATACTCCTGCCTCGGCCTCCCAGAGTGCTAGAATTACAGGCCTGAGCCACCGCGCCCAGCCTGAGGTACTAAAATTTCAAGGGGCCCAGCTACAATAGCAAATGTTACTACTCTTGACAAATCACATGTATTTTTAATAGATTCATTTGTGCTAACATTGCCTACTATTGGATGCTTGGCAGAGGATGCTAAAGATAGCTTTTTTTTTTTTGAGACAGAGTCTCACTTGTTGACCAGGCTAGAGTGAGTGCCGTGGCGTCAGCCTAGCTCACAGCAACCTCAAACTCCTGGGCTCAAGCAATCCTGCTGCCTCAGCCTCCCGAGTAGCTGGGACTACAGGCATGCGCCACCATGCCCGGCTAATTTTATATATATAATAGTATAATATATAATATATATTATATATAATATATATAATATATATATAATATATAATATAATAGTATAATATATAATATAATATATATAATAATATATATATATTAGTTGGCCAATTAATTTCTTTCTATTTATAGTAGAGACGGGGTCTTGCTCTTGCTCAGGCTGGTTTCGAACTCCTGACCTCGAGCAATCCGCCCGCCTCAGCCTCCCAGAGTGCTAGGATTACAGGCGTGAGCCACCGCGCCCAGCTAAAGATAGCTTTTTAAGTTGTTTTTCTTCATTTTATTTTTTAGAGATCGGGTCTCACACTATGGCCCAGGCTGGAGTGCGGGGGCACGATCATAGCTCACATAGCCTCAAAACTCCTGGGCCCAAGCAATCCACCCTTATCCTCCCAAGTCACTGGGATTCCAGGCATGAGCCACCACACTGGCTTGATTTTTGAATTATAGAATCCTACTTCCTTATCGTAACAAGTAAAACATTATGAATGTAGACAAAGATCAAATCATAATCTTCCTTTTCTCTAGTTCAGCCCTTCTCCCTGAGTTAATAAATGGGTCAGTTTCTTCTCTCTCCTTCAGTGCCTTTTGCTAAGCTCATACAATATATACAAAGAGATTAGCACACATGTAAAAGGATTTTCCCCATTTCTGTAAAAAACCCTGTATATATTACTTTGCAGCAGTGTTTCTCAAACTTCAGCATGCATCAGATTCCCCCAGCAGTTTCTTTACAAAAGTTTGTAAAAATGATTAAAAAGTCATTTGTAAAAATAGAATAGTGAAAGTCATGGGTGTAAGAGAGTGTCTTGAGATGGTGATTATCGTTTCCTGATTCCAAATACTGAGTATTAATCCTGCTGCTTTCTTTTCGCCAGGTTGTGTTTGTGATTTTAGCGTTTTTAACTGGTGTGCTTTGCTCGTACCCTGATCCGAATGAGGACAAATGCCCGGGTAACTACACCAACCCACTGAAAGCTCAGACGGTCATCATCCTCGGAAAGGTGATTCTGTGGGTCCTCCATCTGCTCCTCGAGCGCTACATCCAGCATCACCACAGCAAAGCCAGACGCCACGGCTATGGCTGGATCTACCGGTCCACGCGGCACCTGAAGAGCCTGGCGCTGACGGCGCACTCCGCCGGTGAGTCTCTGCGCTCGGTGTCCGGGTGGCGTGCTGGAATAGCAGAGACGGTGGGAGAGAGCGTGCGTGAACTTAGATTTTATGGTCACACGTGTTCTCATTTTTGTAAGCGATGTGTATCGTGTATCACCTTAATGTCTTGAAGCTTTTTTTAAATAAAAGGTACAGCCTTAATTTTCATTTGAATCTGTCTCATGAGCATGGTGTGCTTGTATGCCTGTGTTTTTCTCCTCTGTTGGTATCAGCTGGTTTATTCATGGCAAGGAGATAGAAATACTGTTGCCATTTGATATTTCTGAGGATAGGAAGGGAATTTTTTTATTATTATTATTATTATTTTTTTTTGAGACAGAGTCTCCCTTTGTTGCCCAGGCTAGAGTGAGTGCCCTGGCGTCAGCCTAGCTCACAGCAACCTCCAACTCCTGGGCTCAAGCAATCTTCCTGCCTCAGCCTCCCTAGTAGCTGGGACTACAGGCATGCACCACCATGCCCGGCTAATTTTTTCTATATATACTAGTTGGCTAATTAATTTCTTTCTATTTATAGTAGAGATGGGGTCTCACTCTTGCTCAGGCTGGTTTCGACCTCAAGCAATCCGCCCACCTGGGCCTCCCAGAGTGCTAGGATTACAGGCGTGAGCCACCTCGCCCAGCCCAGGAATTTTTTTTTTCCCAAAAAGCTCAGTGCTTTTCTTGCAGTAGGAGATAGCGACAGTAAGTAAATTCCTAAGGAAGAGGGACTGTTGTATAATGAGACTCATTATCCAAAACAGAAAATTTGGAAAAAACACAGGTCCCGATATATGAAGGCAAGATCTCAGAAGACCCATTGAGGACATAGAATGCATGAATGGGTGTGGTGATTCCTGCCTGTAATCCTAGTACTTGGGGAAGCCAAGCAGGAGGATCGCCTGAGGCCAGGAGTTCAGGAATGCATAAATGAGTGCCTACTTTTCTTTTTTGTTGCAGATATTTTAAAAGCTTTACAGAATTAAATTGAAATTCTTTTTTTTTTTTGAGTCAGAATCTCACTTTGTTGCCCAGGCTAGAGTGAGTGCTGTGGCGTCAGCCTAGCTCACAGCAACCTCAGTCTCCCGGGCTACTGCCTCAGCCTCCCAAGTAGGCTGCCTCAGCCTCCCAATTAGCTGAGACTACAGGCATGTGCCACCATGCCTGGCTAATATATATATATATATATATATATATATATATATGTATGTATGTATGTATGTATGTATATATATTTTTTGTATATATATTTTTAGTTGGTCAATTAATTTCTTTCTATTTTTAGTAGAGACGGGGTCTCACTCTTGCTCAGGCTGGTTTTGAACTCCTGACCTCTAGCAGTCCTCCCGCCTGGGCCTCCCAGAGTGCTAGGATTACAGGCATGAGGCACTGCACCCAGCCTGAAATTCTTTAGGTAAAGTTGGCACTAAGTTATAAATAATTTAGTGTCAAAGATTCTACTTTTAAAAATTTGAGTCCAGGCCGGGCGCTGTGGCTCACGCCTGTAATCCTAGCTCTTGGGAGGCCGAGGCGGGCGTATTGCTCAAGGTCAGGAGTTCAAAACCAGCCTGAGCAAGAGCGAGACCCCGTCTCTACTATAAATAGAAAGAAATTAATTGGCCAACTGATATATATATAAAAAAAAAGTAGCCGGGCATGGTGGCGCATGCCTGTAGTCCCAGCTACTCGGGAGGCTGAGGCAGGAGGATCGCTTGAGCCCAGGAGATTGAGGTTGCTGTGAGCTAGGCTGACGCCACGGCACTCACTCTAGCCTGGACAACAAAGTGAGACTCTGTCTCAAAAAAAAAAAAAAAAAAAAAAAAAGAAATTCTTCAAAAAAAAAAAAAAAAATTTGAGTCCAGAATGAATCTTTAAAAATTTTGAATCCAGATTTGCAGTTAATTTTTCTCCAGAAAAACTGCTCTACAGAATTTAGTTTTTTTTTTTTTTTTTTGAGACAGAGTCTCACTTGTTGCCCAGGCTAGAGTGAGTGCCGTGGCGTCAGCCTAGCTCACAGCAACCTCAAACTCCTGGGCTCAAGCGATCCTCCTGCCTCAGCCTCCCGAGTAGCTGGGACTACAGGCATGCGCCACCATGCCTGGCTTATTTTTATATATATATTTTAGCTATCCAATTAATTTGTTTCTATTTTTAGTAGAGACGGGGTCTCAAACTCCTAAGCTCAAATGATCTACCCGCCTCAGCCTCCCAGAGTGCTAGGATTACAGGCGTGAGCCACCGCGCCTGGCCTAAAACTATTTTTTTTTAAGAGACAGGGTTTTGCTACGTCACCCAGGTTGGAGTGCAATGGTGCCATAATAGCTCACTATAACCTCAAACTCCTGGGCTCAGGCCACCCTCCCACCTCAGCCTCCTAAGTACATGAGACTACAGACACACCACCCTGCCTGATTTCTTTGTGTTTCTGTAGAGATGGGGTCTGGCTCTGTTGCCCTGGCCAGTCTCAAATTCCTGGCCTCAAACAATCCTCCTGCCTCGCCCCCCTAAAGTGTTGGAATCACAGGCGTGAACCACCATGCCTGGCCAGAACCCGAATATTATACTGCTGGGACTCAGACACGAGACTCCAAAGTGTGGTGCTTTGGCACACTGAGTGCCTTCGACTGAAAGACGGGAGGGCCTCGGAGGCAAGGCCTCTCTGACCTCCTGCTTCCCTGTTTTCTTTCTCCCCGAGTGAGTCATAGAGACCAGAATTCCTCTTCCCAACAGTGGGTCATAGAAAGTAGAGCTCCTCGACTCTGGCGAGCAACTCCAGCACTAGAACTCACTCCCAAGGCAACCGTTACTGCCCAGAAAGGTCACTTTCTCCCTTGCAGCCCCTCACTGCAGAGGGTCCTGCCCCCACAGGGCTGGGTTGGAGGGTGCTGCACAGAGACGAAGAAGACTCTGACAGACAGGCGTTACTGGGTCCCCCTCGGTCTCTCAGTCATAGACTTTTGTCCAGTCCCATTGCTACACAGCTGTCCATTCCTTGTTGAACCTAAGAGTAAAAATGGAAGGTTTCCCCGAGGTCTTTGGTGCTGTCAGAACCCTGGGTTCGGCACCAGAGGTGTCAGGGTGGGAGTCTGCCCTCGGTTCTTGGTGTGCTCGTGGCCAAAGTGACCAGACACACCAGAGTGTCAAGTCCGGACTGTTATCCTGGTCCTCTGGCTCCTTTCTTGGAAAAATCACCAGCAAGGCCAAGACAACGGAGCCACCCCAGGCAGGAGCGGGGTCACCCGAGCAGCTCTTCATTGCAGAACAAGACGCGTCGGTCTCCACGAGTGGAGAGAGACAGACCCACCACTGACCCACTCACGTCCTCCTGACTTATCGAGTTGTCTCCTTCGGTTAGCCCAGTCGGGAGCAGGGCTCTTGGGAAGTGTGGGATGGTGTCACATGGTCAACAGGTGTCCTCAGAATTCCAGGTGCACATATACGAGCTCCCTCTAAGAAAGCCCACCTGGAGGCGGAGGTGAACCACAATGCAGATTCGAGCTGATGGTGTATTAATTACCCTTAGGTTACTCCAGGTCACTCGACATCTTACTGTGCTTGGGCTGGGGAATTCCTAGATCGATAAGGCGTGCCCTCCTTCCCAGGTGTGGCAGCTGCTGGGATAGGATTAAGGGTGGGACCACACCAAAACGCAGTGTCGCCTTTATCCTCCTTCCCAGGTGGGGCGCCTGCTTGAGATAGCGCCGGAGCAGGGACCCTTGTCCCGAGAAGAGCCGGAGACCCTAACTCTCTGCCTAGGAGCCCTTCACGTCTGAGGCTCCCATGCCCTGTAGAACTTGGATTAAATAAATGTGTTGTGCTTTTCTCCTGTGAACCTGTATGTTGTTCCAGGAGTGTCCACAGTGACCCTGAGGGCGTGAAGTGTCACTGCGTAACAACACACACCACTGTCACCCTTACCACTCGGGACCCACATGGGCGCTGGGAGCTTTGTGTGATGAACAGAAGACCACGTGTGTATTTCTCACTGCACCCGTGCTCTGTGTTTCTCCTCCACAGGCAACACCGCGCTTCTCCTCACGCTGAGCCTGCAGCATTCCTTTCCTGAGCCCAGCAGGGTGTACCTGGACCTCATTTTGGCCATCCTGGCCCTGGAACTCCTCTGTTCCCTCACCTGTCTGCTCATTTACACAGGTGAGAATTATAACTAGGCCGTTCTTACAAAAACCTTTAATTGCTGCCTTCCCGGTTTGAAGCATAACCCATCATCCGAGTGACAAGGAAGTTTTGCCATGTACCTGAGAACATATTTAACACCTTTATCTCTCACTGCTGACCACACTCAGACTTCTTGAATTTCAAACCAGCAGGGAGGATACAACCACTGGCAGTGAGTCACTTTTCTGAGAGTGAGTCATCAATAATTTTTGTCAATTAAAATGAATCTTTTGGCCAGGCACAGTGGCTCACGCCTGTAATCCTAGCACTCTGGGCGGCCAAGGCGAGTGGATCGCTCGAGGTCAGGAGTTTGAAATCAGCCTGAGCAAGAGTGAGACCCTGTCTCTACTATAAAATAGAAAGAAATTAATTGGCCAACTAAAAATATATAGAAAAAAAATTAGCCGGGCATGGTGGTGCATGCCTGTAGTCCCAGCTACTGGGGAGGCTGAGGCAGAAGGATCGCTTGAGCCTAGGAGTTTGAGGTTGCTGTGAGCTAGGCTGATGCCATGGCACTCTAGCCTGGGCAACAGAGTGAGACTGTCTCAAAAAGAAAACAACACAAACTTTTACTTCCCCAAAGTCAACAAAAATGTTAAGTTTGGCATTTAAGATTAGAAATAAAGAAATAGAAAATAATTAAGAAACTAAATTATAGATGCAAAACTGCATTTAGACCAAACTTGCTTTGGGGGAAACCATTTAAGAATACACTTTTTTCTAAGTTTAAAGCTGTCTGAGGTTTCTGTCTGTCTCTCTCTTTCTGAAAACTCTCAGTGGTAAAATTAAGTAGGTTTCAGATATGTTAATTCACAATTCACATGAATTGATGGGCACGAAGGTTGATTCCACATCTTTGCAATTGTGAATTGTGCAGCAATGAACATTTGGGTACAGGTGTCTTTTTTATAAAATAACTTTCTTTCCTTTGGGTAGATACCCAGTAGTGGGGTTACTGGATAGAATAGTAAGTCTACATTTATTTCTTTGAGGAATCTCAATACTGTTTTCCATAGAGGCTCTACTAATTTGCAGTCCCACTAACAGGGTATAAGTGTTCATTTCCCTCTGCATCCACGCCAGCATCTATTGTTTTTTGACTTTTTAGTAATGGCCATTCTGACAAGGGTAAGCTGGTATCTCATTTAGGTTTTAATTTGCGTTTTCTCGATGATTAGTGATATTGAGCATTTTTTCACATTTGTTGGCCATTTGTCTATCTTCTTTTGAAAAAGTTGTGTTCATGTCTTTTGCCCACTTTTTATTGAGGTTCTTTGTTTCTTTCTTGCTGATTTGTTTGAGTTCTTTGTAGATTCTGGGTATTAGTCCTTTATCAGATGTACAGTTTGAGAATATTTCTCCATAATGGTAGGTTGTCTGTTTACTCTGCTGATTATTTGCTTTGCTGTGCAGAAGCTTTGTAATTTAATTAAACCCATTTATTTATTTATTTATTTATTTATTTATTTATTTATTTATTTATTTTTTGGAGACAGAGTCTCACTTTGTTGCCCAGGCTAGAGTAAGTGCCATGGCATCAGCCTAGCTCACAGCAACCTCAAACTCCTGGGCTCAAGCAATCCTGCTGCCTCAGCCTCCCAGGTAGCTGGGACTATAGGCATGTGCCACCATGCCCAGCTAATTTTTTCTATATGTATTAGTTGGCCAATTAATTTCTTTCTATTTATAGTAGAGACGGGGTCTCGCTCTTGCTCAGGCTGGTTTCGAACTCCTGACCTCGAGCAGAGCAATCCGCCCGCCTCGGCTTCCCAGAGTGCTAGGATTACAGGCGTGAGCCACTGCGCCCAGCCTATTTATTTTTGTTATTGCTGTATTTGCCTTTGGGGTCTTAGTCATAAATTATTTTTAATTTTTTTTTTTTTTTTTTGAGACAGAGTCTCGCTTTGTTGCCCAGGCTAGAGTGAGTGCCATGGCGTCAGCCTAGCTCACAGCAACCTCAAACTCCTGGGCTCAAGCGATCCTCCTGCCTCAGCCTCCTGAGTAGCTGGGACTACAGGCATGCACCACCATGCCCGGCTCATTTTTTCTATATCTATTAGTTGGCCAGTTAATTTCTTTATATTTGTAGTAGAGACGGGGTCTCGCTCTTGCTCAGGCTGGTCTCAAACTCCTGACCTCGAGCAATCTGGCCGCCTTGGCCTCCCAGAGTGCTAGGATTACAGGCGTGAGCCACCGCGCCCGTCCTAAATTTTTTTATTTTTAATTTTTATGGGTACATAATAGTTTTATATCTTTATAGGGCACATGTGATTTTTTTCTATGTTTCCTCTCAGGAACACATGTGATGTTTTGATACAGGCATACACTGTGAATTAATCAAATCAGGGTAATTAGGGTATCCATTAACTCAGACATTTGTCATTTCTTTGTGTTAGGAACATTCCAGTTTTATTCTTATACTTAATTTAAAATTTACTCTAACTAGGCCGGGAGCGGTGGCTCACACCTGTAATCCTAGCACTCTGGGAGGCCGAGGCAGGAGGATCGTTTGAGCTCAGGAGTTTGAGACCAGCCTCAGCAAGAGTGAGACCCCGTCTCTACTATAAATAGAAAAAATTAATTGGTCTACTAAAAATATATATAGAAAAAATTAGCAGGGCATGGTGGCGAATGCCTGTAGTCCCAGCTACTCGGGAGGCTGAGGCAGGAGGATCGCTTGAGCCCAGGAGTTTAAGGTTGCCGTGAGCTAGGCTGACGCCACGACACTCTAGTCTGGGCAACAGAGTGAGACTCTGACTCAAAAAAATTCACCCTTACTCAACCATTGATTACAGTCACTTTGTTGTGCTATAAGAGATTGTTCATCCCATCTAACTATACTTTTGCACTCATTAACCTTCCCCACTTTATCCCCCCTTCCCTATCCTTCCCAGCCTCTGGTAACTGTCACTCTACCCTCTGTCTCCATGAGATCCATTGTTTTTGTTAAGGCTAGTCCAGTGCAATAGTGAGAAGGGGGTAAGAATGGAACAAGAAGTTCATTCTGCAACTGTGAACAATCAATTGAAATAACTCAACTACCTTTGGACCAGCCCGCTTGTTTTTAATATTTAGCTGCCACATAGGTGTGAGAACATGTGAGATTTGTCTTTCTGTGCATAGAAAGTTTTTCCTATGTTTTAGTCTAGAATTTTTAGGGTTTCATGCCTTACATTTAAGTCTTTTATCCATCCCTTGTTGATTAAGATCAGTTCCATTCTGTGATGTGTCATGTCTGTTCAGTGTTGTAAATTGGGATTATAGTTTAGATTTATGCATACAATTCAGTTAACGTGTTATTTTATAGTATCTGTACGTTTATCTACTATAAGGAATGCAATCCTTCAGTAAGGTATCAGTTGGATGTTTGTTAAAAGTATTTTCTATAATACCTACATGATGCTCTGTGACATAGAAGGAGGTGACAACTGCCTTCATGTGAATGTCATCACATAGATAAGGGCAATTACACTGTTAAAATGGAGGCCACATTTATTTCCCTGGGATTTAGCCTACTAGTTTTAAAAAAATTGCCAAGCTTTTTAAATTAATTATACTATAAATAAGACAGGTAATGGTTTAAGAACCCCCAAACCTGAAACAATTGTAAAGGAGACAGAGGAAGCAGATGCTCCAGGAGCCCTGAGAGGAGCTACTTTCCACACCTGGGCACAGGTGTGTCAGGTTACATGATACCTCTACTTGAACAAAAAGAGAGAATTTTCCTTTAGTATTTAGCATTTATTTAGTCCATTGTCTTCCTAAATTAAAAAGGATTTATTTCATCAGTCCATATTTAGAGTCAAAGACTTAGAAGCATATTTCATGTTTCTTTACACTAATTTTTTTTCTTTTCTTTTTTTTTTTTTTTAGAGCAGGCCACAGCAGCCACCGGCCGCTCACACCCGCCCTCTTTACACTGATTTTTAAATGTTTTGTTTAAGTAAAATGCACCGTTAAAAGTTGCCATTTTCGACCGGGCGCAGTGGCTCACGCCTGTAATCCTAGCACTCTGGGAGGCTGAGGCGGACGGATTGCTCGAGGTCTGGAGTTCAAAACCAGCCTGAGCAAGAGCGAGACCCCGTCTCTACTATAAATAGAAAGAAATTAATTGGCCAACTAATGTATATATATATATATAATTAGCCGGGCATGGTGGCACATGCCTGTAGTCCCAGCTACTGGGGAGGCTGAAGCAGGAGGACTGCTTGAGCCCAGGAGTCTGAGGTTGCTGTGAGCTAGGCTGATGCCACGGCACTCACTCTAGCCCGGGCAACAAAATGAGACTCTGTCTCAAAAAAAAAAAAAAAAGTTGCCATTTTGAATCTCAAATTGATATACTCCCTGCTTTAAGAATACCTGATAATTTGTAATTCAGACTTGCAAAATAAATAGAAGATGATTTATATTAGGGTTATAGTTATTATAAATTTATTTAGTACAAGGTTCTACAAATATTCAGTTTCCTTAGAAGGTATAAGTATGACTGTTTTACCTCTACCTCCTCAGTCATAGGTTTATTTTTTAAATTAGGGGCCTCGAAATACACTATAGGCTAGGAGAGAATTTAGGGAATAGTTTCTATGGGCAATGCTGCTTTGTTGATATGTCACGGAAATTTTAAGGTTGTTTCCCAGATATATGAATTTTTCTTGTTGCTTTATACTAAAAAGATTTTTCTTTTTTTTTTCTTTTTTTTTGTTAAAAAAGATTTTTAAAAGATAGCTAGTTTATCTAATGTTGGTAGAAACTCTAGGACATGATTCTTTGATACACGAGCCCTAACCTGTACTTGACTAATTTATTTGCGTTGTAAGGGGTTACTCTCCAGAAACCAAAGTGAACTCTTCTCCTCGAGCATTAATTTGCCTCACTGCCTCTATAGGGAAAACTAGGGGAGTAAAATTTAAAACAATTTCACAATACTAAATTTGATTAGCTCCCCATTAATTTTAAAAGAAGCAAAAGAATCAATACACGGCACAGTTCAGTAGCCCTGAAATTGCAAGAGCTTTATTACAGGATGAAAGAAAATGTAAATAGTGAAGAAGCCGACTGTCTTTTGGTGTTTTGATGTTCTGGCAGGCGTGCTTTCCTGGGCTTATGGTGGGAAGGATGAGTAGGAACTCTTGTTCCATGTTTAGCACCTGGCTGTGATCTGAAAAGCGCTGAATTAACCCAGTTTAATTTGTTTAAAAAACTACAAAGATGAGTTTGAAAGGTGGATGCTTTTATATTGTCAGATGATGGGCATGTCTTTTATTTCTGCCTCTTAACTTTCACTTCAATGCCATAGCAGTGTTAATCCCTGTACCCCGATCCAAGAGACTTCCCTGTCTTCTGTATCTCAGTGATAAACGTGTCAGGTTTCCTTGTTTATTTGAAAACCGCTGTGTGGAAGATGCTGTCTTAGGGAAGTACGATGGGAATGTGGATGGTGGGTGGCACACTCGCGGGCGGCCCTCACGTGACATTGACACAGCTGGGCGCCCTCGCTCCACAGTGATGGTGGAGATGGCTCCTTGACTACACTGAAGCCATTCGTTGAATTGCACACTTTATTTTCAAATTCATTTTATTTTCAGTCAGAGAGAGGAGTGTGGATGTATACCTTTAACGGGTGCAATGCATGATATGTGAATTATATCCCAATAAGTTGTTATGAAAAAGTAAAGATTTTTTAAATGCCATATGTGGAGTTTTTAAAATGTGGTGCCTGGGCCCAGCCTGCCTCTCTGCCCCATCCCACATGCTGAATGCTCCGATTCACTCTGAGTTCCACGTAGGCAGGTGACAGTCTGGGTTGGCAGTCACTGTGTCTCCCTCTTTGCACCATCCCTGGAGGAGCCTCCCAGCCAGACCCCAGGTCCCTGCTCGGACGGGCCGAGCCCCAGGGCAGCAGCAGTTGTCCTGAGCTACAGAGTTCTTACGTCAGACCTGCGGCGCTGGGAACAGCTCTCATCATCTCTGCCAGTCTTTGCCGCTTTGGACTGATTTGTACCCATTTGTGTTAGTCTGCAAGGGCTGCCATAAAAGAACATTACAGACTAGGTGGCTTAAACAACAGAAATTCATTTTCTCACTTTTCTGGAGGCTGGAAGTCCAAGATCAAGGTGTTGGCAGGTCTTGTTTCTCCCGAGGCCTCTCTCCCTGGCTTGCAGACGGCCACCGCCCACTCCGTCCTCACCAGGCCTTTCTCTGTGCACGGACATCCCTATGTCCCTTCCTTGTCTCATAAGTACACCAGCCCTATTGGATTGGCCACCCACCCTGAGGACCTCGTTTCACTTTAATTTCCCCTTTAAAGGCCCTGTCTCAGCCAGGCGCGGTGGCTCACGCCTGTCATCCTAGCACTCTGGGAGGGCGAGGCGGGCGGATTGCTCAAGGTCAGGAGTTCGAAACCAGCCCGAGCAAGAGTGAGACCCCGTCTCTACTATAAATAGAAAGAAATCAGTTGGCCAACTAATATATATAGAAAAAATTAATCGGGCATGGTGGTGCATGCCTGTGTCCCAGCTACTCGGGAGGCTGAGGCAGGAGGATCACTTGAGCCCAGGAGTTTGAGGTTGCTGTGAGCTAGGCTGACGCCACGGCACTCACCCTAGCCTGGGTGACAAAGCGAGACTCTGTCTCAAAAAATAAAATAAATAAATAAATAAAGGCCCTGTCTCCAAGTACAGTCACCTTAAGGGCTAGTGCTTCCACATATGAATTTGGGGGGAACATAATTCAGTCCGTCACACCCTTTATCCCAAATCACCGCCAGGGTCACAGCGGCCTCCACATTGCCAGATCCGCTGGCTCCTCTGCGTGCCGCGCCCACGGCTCTTTCCTGGCATGTCCACTCCTGCTCCCTCAGCAGATTCCCCTCCTCTGTGATGTTGGTGGGTTGCAGCATGTGGTTACCAGCCCTCATCTTTTTTCACTCTGCACACTTGCTCACCACCTGTGCACTCATGGGCCCGCCCAGATGAACAGAGCTGCCCACACCTTTGTGTCCCGTCTGCCTCGTGAAGCCCCATCACAGGCCCCAGCAGAGCCAGGACGGAGCCGAGCATGGCTTCCCTCTTTAAACACCCCAGCCTCCTCCCTCGCTCGGTTGGCAGTGCCGGCCGCCCTCTGCGTGGCACATCAGAGCCCCAGAAACCCAGGCGTCGTCCTGGAGTCTTCCCTCCTCCTCGTTCTGCAAGGATTGGGCGGGATGGACGATCAGTTGGGCATCAGTTCTGTGCCGTGTGCCTGTTTCTCAGATCTGACTCTCTGCTCTGGTCGCTGCCGCTGCCCGAGCAGCTTCTCAGCGTCTCTTGTGTGGGTGAGTCCAGCAGGCACAGAACGGGCTCCCGCTTTGCTCTGATTCTGCGGTCCCCACCCCTGGGCCGCAGGCCAGCACCTGTCTGCGGCTTGTCAGGGACCAGGCCGTAGAGCTGCGCCCTGGGTCTGGAGAATTTCATTTCCCTTAAACTTAGGAACCGGGTCTGCACAGCGGGAAGTGAGCTCGGGGAGCGCAGGAAACGTCACTGTTGCCGTTGTCAGTGCTGATGCTGATTCCTGTGTTCCCAGGGCTTAGAACAGGCCACAGTGGCTGTTGGAATAACTCGAGTACGTTAGTAAGAATAGCTAATTATTCCTGTAGCCTCTTACTGCAAAAAAGGGAGTAAAAAAGAAAAACAGCAACAACAACAACAACAAAAAGAATAGCTAATTAGTATAGTTGGAATAAGTAGACATTTTTTCGGACTTAGATCTTACTAATAATGACTTTATTATTTTAGTGAAAATCCGAAGATTCAACAAAGCCAAACCACAGCCTGATGTACTTGAAGAAGAAAAAATCTACGCATATCCCAGAAATACTACCTCGGAGACTGGATTCAGGTAAAGTTCAGGTGGGGAGTAAAATACTTAAGTTTTTTACCCCTAGAAGGGTAGAAAACATTTTAATGCTTAGAGTTTATGACTGTTCATCTATGTTTTATGGTTATGTTTGATTTGTTTGCTTCCTTTCAGCTGTGTTGAAACCAAGTCTAAATCATCCTACATAAATTTACTAAACCATTCATATGTTCGATGCAAAAGTAAGATTAACCACTTAGACAACCTAATTAGCCTCTCAGAGCTTTTGACGTTATTGTTATTATTTTGACGTTATTGTCATTAGTTGCTCCCTCCCTTGAAGTGCTTTTTTTGTAGGTTTCTACAGCCTCCTGGTCTTTTTTTTTTTTTCAGACAGAGTATCTCCTTATTGCTCAGGCTGGCTTTATTGTTTTTGTTTTTTTTTTGAGACAGAGTCTCACTTTGTTGCCCAGGCTAGAGTGAGTGCCATGGCGTCAGCCTAGCTCACAGCAACCTCAAACTCCTGGGCTCAAACAATCCTACTGCCTCAGCCTCCCTAGTAGCTGGGACTACAGGCATGCGCCACCATGCCCGGATAATTTTTTCTATATATATTAGTTGGCCAATTAATTTCTTTCTATTTATAGTAGAGACAGGGTCTCGTTCTTGCTCAGGGTGGTTTCGAACTCCTGACCTCGAGCAATCCACCCACCTCGGCCTCCTAGAGTGCTAGGATTACAGATGTGAGCCACCGCACCCGGCCCAGTTTTTTTTTTTTTTTTTTTAAATTTTAATTTTTGGTACAGATTGGGTCTTGCTATTTTTCCCAGGCTGGTCTTGAACTCGTGGCCCTGAGTGATCTTCCTGCATCAGCCTCTTGAGTGGCTGGGATTATAGGCATGTGCTGGCTCTGAATATTGATTTAACTCAAAATAGTAGTATTACATTCAGGGTTCAGAGGATACAAAAAGAGGACGTAAGTGAGTGTGTATGTGGAGGTGGGGAAAGTAAGAGAGCTAAATCTTAATGTTTTGTATAGGAAACCTAGTATCGTATAGAGCTAAATTAAAAAGAATCAAGAAATAGTGCCCAGGCGCAGTGGCTCACACCTGTAATCATAGCATTCTGGGAGGCCAAGGCGGGTGGATTGCTGGAGCTCAGGAGTTCAAAACCAGCCTGAGGAAGAGCAAGACCCCGTCTCTACTAAAAATAGAAAGAAATTATCTGAATAACTAAAAATATATAGAAAAATTTAGCTGGGCATGGTGGCGCATGCCTATAGTCCCAGCTACTCAGGAGGCTGAAGCAGAAGTATCGCTTGAGCCCAGGGGTTTGAGGTTGCTGTGAGGTACGCTGACACCACAGCACTCTAGCTCAGGCAGCAGAGTAAAACTCTGTCTCAAAAAACAACAAAGAAAAGAATATCCACAGCAAACGCCTTTGGAAAAAAAAAAAATAAAAAAGAAAAGAATAATTTAGTAGAAGGAAATTAAAAATACTTTATAGCTATTATTGGGAGGAGGGAGACCAAAGTGATCTGGAGCCTGGTGCAGGAGCTCATGCCTTTAATCCTAGCACTTTGGGAGGCTAAGGTGGGAGGATTGCTTGAGTCTAGGAGTTCAAGACTAGCCTGGGCAACATAGCCAGATCTCATCTGTACAAAAAACAAAAAAGGGGGAGGAGGCAGGGCCGGGGGAAAAAAAAAAAAAACACAAAAAAAACAAAAAAGCTAGGCATGGTGGTGAGCCTGTAGTCCTAGCTACTTGTGAGGCTGATGCAGAAGGATCTCTTGAGCCCAGGAGTTCAAGGTTGCAGTGAGCTGTGATCACACCACGGCACTCTAGCCCTGGCAACAGAGTAAGACCCTGTCTCAAAAAAAAAAAAAAAAAAAAAGGCCGGGCGCGGTGGCTCACGCCTGTAATCCTAGCACTCTGGGAGGCTGAGGCGGGCGGATTGCTCAAGGTCAGGAGTTCAAAACCAGCCTGAGCGAGACCCCGTCTCTACCATAAAAATAGAAAGAAATTAATTGGCCAACTAATATATATATATATATAAATCAGCCGGGCATGGTGACTTGTGCCTGTAGTCCCAGCTACTCGGGAGGCTGAGGCAGGAGGATCGCTTGAGCCCAGGAGATTGAGGTTGCTGTGAGCTAGGCTGACGCCACGGCACTCACTCTAGCCTAGGCAAGAAAGCAAGACTGTCTCAAAAAAAAAAAAAAAAAAATAGCGCTGGATGACTGATGTAGGAAGGAATTAGATTTGTTTTTTTATTTTATTTTACACTCTTCTCTACTATTTTTATTTGTATCAAATGCAAAAAGGAAAAAATACCACATATTTAAAAAAATGTTTCTCATGGTTAGAGCTGTCTGTTTAATGCTTGGTCATTATTTGATTATCGAACGAGTTCAATAGTTGCTCACTGGAGAACGAAGTCACTGCTCAAAACCGGAGAGGTTAGTCTGCGGAGAGACTGATGAGTGTTGGTGAATAAGTGTAACCTGTTTATGTTTTGGTATCTGCAGGACTCTTTCGAGGCTAGAAGAGGTTGTTGAGAAGCAGGCAGACATCATAGTGTACCTGAAACGGCACAACGCCCTGCTGAGTAAGCGGCTGCTGGCGCTCACCTCCTCGGGCCGGGGCTGCCAGCCAAGCAAAGCGTGAGTGGCTCGCACGTGCCCGCGGCTGCAAGATCCAGGGTCGCTGGGACTGACAGCCTGACAAGCTGCCACAGCAAGGTGTGGCCTTTGCTGAATGACATTTTATAATTTGTGTTGGAGACCTGACTTTGGTTTTCCTGTGTGGCTATTTAATATATAGGCCTTGTGGGTCATTTGAAAGGTGCTGTGTAGAAGCCTTGGTAACTCGAGGAAAATGTTTTGTACCTTTTGAAGTTATTTGACTGCTTGGTTTATCTTAGGGTCACAGATATAGTTTAAGTATGTCTATGACACATGACATTTAAAACCCTGTAATAATTTGGCTATTTATAGAAGAAGTCAGACAAGACAATCTTTTTTTTTTTTTTGAGACAGAGTCTCACTTTGTTGCCCAGGCTAGAGTGAGTGCCCTGGCGTCAGCCTAGCTCACAGCAACCTCAAACTCCTGGGCTCAAGCAATCCTCCTGCCTCAGCCTCCCAAGTAGCTGGGACTACAGGCATGTACCACCATGCCTGGCTAATTTTTTTTCTATATATATTACTTGGCCAATTAATTTCTTTCTATTTATAGTAGAGCCAGGGTCTCACTCTTGCTCAGGCTGGTTTCAAACTCCTGACCTTGAGCAATCCACCCGCCTCGGCCACCCAGAGAGCTAGGATTACAGGCGTGAGCCACCGCACCTGGCTGAAGATAATCTATTTTAAACAGGGTTTTAATCAAATAAGTTCTTCTCACTTTTAAGCTAATGAGAGGAGTGATTATTTCCTGTGGTGGGTGTTCTTCCTGCATTGCCTTATCATGTATTGCATGTGCTTATGTGGCATTGGATAGCTGTGGCCCATGCAGCTTTTATAGATAACTTCCTCACTATAGGACCAAGGTCTCACCGGTGATTTAATATGCAAACTCCTACAGTTTTCTATTCTCCAGAAATAAAATAGGAAGATTACTTGTACCAGTGTTTGACAGCCCTGTGTCAGACAAACCAGTGTTGCTTCTTTTATTGGCAGCACCTTTCTGTTAGCAAGAGCTGAAAAATTGAGAGAATTTAGACTGTCACTTTATTTTTACCCTTCTTCAAGAAGTTGACATACAATTCTGGCCGGGTGCAGTGGCTCACACCTGTAATCCTAGCTCTCTGGGAGGCCGAGGTGGGCAGTCAGGAGTTCGAAACCACCCTGGGCAAGAGCAAGACCCCGTCTCTACTATAAATAGAAAGAAATTAATTGGCCAACTAATATATATAGAAAAAATTAGCTGGGCATGGTGCCTGCAGTCCCAGCTACTCGGGAGGCTGAGGCAGGATTGCTTGAGCCGAGGAGTTTGAGGTTGCTGTGAGCCAGGCTGACGCCACGGCACTCACTCTAGCAGGAGCAACAAAGCGAGACTCTGTCTCAAAAAAAAAAAAAAAAAAAAAGAAGTTGACTTATAATTCAGTATTGGTTATACCTTCATTGGGTCAGCAAGTTCACTTATAGAAATCTTCTGTGGTTTTAAATTAGTGTAAAAGGAAGAAAAGAATCCTTTTCTAGTCTTGTTATACTTAAAAATTGTGATGGGAATAAAATGTCATGTCAGTTTTCTTACAGGTGTTAAACTTACTTAATTCTCAAGATAAAAATGAATTATTTTTATGAGTAATGGCATTGTTTATCCATTTTTTCCCAGTATGGCCCTTTAAGTGAATCATATTTCTTATCAGCACTGCTGCATGCTGCCTTAGGAAGACTTCTGGATGAAGGCTTAATATGAGTGGAGGGGATATTTATGATTGTGTAGGCTGTTAATATTTTTTGGTCATTAGCTGAATAGTCAATATTTGATTTGAAAAGCTATATGCAACTTCTACTGAAGGGTTTCAAGCAAGGAAGTGACGTCAGTTTTAGGTGGATCAGACTGTAATTCAATACAGAGGAAATATGGGTGGCAAAAGGATATGGCCTTGAACTAGGGCAGGTATAGTAACATTATAAAGATATTTGTGTATATGTATATAAATAGAGAAGTATATGTATGTGTGTGTGTGTGTTCCAATTGACAGTAGCATCATGACTTATTAAAAGTTCATTATTTGTTAATGGCAATATTGAAAAATACAAATAAAACATAGGAATGTATTGGATATAACTTATATAGGCAAGGGATGAATTCATTGGGTCACATCTCCCGTGAGCTATGGAGGGCAAGTGCCTGTGTTTAGATACAGCCATTGCTGGGTGTTCTGAAGGTTTTCTACCAAAGAAAAACTGAAGAGCTGAAGCACCCACAAACTTTGCCTTCAGTTGTTTTACTTTTCAAAAGGAAAACAGCAGTGGTAGATGATGATTAGTGCTTTTTTTTAATTCAATTTGGATCTACGGTCAGTTTCTGAGATGGATGGGATGAACTTTGGTTTACAGAGAAAGGCATAGTTAGAGAGTTAGGATGCTCAGGTTCTGATATAATGTCTGTATAACCACTGACACTTTTCTAAGTGCAATAACGAACATTTCAAACACATGAAAATGAATGTAAGTATCAGAACTAGCAAAACAGAAAAATGAACAAAACAAATGTTAAGTGTTCTCTTCACGTGGCTGGTACTATGCCAGCACTGTGGGCACAAAAATTGAAGATGGCCGGAGCTCACATTCTAAGGAGGGAGAGGCTCTGCGCTAAATGCAATGACGACAGTGAGCCCAAAGCACTGCCCTCCCCGTCAGAAGGTTTTAGGAATTCCAGGCAAAATAATGAGTCAAGAGGCAAGGCAAGGCTGGGCTGGGCGTGGTAGCTCATGCCTGTTATCCTAGCACTCTGGGAGGCTGAGGCGGGAGGATGGCTCAAGGTCAGGAGTTTGAGATCAGCCTGAGCAAGAGTGAGACCCAGACTCTACTAAAAATAGAAAGAAATTGGCCAACTAAAAATACATAGAAAAAACTAGCCGGGCATGGTGGCGCGTGCCTGTAGTCCCAGCTACTCGGGAGGCTGAGGCAGGAGGATCACTTGAGCCCAGGAGTTTGAGGTTGCTGTGAGCTAAGCTGACGCCACGGCACTCACTCTAGCCCGGGCAGCAGAGTGAGACTCTGTCTCAAAAAAAAAAAAAAAAAAGCAAGGCAAACAACTACAAAATATCACAAGGACCACATGTAGCTTGAACCAAAAGCATGAGGCGCAGGTGGACAGGGCCAGACGTAGAGGCCTCCATGCGACTGCGGAGCCTGTGCTCCACCTTGCTGATGGACCCACGGCAGGGCTCCCAGCAAGAGACTGTGGTTCAATACGGAGGAAACGTGGCAGAGAGATACGGCTGTGAACTAGGGCAGGCATGGTAACACTTTATTATAAAAGTATATATGTGTGTATCTGTGTATATGTGTGTATTCCAAATGATAGCATCATGACTTATTATAAAATTAAAAGATGATTATTTTTACATGGTAATATTAAAAAATATAAAACAAAACAATTATTTGAAATTCCCCCACAATGGAATTGTGCTAGTTTATACTGCTTTGTTGTCGCATATGCTCACCAATTTTGGGTGTTATCCTATTTAATCCTAGCCCTTCTGATGAGATGTCACTGTTTCTAAATGCATTTCTTTGGATACTAATGAAGTGAAGTTGAGCTTTTTTATGCATATCTTTTGGCCTTTTGTAAATCTTTTGTGACATTTGTATTCAAGTCCTGTGCTTGTTATTCTCCTGGGATAGTCTTTTCCTTAACAAATATAATCTTCCTGTATATATTAAAGGTAGTCCTCAGTTTATATTTGTTAGAAATGTGCCCTAGTTTGTCTTGGGATCTTTTGGTATTTGCCATGTAAACCCTGCAGGCCGGGTTCTTCCTCCCGCTGCACTGGTGGAAAAGTTCCCACAAATGAACGCCCAGAGCCCCATCAGGCTGCTGCCCACCCTGAGAGAGCTGCTGGTGGCTTGGGTGAACTTGAATATACCCAGGCTTCTGCTGTGCCTTTTTTTCTTGCGGAAATTCAAACAAAAGCCTTACTTGAGTCAAGAAAATTATTTCTCCTTTTTTATTTCCCCCGAATTTCCTCTCAGGTTTTCTCAGCCTCAGCACTACTGACATTTTGGGTTGCATAGTTCTGTTGTCAGGGTCTGTCCTGTGCCTCACAGGATGTTTGGCAGCATCCTGGTTGTTACGATGCCCATAGCATCCCTCGTTGTGACAACCAAAAATGTCCCCATCCATATGCACTGCACTTAATTTTATTTAACACTTAATATTTAATTGAGGGCAGACTATGTGCCAGAGAGTATCTTAGGTGCTGGGAATACAGGGGTCAGAAAGGTTACTGTTCTCATGAAATCTACATTTTAGTGGTGGGGGGTTGAGGGATGATGGAAGTGAACACATAAATAAGCCAACTGCTGGGTTTGAGAAATGCAATTATTCTTCCTCTCTAAATTGGACCTTATGAGATACTCTTACATGAATATGGCTTGTAATTTCTGTAACCATTCAGAAAACCAAATGGCAAATGGAATGAATTTATATTCTCCTTTCCCCTTTTTACAGAAAAGGCTAAAAAGGCATGTCCTTTAACAAGTCTGTCCATTTCCGATATTTTAGTAGTCTCACTGTCCGATCAGAGGTGCTTTTATAAATCCTGAATACAAAATTCTGACCCAATAGGCACTTGTTTTTTTAGACCGGGTCTCACTCTGTTGCTTGTGGGTTGCCGAGCACACTCGCACCTCAGAACCTTTGCACATGCTGTGTATGTATAAACAATTCTGTATAAAAACGTATTCAGGGCCAGTCACAGTGGCTCACACCTGTAATCCTAGCTCTCTGGGAGGCCAAGGCAGGCGGATTGCTCGAGGTCAGGAGTTCAAAACTAGCCTGAGCAAGAGCGAGACCCCGTCTCTACTATAAATAGAAAGAAATTAATTGGCCAACTCATATATATAGAAAAAGTTAGCCGGGCATGGTGGTGCATGCCTGTAGTCCCAGCTACTTGGGAGGCTGAGGCTTTGCTTGAGCCCAGGAGTTTGAGGTTGCTGTGAGCTAGGCTGACGCCACGGCACTCACTCTAGCCTGGGCAACAAAGCAGGACTCTGTCTCAAAAAAACACAACGTATTCAGGAATATTTTAGTCTTTTAGAGGTCTGCTGCTATTATTAATCCAACCCCTTATTAATAAATCTTAAAGATGTTTCTGTGATTATAGGGGAACTATACAATATGTTCAAATAAAAATTTCTGTGATCTCCACAATTTGGGAGGCTGTGGTGGGAGAATGGCTTGATGCCATGAATTCAAGACCAGCCTGGACAAATTGGGGGAAATATAAGCTCTTCAATAAGAGTTAAATTCTATGTATCACCCTGAATAATCATCTCAATTTCAGATACAGCAAAGGTTTAAAAGTTTAAAAATTAAGCTCTTATCCTGAATAATACACAAGTGCACAAAGATGTGTGAAATCATGGCAGTAATCATTATATTTTTATTCTTTCTTAATATAAATTTTTACATTAATTTTTATTTTTAATTTTTTATATTTCATTTTGTTCAGGAGCGATTACATGGACTTAAATATAAATTTCATTACATTAATTTTTAATAAGTATTTTTGCATCTTTAAATTTTTTTTATATTAAAGTTATCCAGCTAATTTCTTTCTATATTTTAGTAGAGATGGGGTCCCACTCTTGCTCAAGCTGGTCTCAAACTCCTGAGCTCAAACGATCTACCCATCTCGGCCTCCCAGAGTGCTAGGGTTACAGGCGTGAGCCACCACTCCCAGCCTTAATTTTTTTTATATTTCATTTTGTTCAGGCAGTAATGATCATAATAGTGAAAAATGGGGAGTAGGGATAAATATCTCAAATGATAGATGGGTTTGATAATACATAGAATGGACAGTTTCAGGAGTTTAAAAAAGTATGTTTGTGGATGCTGCACAGACATTCAGTGTCACATACAAAATTAAGTATAAGCCTAATAGCACGGGAAAAATAATACAACTAAGCATTTACATCTGTAATTTAAATGAGTAAGACAAAAATAATCATTGATTAGAAAATAGATTAAGTAGTAGGAAACACCAAACATGTTCCCTGAAACACAAGAAATAAGACAGGAATGTTCACTCTTATTTGCTGTGTTTTATTGTTCTGGAGGGTCCAATAAAACATTTGGGGGATAAGAAAAAGAATGAGGGTGGGCATGTGGCTCATGCCTGTGATCCTAGCACTCTGGGAGGCCTAAGGTGAGAGGACTTCTTGAGGTCAGGAGTTTGAGGCTAGCCTGAGCAAGAGTGAGACCCTGTCTCTACTAAAAGTACAAAAAGTTAGGCAGGTGTGGTGGCAAGCACCTGTAGTACCAGGTACTCTGAAGGCTGAGCCAGAAGGATGGCTTAAGTCCAGGAGTTTGAGGTTGCTGAGAGCTAGGCTGATGCCACAGCACTCTAGCCTGGGCAACAGAGGGGGACTGTCTCAAAAAAAAAAAAAAAAAAGACTTGTCAGAGATAGTTATATGTGGCTTCATAGTTAACGATGGTCTCAGTTGCTTTTCAATTTAAAGTGATTATCTGAATCATATTATTCAAGGCTAGAGCACATAGCCCTCTTATTTTTGAATTCGATCTAGAATAGTTCTAGCATTTAGAGTGGTGTAAAAAGTTCTAAGCTACTGTATACATTTTATGATATGGATCACTGATTTTTTTAAGCACCATTAAATATTCTAATACTTTTAGTTTTGTAATTTATTTATTTATTTGAGACAGAGTCTCCCTTTGTTGCGCAGGCTAGAGTGAGTCAGCCTAGCTCACAGCAACCTCAAACTCCTGGGCTCAAGCCATCCCGCTGCCACAGCCTCCCAAGTGGCTGGGACTACAGGCATGCGCCACCATGCCCAGCTCATTTTTTTTTCCTATATATATTAGTTGGCCAATTAATTTCTTTCTATTTTTAATAGAGACGGGGTCTCGCTCTTGCTCAGGCTGGTTTTAAACTCCTGACCTCAAGCAATCCACCCGCCTCGGCCTCCCAGAATGCTAGGATTATAGGCCTGAGCCACTGCGCTGGGCCAAGTTTTGTAATTTAGATTGTGAAAGGAATGGATGCTAAGTATTAAATCTGTTTATTGGGAAGGGAATTTTGTATGAACAAACAGGAATCTTTTATATTGGAGCACAGGTTTTTAAAAAAACCATAACTTAAAAAACCACTTACCCTTGAAGAGTAAAATGTGTTTACCAGGGACATTTCTAATAGAATAATTTAGGCTGGGTGTGGTGGCTCACGCCTGTAATCCTAGCACTCTGGGAGGCCAAAGTGGACAGATTGTTTAAGCTCAGGAGTTCGAGACCAACCTGAGCAAGAGCAAGACCCTGTCTCTACAAAAAACAGAAAAATTAGTTGGGCATGGTGGTTCATGCCTGTAGTCCTAGCTATTCCAGAGGTTGATGGAGGATCACTTTAGCCCAGGAGTCTGAGGTTGCAGTGAGCTGTGATGACACCACTGCACTCTAGCTGGGGTGACAGAGCGAGACTCAGTCTCAAAAACAAAACGAAACAAACAAAATTTCTGCTTGGAAGTGTTGAAACGGTGAAAGAAAATATTGGAGGGATTAGATTTATAGATGTATTAAGACACTAGCCTAGGCACCTTCCATTATAAACAACTATAGTAAAATGGTTCAGCATCAGGGGGGTTTTCATTCACAATCTGCTCCTGTACAAACCCTGAGAGGTTTTGAATCGGGTCCTACCAGGAAATAGGGCCGAAGAGGTCCAATGAAGGTGTCACTGAAAGTACAGATGTGAGATTTCTCAGCCATGTCAAAGAATGAGATCTCACCCTGCTCGTAGTCCAGGAAAATGCCAATGACTCTGTCCTTCACGTCCAGCAGTGCAGGGGCTGGGGCCGCTCCGGGAGCTTCGTAACCACTGTCCTGCAGCTGAAGCGCCCAGCACCCCTGCCGGGGCAACGCTGGTCTCCTGGCCTTTGTGGGAAGAGAGTCCCTGCAAACACCAATAGCCCATTCCGACTTGTCTCCCACTTCCACCTCCCAGAAATGCCTGCCAGAGGGAAAACATGGAAAACCCAGGACAACTGGTCTGGCTGTAAATCTTCTTGGCAAAGCACGAACCTTTTGTTTTCTCTTTGTAAATCTCACACATTTTTTATCCTTAGAGACAATCAGGTTAGGGTGTGCCGTTTCAGGGTCTAGCATCACATCTGCTTTAAATCTGTCTATAATTCTCTGAAGGGCCGAATACTGGGGAGGAAAACTGCAGCCTTCTTTCCTTAAACGAATGGAGAAGATGGACGGGCTAGCCTCATTTTCAGACCTGTAGAAACCTTTAATCTGTGATAGCATTTGCACTTCAGACAGCTCACTGAGCTCTACGACCCTACTTAACTGACTTTTGAGTGTGGAGACGTAGTTGGAAAACGCGTCTACGTTCTCCCTGAGTTTCTGCTCGATGTCCTTCTCCTCTTCGTCTAACCTGGAGAGCATCGCCTGTTGCTCGCGGTCTAAGAACTGGTTCAGGCGCTCAAATTCGGAGGATAATGCCTGCCTCTGGTTTTCCACCTTCTCACGCAGCTCTAAGGGCTTTTTGTTTTGAATGCTCATCAATCTCTGAAGGTCTTCCTCCCCCTTCCTCAGGGAGGCCAAGTAGCCTTGGAGCTGCCTCCTGTGGTGGGCGGCGGCATCCGCGACGGGCCGGGCCAGGTGGCCCCGGTGGTCGGGGCCCTGCGCGCACAGGTTGCACAGCAGCTCCAGGTCCTCCTCGCAGAAGAAGCACGGGGCCCGGCCGTGCTTCTCGCACAGCGACGCGTCCTGCCTCTTCCTGCTCCTGGGGAGCTGCAGCCGCCGCGCGATGTCTGCGATGCGGCCCAGCTGCTCGTTGCTCCGGAAGTGCCCCATCTCGCACCGGAAGCGGCAGATGGGACACGGGAAGTCGTCCTGCGAGTCCGCATAGGACTGCTGCACGCAGGCGCGGCAGAAGTTGTGCCCGCAGCCGATGGTGACCGGGTCCCTCAGGTAGTCCAGGCAGATGGGGCACTTGGCCTCCGCCTGGAGCCCCGCCACGGCCGCCGCCGCCATCGGGCCGCGCGGAAAGGAAGGAGGCCGGGCGGGCGGCTTTCCTCAGGCGCCGGCGCTCGGTCGAGAGGCGGAACGCCCTCGGGTCTCACCGACCCTCTTGGGGACAGTGGCGATCTCACTGCGGTCCCACGGGTGTCTTCCCGCGGCGGCGGCTCTTGAAGCCCTGGGTCCGCTGGCCCTTTGATTGCAGCTGCCGCAGGGAGTCGCAGGCCGGCCTCCTCAGCTCGGGCTCGGTCAGGAGAACGGCCTTGCCTCAGGTCATCGGTGGCTGTGAGTGGGAAGATGCTTCTTGCCTTTAAAAATCCAAACCAAAGAAAATGAAACAAAATCCTGGCTTTCAGGAGGTCCTACGCTGTACCGTATCTTGGTTAAGGGTAGGTTATCCCCCCTTCCCCAGCCTTCAGTTCCGTCATTCTGGGCCTTTCTTTGCTCTTGTGCTCCCGCCGGCACCTGCCTGGCACCGGGATCCCCAGGTCCCATCCCCCTGCCTGTCCCCCAGCCGGGGCCTGGAGGTGGCAGAGGCTCAAACCGGAATACAGCCCGGTCACCATCTCTGTAACTTTGAGAAATTTATTTATTTCACATCCCAAATTCTTGGAATCAGGCAAATAAGGATAGTCTTTCTCCCTTTTGTTAGTCTGAAGTATGAGAAAAGACAACCTTAGAAACCGAATTGGGCCAAATTGTGAGTCTTTATTTACTGGCCTAGACTGCTCCTGTCCTTCAGAGTGGCAAGCACAGAAAAGTAGTGATGAGAAGGGAAAAATGGCCCCCTTTAAAAGGCAAAAACCACACTCTAAAAATCTAATTAGCAAGCACTTTTACAAAAGTGAGAGAAAGCATTAATCTTACATTTCTATCTTGTTTTAGTACAATGGGGGGGGGGGGTTAGAGCCTTGAGATAGGTTTTGTAGAAGTCACTGGCTGCAGCTAAGTTTCAGCCAAGAGGAATTCTCTAAATTATCTTGATTATGGACAACATTAATCTTAGTTGAAATACATCTTGCATCCTGTGATCTAAGCCTGAGCGCATTTCACTAGGTACACAAAGTATGTCAGGCGCCTCAGGGGTCCAGGGCATTGCAACCTTGGACTAGCAGCTATATCTTGTGGGCAGTTGTGCCATGCACCACTGCCTTTCTCCTTAGTTTCTAAACTTATTTACCCTAGCAGAGGTGAGATGGCAGGTGCGGAGTCAGATAAGGATCAACTGAAAACTTCCCACTCTCCTAAGCAAGCAAGCATAATACAGAAGCTAATGGCTGGTTATTGGCTACCTATGTTACCTAGGCCCTAATACCTTTAAACTTTGGCCTTGTGAGAATATAGAGGAACTTAAGGAAAGCCCTCACCAGACAGAGTCTCGCTCTGGCTCATGATGGTCTCAAACTCCTGACCTCAGATAATCCTCCCACCTTGGCCTCCCAGAGTGCTTGGATTATAGGTATGAGCCACCTCACCTGGCCTATTTCTGATGGCTCAAAGTTCATTTTCTAAATTTGGTTTGCTTTTTTCAGCCTTGCTTCTCTACATAGCTATTTATGCAACAGAAGACCTATCTGTGAAAAGAAACTCAGGAGATAACATTTAGAACATATGAATTGAATATAAATAAAACTTGGGACAGGGCACAGTAGCTCATGGCTGTAATCTCAGCACTTTGGAAGGACAAGGTGGGAGGATTGCTTGAGGCCAGGAGCAGCCTAGGCAACATGACCCAAACTCTGTCTTTAAAAAATATGTAAAAAGGCCGGGCGCTGTGGCTCACGCCTATAATCCTAGCTCTTGGGAGGCCGAGGCGGGCGGATTGCTCAAGGTCAGGAGTTCAAAACCAGCCTGAGCAAGAGCGAGACCCCGTCTCTACTATAAAAAAAAAAAAAAAAAAAAATTAAAAAAAAAAATGTAAAAATTAGCTGGGCCAGGTGTGGCAGCTCACGCCTGTAATCCTAGCACTCTGGGAGGCCAAGGCAGAGGAGGATTGCTCCAGGTCGGGAGTTCGAGACTGGCGTGAGCAAGAGCGAGACCTCGTCTCTACTAAAAATAGAAAGAAATTAATTAGCCAATTAAAAATATATACAACAAAGCGAGACTCAGTCTCAAAAAAAAAAAAAAATATATATATATATATATAGAAAAGAATTTGAAGAGGTTCGTCTCAGACTACTTGGGGTCTTGTGGCTTCCACTGTGGCTGCTCTGGCTGGGGTCATGTTCTCCAGCGCCACTTTGTCACAAATCTGAGAGCCTCACTGAGTGACCAGAAGGAAAGGAAGGGCTTAACTGCCATGCAGGAGGGACCCTCAATGATGAGCATCAGGAAAGTTGTGGAACAATGAATGATTCAGTTCATCTGTGTCTCCAGATGCTGGTGACCAATGGCTATGCCACCATTAGCCCTCTGGTGCTAATCAGTACTAAAAAATGAATAATCAAGGTCTTAACATTCACATGGGGGAAGGACAGACGAGACCACCAGTACCATATTGAATTAAAGTGATGAGAGCTAAAACCCTTGATATTTTTCTTTTAATCTAAGAAGGATTTGTGTTAGTATTTTACAATCCTCATGACAAGTGTCAACGGAAAAAAACCAAATTTGAGGATCATGACCTGGAGCCACTCCCAAGAGCCCTTGAGCAAGTGGACTCCATGTGAAACACTCATCTCTACAAAGTCATGGAAACAAAACAGCCTACTCCTGAAGGATTATTCTATTAAGGAGGAAATTAAGAAGGAAATCAGAACATTCTTTTAACTAAATTAAAAAGGGGGAAAGGCTGGCTGCGGTGGCTCACACCTGTAATCCTAGCACTCTGGGAAGCTGAAGTGGGTGGATTGCTCAAGGTCAGGAGTTCAAAACCAGCCTGAGCAAGAGTGAGACCCCGTCTCTACTATAAATAGAAAGAGGCCTGGGGCGGTGGCTCACGCCTGTAATCCTAGCTCTCTGGGAGGCCGAGGTGGGCGCAGATGGTTTGAGTTCAGGAGTTCGAAACCAACCTGAGCAAGAGCAAGACCCCATCTCTACTATAAATAGAAAAAAATTAATTGGCCAACTAATATATATAGAAAAAATGAGCCGGGCGTGGTGGCACATGCCTGTAGTCCCAGCTACTCAGGAGGCTGAGGCAGCAGGATTGCTTGAGCCCAAGAGTTTGAGGTTGCTGTGAGCTAGGCTGACGCCACGGCATTCACTCTAGTACGGGCAATGAAGTGAGACTAAAAAAAATCCCAAACCCAGCAGAAGAAAAGAAATAACCAAGATCAGAGCAGAACTAAATGAAATCAGTAATTAAAAAACTATTCAGAACTATATGGAAGATTAATAAAATAAAAAGTTTCTTCTTTGAAAGGATAAACAAAATTGATACTCCTCTTATTAGATTAACCAGAAGCAGAAAGGAAAGGACTCTAATAAGATCAGGAATGAAAAAGGAGAAATTACAACTAATACCACAGAAATACAAATATCTTCTAAACACTATAAAAATCTTTATGTACATAAACTTGAAAACATGGAAGAAATGGACAAATTCTTAGAAACAGACAGCCTACTTAGGCACAATCAGGAAGAAATAGAATTTTCGAACAAACCAATATCAAGTATGAAAATTGAATGAGCAATCAGAAACCTTCCTTAAAGTCCTGGACCAGCTGGTTTCACACCTGAATGTGACTATGGGTACAAAGAAGAGCAGGTCCCCCATCCTGTAGAAATTATTCCACAGCAGTGAGAAGGAAGCAATCCTCCCCAAATGCTTTACAATTCAGCACCACCCTATTACCAAAACCAGTAAAGACTCAAAAATATGTTATGAATATAGATGCAAAAATGTAAACATCCTAGCAAACTGAAATAATCATAACCAAGCGGGCTTCATCCCAGAGATGCAGGGATGGTTCAACATTTGCAAATCTATCAATGTAATTGACCACGTAAGTAGAAGTAAGTGTGTCTGCAGGAGTGTTAGTGGACCCAGAAGGCCCTCTGAAACCACATCACACTGAAGGAACCAGAGCCTCTTACAACAGAGGGAGAAGAGGTTTCAAAGTCCTAACTTCAAATCCCAGCTCTGCCACCTCCTGGCTAGCTCTCCCTGAGGACATCAGTCAGCGTCCCTGAGCCAGGTTCTTCAACAATTAAGGCAAAGACTGGAAACAACTGCAGAAACCGTCTCAGGGCTGCTGTGGGGCCACCTGAGGCAGAGGATGTGAAGTACTGGACTCACAGACAATGCCAATTGGCTTGGGAACCCAGAAAGTGAAGCTGGGTCTCCCCAGCTAGTCCTGGTGTCAACTCCCAGCTCAGATCATGCAGCTATGGAGGGGACTTCCCAAAAGGTAGTGAGCTCCCTAGCACCAGAGGAACTCAAGCCATATTTATTTATTTTTTATTTTTTTGAGACAGAGTCTCGCTTTGTTGCCCAGGCTAGAGTGAGTGCCGTGGCGTCAGCCTAGCTCACAGCAACCTCAAACTCCTGGCTCAAGCAATCCTCCTGCCTCAGCCTCCCAAGTAGCTGAGACTACAGGCATGCGCCACCATGCCCGGCTAATTTTTTATATATATTAGTTGGCCAATTAATTTCTTTCTATTTATAGTGGAGACGGGGTCTCGCTCTTGCTCAGGCTGGTTTCAAACTCCTGACCTCGAGCAATCCGCCCGCCTCGGCCTCCCAGAGAGCTAGGATTACAGGCGTGAGCCACCGCGCCCGGCCTCTCAAGCCATATTTAGATCTGTGCCTTCCAAACCGGGAGCCACTGGCCACGTGACGGCTTGAAATGTTGCTAATCTGAATTGTGATGTGCTGTAAGTACAAAACAAACAACAGATTTCAACGACTTACTACACAAAAGAAATGTAAAATATCTCAGTATTTTATATTGATTACATATTGAACAGACCATACTTCCTTGGTCCCAGTTCTGTGCTAATAAGGGACAGAGCAGGATTTTTGTGGCCCAAGGGACCAGAGACTCCAAACTGTCCAAACCCATCTATCAGGAGGCTCCTGAAGAGGATCCACCACCACCGCCCTACAACCCTACCCATGACACCTCCTGAAGTACCCCTGAATCCAGACACCCTGCCACTGTCAGTCTCTCCAGACCAACCAGGTGCCGACATTCCCATAACCCCCTGGCTACGGTCAGCTCAGGCCCTAATTTCAACCCTCCAGATGCCCCTGTGTGAGGTGCGAGGTCCGGTGCAGGTTATAGATGATGTGTCCATTCAGCCAGGTCAACCAGTCCTGTACTACCAACCCTTCTCCACCACTTACCTTCTGAAGGGAAAGCATCACACCCTGCCATACCCTGAAATACCTCAGGCCCTCACTGACCTCCTAGAATCCATCTTTCAGACTCATCATCCCACTTGGGAAGACTGTCACCAGCTCCTTTTGATCCTTTTTAACATAGAAGAACAATGTCAGATTGTAGCTAGGACCTAGAGGTGGCTCCAGGACCAGGCTCCAGCAGGGACCTTGGACATGGAGCAGAAAGCTGCTCTCTTGGCCACTGCCCTAGGAAGACTTGACCAGCCAAGAGACCTGGCCCCTCAAATGGAGGACCCAGGAGATGAGGGACCCTGAAACCTGACCAGAGGCCCTATTGTAAAGAATTTGGTCACCGGAAGCATGAATGCCTCAACAAAAGGAACCACCACCGCCAAATGGGAACCTGCCCAAAGGCTTCCAGCAGGAGCTAGAGATTCAGGACCTCATCGGTCTTACTGGGGTGGACTTGGAATAGGACCTACCGGGTTCCCTGACTCTTGGCCTCTGGGAGCCTAAGGTCATAATTGAAGTGGGGGACTGACCAATAACGTTCATGGTGGACACTGGGGCAGAACACTCGGTGGTAACAACCCCGGTAGCTCCACCTACAAAGTGGGAAACCACCACTGATTGTGGGGGCCACCAGATAAGACATGAATTCCTGTATATACCAGACTGTCCCATTCCCCTCCTAGGTCGAGATCTCCTGAGCAAACGGGAAGCCCAGATTGCCTTCCACCCGGAAGGGACTGCAAGCCTCAAGGTTAGCACCCCAGAGACTCTCATAATGGCGGTCACCCTGCCCTGTGAATCAGAATGGAAGCTATATGATGAGGCAAAGAGGAACAGAACCTGCCTGACTTGCGGCAGGATTTTCCGTTGGTATGGGTGGAGGACAACCTCCCCCCTCCCCATCTTGCATCCCTGGTGATAGAGATGAAACTAGGAACCCAGCCGACCAGGAGACAGTACCCCATCCCCAGGGAGGCTCTAGAGAGAATTCAGGAACAGATCGACAGGCTTGAGCGGGAGGGGATTTTGGTGGAGTGCCAATCCCTGTGGAACACACCCTCCTGCCAGTCTAAAAGCCCAAAGGAGGTGGATACCGGTCCATCCAAGACCTGACTGATTAATGAGACCAGTGACTCTCCACCCAGTGGTACCGAATCTGTACACCCTTCTGGCCTCATTCCTCCCGATGCTGCCTGGTTCTCCTGCCTGGACTTGAAGGATGCTTTCTTCTGCATGCGGCTCACTCCGAAGAGCCAGCCCCTGTTCGCCTTCAAGGGGGAGGATCCTCAGACTAGAAGGAAAACCCAGCTGACCTGGACACTACTACCACAGGGATTTAAAAATTCACCAGCTCTATTCCGGGAGGCTCCAGCCACTGATCTCATCTCCTGTCCACAAGAAGAAACACACTGCACACTTCTACAGTATGTCCATGACCTTCTAGCAAGCCCAACCAGAGAAGACTGCCACTGAGGATCCCAGTGCCTGCTCCAATTGCTCACTGAGAGAGGATACAAAGTCTCCTGGAAAAAGGGACAGATCTACAGGCGACAGGTGAAGTACCTGGGTTTCCACATCACTCAGGGGTGCCGGACTCTGGGACATGAGCATAAGCACACCACCTGTATAATTCCCAGGCCAACTAGTCGGAGACAACTCAGAGAATTCCTCAAAGCGGCCGGATTCTGCCACATCTGGATCTCAGGTTTCTCCCTAAAGGCCAAGCCTCTGTATAAGGCCCTATGTGGGCCTGAAAACAAAGACTTGGAATGGGCTGAAAGTCAGGAAAGGGCTTTCCAGGAAATAAAAGACATACTAAAGGCCGGTCGCAGTGGCTCACGCCTGTAATCCTAGCACTCTGGGAGGCCGAGGCGGGCGGATTGCTCGAGGTCAGGAGTTCAAAACCAGCCTGAGCAAGAGCCCCCATCTCTACTATAAATAGAAAGAAATTAATTGGCCAACTAATATATATAGAAAAAATTAGCCGGGCATGGTGGCATGCCTGTAGTCCCAGCTACTTGGGAGGCTGAGGCAGGAGGATTGCTGAGCCCAGGAGATTGAAGTTGCTGTGAGCTAGGCTGATGCTGGCACTCACTCTAGCCTGTGCAACAAAGTGACACTCTGTCTCAAAACAAAAAAAGACTTTTTAACCTGTTTGTGTATGAGAAGAAACAAGTGGCTCTGGGGGTTTCGACTCAAACTGTGGGCCCGTGGCAGAGACCAGCGGCTTACTTGTCAAAACAACTGGACCCAGTAGTGGCAGGATGGGCACCTTGCCTCTGTGCATTGGCAGCCATGTCCTGCTTGTCAGGGAAGCAGTCAGACTCACACTGGCACAGAACCTGTGTGTTCGAGTCCCTCATTCAGTAATGTCTAAATGAACACCTCAGGGCACTGGTGGCTCTCAAGCAACCTGCTAGCACAACACCAACGACTGCTATGTGAAAATCCACAGGTCACCCTGCAGATTGTGCGGACCTTGAATCCCACCACCCTCCTACCCACCGGGCCAGGGCCCCTGGACCATGATTGCACCAAGGCGGTAGAGGAGGTCTATGCCAGCTGGCTAGATCTGAAAGACAGTCCTCTACCGGCACCATACTTAGAACTCTACCTGGATGGCAACAGTTTTATCCAGAATGGGAAATGACTGGCGGGCCTCAGTCACCACGGTCGATGAGGCCATCACATCAGCTCCTTTGCCAAGGGTAGTCGGCACAGAGGGCAGAGCTAGGGCCCTCATCCAAGCCCTCAGGCACGCCCATGGTAAGAAGGCAAACATATACAGACTCCAAGTATGCCTTTGCCACAATATATATCCACGGGGCCATATACAGGGAGAGGGGACTGCAGGTGGAAAGAAGATCAAACATAGGGATGGAGGCAGTTTGGGAGCCAAAAGAAACTGCGGTCATCCACCGTCCAGGGCACCAAGAGGGCACAGATCCAATTGCCACCGGCAAGACCAAGCAGCCAAAAATGCAGCCACCTGAGAACATTCGGAGGACAACACTGCAACCCAGTGCCAACTCCTGTTGGCACCTGAGTGGCCTGAAGAACCAAAGTATGCCACAGAAAAGAACCAGTGGGCAGAGCAGGATAAGGCCAAGGACTCAGAACCATTAACTTCTTTATCCCCAATAAACTAGCATATTCTGTTGTCCCCGACATCACAACCTGACTCACTTAGGGAAAACAGCCCTGATGCAGCTACTGGCCCAGTACTACTACACCACACTTCTGTCCATCGCTACAGCAGTCAGCACCTGCTGCCAGACCTGTGCTAAAAACAATGCAGTGGTCAGGCTGAGACCCACTCCAGGAATTCAGTACACGGGAACATTTCTGTCAGAGGATGTGGAAGTAGATTTCACAGAAGTGAATTATAAATACCTGCTGATATGCACCTTCTTAGGCTGGGTCGAGGCAGTCCCTACCTGGACTGAAAAGGCTAGGGAAGTGGCAAAGCTTCTTTTGAGAGAAATTATCCCCAAGTACAGTCTGCCACTCTCCTTTGGCAGTGACAATGGGGCAAGCTTCACTGCAGAGGTCATGCAAACCCTCACCAAGGCACTAAGAATCAAACAGAAACTAAATGCAGCCTATAGGCCACACAGCTCAGGGAAAGTAGAGCGCATGAACCGGACCCTTGGGACCACTCTAGCGAAGCTATGTCAGGAAACACTTACCCTGGGTAGGCATGCTAAGCCTGGCCCTGTTCAGAGTGAGGTGCACACTGGGGCCCATAGGATATTCACCGTTTCAAATCCCGGTGGACCTCCCGCACTCATCAAGCTATTAAGGGAAAACATTAGGCAACTAGGTGAATTAAATATAAACACACACCTCCAAGCCTTAGCTAAAACTATATGCCATATCGATTCCTGCCTCAGTCCCTACTCTCCTCCTGGTTGGGTTACTGCCTGCCATAAGAACTATGGCAGAAAATCCCTGCCCTGAGGCCTGTTGTGCTAGGACTTGGATTCCCTCCACTACCGGGATTACTCAAGGCTTCTGGACCTCAGGAGGTTTCAAAGTCCACACCTTCACGCCCAAGACATGTTATAGTCATGATCAGGTATGCCAGTGGGAAAGAAATACTGGACTGGCACCATTACAGGCCCCTGCATACAGAGCACAATTATAAGATAGAGACATAACAGCTCTATGAATTTTAAAAAAGCAACAGCTCACATAATGGGCTTAGGAGGCTATCACCCACTGGGAAATGATGCCCTATAGTAGAGATACTTGCTGTTAACAGTGGTGCATGCCTGTAGTCCTAGCTACTTGGGAGGCTGAGGCAGGAGGACTGCTTGAGCCCAGGAGTTGGAGGTTGCTGTGAGCTAGGCTGATGCCAAGGCACTCTAGCCCAGGCAACAGAGTGAGATTGTGTCTCAAAATAAATAAATAAACATAATAAAAGGTAAATAAATAGTCTGGGCTTGGTGGCTCACGCCTATAATCCTATCACTCAGGGAGGCTGAAACGGAAGGATCACTCAAGGTCAGGAGTAGAAGACCAGCCTGAGCAAGAGCAACGTGTCTCTACTAAAAATAAAATTAGTTGCACATCTAAAAATATAGAAAAAATTAGCCGGGCATGGTGGTGCATGCCTGTAGTCCCAGTTAATCGGGAGGCTGAGGCAGGAGGATCCCTTGAGCCCAAGAGTTTGAGGTTACTGTGAGCTAGGCTGACGCCATGGCAAAAACCCTAAACAAAGGATACCTATAAGATAGGAAAGTAAAATAAAAAGACAAAAACTGGCCGGGCGCGGTGGCTCACGCCTGTAATCCTAGCACTTTGGGAGGCCGAGGTGGGCGGATTGCTCAAGGTCAGGAGTTCGAAACCAGCCTGAGCGAGACCCCGTCTCTACCAAAAATAGAAACAAATCAATTGACCAACTAAAAATATATATAGAAAAAATTAGCCGGGCATGGTGGCGCATGCCTGTAGTCCCAGCTACTCGGGAGGCTGAGGCAGGAGGATCACTGAGCCCCGGAGATTGAGGTTGCTGTGAGCTAGGCTGACGCCACGGCACTCACTCTAGCCTGGGCAACAAAGTGAGACTCTGTCTCAAAAAAAGACAAAAACTGAACGTACTGCCAGTGAAGATAAAGTAGCATAGAAGAAACAGTTATGGGAAGGCACAGACATTGTTAATGATCTAAGAATCACAAACTGAAAAATTAGTTTCCTCTTTTATGCCTATCCACAATACCTTGTTTTGGGTGTTAGGGAGGTAGAGATGTGAAGTAGATACCTTTTTTTAAAGAAAGCAATAATGAAATATCCATTAAAAATGTAAAAGTCTTTGATGTGACCTTGTAATTCCAAATAACTAATCCTATAAAAACACACATAGGCGGGGTGCAGTGGCTCACTCAAGGTCAGGAGTTCGAACCCAGCCTGAGCAAGAGTGAGACCCCGTCTCTGCTATGAATAGAAAGAAATTAATTGGCCAAGTAATATATATAGAAAAAAAATTAGCTGGGCATGGTGGTACACGCCTGTAGTCCCAGCTACTCGGGAGGCTGAGGCAGGAGGATCCCTTGAGCCCAGGAGTTTGAGGTTGCTGTGAGCTAGGCTGACGCCATGGCACTCACTCTAGCCTGGGCAACAAAGCGAGACTCTGTCTCAAAAAAATAAAATAGTGGCTCACGCCTGTAATCCTAGCTCTTGGGAGGCCGAGGCGGGCGGATTGCTCAAGGTCAGGAGTTCGAAACCAGCCTGAGCAAGAGTGAGACCCCGTCTCTACTATAAATAGAAAGAAATTAATTGGCCAACTGATATATATATAAAAAAAATTAGCCGGGCATGGTGGCGCATGCCTGTAGTCCCAGCTACCCGGGAGGCTGAGGCAGAAGGATCACTCGAGCCCAGGAGTTTGAGGTTGCTGTGAGCTAGGCTGACGCCACGGCACTCACTCTAGTCTGGGCAACAAAGTGAGACTCTGTCTCAAAAAAAAAAAAAATAAATAAAATAAAATAAAATAAAAATATGCACAAAGATGTTCTCTTAAGCCCTAGTTTGAACTTCAAAAGTGGAAACAGCCTGAGCAACACAGGGAGACCTTGTCTCTATAAAAAAAATTAAATCAGCCCAGCGTGGTGGTGTGCCTGTAGTCCCAGCTACTCCAAAGGCTGAGGCTGGAGGGTCATGGGAACCCAGGGGTTCCAGGTTGTAGTGAGCTATGGTGAGGCCACTGCACTACAGCCTGGGGGACAGAGTGAGACCCTGTCTCTAAAACAAACACACAAAGCACAACAAAAGCAAACATTTATGAGGCACAGTGCATGTGTATTCCTTTGACCCCAGTGGGTCTCCATGCCATTGATCTGAAGCTTCTGCAGAGCCTGGTCCTGCCACCACTTTCTTTCCTTACCCGTCTCCTCTTCTTTCAGATCTTACATTATCTGTGCCCTCATCATCCAATTTCAATGTTCAGTTTCAGACACTTCTTTATTTTTGTTTGTTTGGTTTGGTTTGAGTCAGAGTCTCCCTGTCACCCCGCGCTAGAGTGCGGTGGCCTCAGCCTAGCTCACAGCAACCTCAGACTCCTGGGCTGAAGCGATCCTGCTGCCTCAGCCCCCCACGTAGCTGGGACTACAGGCATGCGCCACTGCACCCTGCTAAGTTTTCCATTTTTAGTAGGATGGGGTCTGGCTCTTGCTCAGGCTGGTCTCGAACTCCTGAGCTCTATTGATCCTCCCGCCGCAGCCTCCCAGGTGCTGGGATCACAGGCGCCAGGCACCGCGCCCGGCCTCTCCGTTGTAAGATGTAAGTATCTTTGAGGTCCACGGCTGTCTTCCTCACTGACTACCAAAGCCCAGGACTGTACCCTCCCTTCTTGCAGCCGCGTCCCTGAGCAGCGTGCCCAGGGCCTGGGCCCGAGCGGGCAGCCCACACACCGAGCAGTTACAGGTGGCTCCCGGTGTCCCTCACAGCCTGGCTTCGGGGCGCTCCCCCGCGCCCGCCCTCGCCTAAGATCAACCGCCCGCCCAGGGGGCTCCCGCCTCCCCTCCGCGCCTCCGCACCAAGCCGCGCTCCTCCCTGCCGCGTCCCCCGCTGCAGTGCCAGGCCAACAGGGCTGCTGCAGCTCCTTTTCCGACCCCTCAGGACACGGCGGGGGCTGGCTTTACATACTGTAGCAAGCACGGAGGTGACTTAGGACAAGGCTTCTAGAGAAACCAGGACCCATAATAAATAAACAGCGTGTCTTAAGGTAACGTGATGCCGAGTCTGGGTTCCCTGGCGAGGTGCACAGGAGGCCCCAGGTCTCGCTACGCCCGGCCCCCGCCCCCCGCGGCCTGCCTCCCGCATACCTGGGGCAGGGCTCCCCAGCCGCGTCCCTGCGCGCCGCAGCTGGACCGGGACGTGGGCCAGGCGAGGCTGTGAGGACGCAGCCAGCAAGGCGGCTCCACCTGGAAGTGGGAGGGGCAGGGCAAGGGAGGCTGGGGTCTCCTCCTATAAGTGCTTCGGTGTCCTTGGCCTTCGACTAAGCACTTTGTTTTTTGGTTTCTTTCTTTTTGTTTGTTTGTTTGTTTGTTTGTTTTGTTTGTGTTTTTTTTTTTTTTTGAGACAGAGTCTCGCTTTGTTGTCCAGGCTAGAGTGAGTGCCGTGGCGTCAGCCTAGCTCACAGCAACCTCAAACTCCTGGGCTCAAGCGATCCTCCTGCCTCAGCCTCCCGAGTAGCTGGGACTACAGGCATGCGCCACCATGCCCAGCTAACTTTTTCTATATATATCAGTTGGCCAATTAATTTCTTTCTATTTATAGTAGAGACGGGGTCTCGCTCTTGCTCAGGCTGGTTTTGAACTCCTGATCTTGAGCCTATCCGCCCGCCTGCCTCAGCCTCCCAAAGAGCTAGGATTACAGGCGTGAGCCACCGCGCCTGGCCTTCTTTTTTTTTTGTAATAACAGAGTGGGGCAGGTTCTGTAGTTACTTGCATTTTTTAGATAAGCAAACTGAGGAACAGAAAAGTTGAAAAAGAGGAAAGGAGATTTCTGTCTGTAGCCTGCAGCTGGGCTACACCCTAACCTGCTGAAAGGCCTTCCTTACAGAAGACGAAGATGAGAGTGCCCATGTACAATGAGCACTGGCCAATACATGCGACCTTATGTTATAAGGATATGTTTGAAAAATAACCTGTCATTTCCATCTGCTATATATAAAAAATAATTCTAAAGTGATTTTTATTCTTTATTTCTTTAGAGACAGATAGGCCATGTACAGTGGCTCACGCCTATAATCCTAGCACTCTAGGAGGCAGAGGCGGGAGGATCGTTTGAGCTCAGAAGTTCGAGACCAGCCTGAGCAAGAGTGAGATCCTGTCTCTACCAAAAAAAAAAAAATAGAAGTTAATTGGACAGCTAAAAATATATTGAAAAAATTAGCCAGGTATGGTGGCACATGCCTGTAGTCCCAGCTACTCGGGAGGCTGAGGCAGTAGGATTGCTTGAGCCCAGGAATTTGAGGTTGCTGTGAGTTAGGCTGACGCCATGGCACTCACTCTAGCCTGGGCAACAAAGCGAGACTCTGTCTCAAAAAAAAAAAAAAATAAAATAAAATAGAGACAGACAGCCTCTGTCTCTTCTGCTGGAGTGCGGTGATGAGTTCATAGGTCACTATGATCTGAACTCCTGGTCCCCACTCAGCCTCCCAAAGTGCTGGGATTACAGGCATGAGCCACGGAACCCAACTCTAAAGTGACTTAAATTGGAATGTTGACAACACTGGATGTTGGGTGCATAAAGATGAATTATCCTATTCTCTCTGCTTTGTATAAGTTTTAAAATTTCCATAATAACATTTTAAAAAGAGCTGGGACTACAGGCCCACACCATGACACCCAGCTAATTTTGCTTTTATTTTTTGTAGCGATGGGGTCTGGCTGTGTTGTTCAGGCTGGTCTTGGAAGTCCTGGTCTCAAGCTATCCTCCCAAAGTGTTGGGATTACAGGAGGGAGCCTCTGTGCCTGTCCCCTTCTTGATGCTATTTAAGACACCTTTAAAATGATGGTTCAAAACTTCTCTGCAGCCTGGCTTCTTGACCATCAGTCATCAGTCTGCAGTGCAGCTGTCTGCCAGAGGCCCTGCTCGCAGGTCTGGTGGGCATCTCCACTCGAGGGGTCTTGACTTCTCAGCTCTCATGGCCAGGGCCCGGCCCCTCCCCCGGTCTGCCCAACCAGTCAATTGAACACCCCTTCCTTTATGTCAAAGGCACAAAACCAGGAGGCATCTGTGAATTCCTTCTTCTTTTTCTTTTCTTTTTTTTTGTTTGGAGCCAGGGTCTTGGTCTGTTACCTGGGCTGGAGTGCAGTGGTGTCATCATAGCTCACTGCAGCCTCCAACTTTTAGTCTCAAGGGATCCTCTTGCTTTAGTCTCCAAGTCGTTGGGACCACAGTGCGTGCCACCACGCCTGGCTAATTTTTAATTTTTTGTAGAGATGGGTCTTGCTTTGTTGCCCAGCCTGGTCTCAAACTCCCAGCCTCAAGCAAGCATCCTATCTTCGGCCTCGATCTCTCATGCTGTGTCACTGCAAGTCCTCGTGTCCCCCCACCTGTGAGCCTGGTTACGATACACCCTCTCTGGGACACCCAGGGACCCTGCCCTGGGTTGCCCGTCTCCCACCTTCCTCCGGCACCCCCACCCTCAGAATCAGTGCTGTCATGTGGGATGTCACTCTGGGGAGTGTGCCTGGCTTCTGATACACCCTCCCTGGGACACCCAGGGACCCTGCCCTGGGTTGCCCGTCTCCCACCTTCCTCCGGCACCCCCACCCTCAGAATCAGTGCTGTCATGTGGGACGTCACTCTGGGAGTGTGCCGGGCTTCACGTGGTTCTGTGAAGGCAGAAGACACATGAGAACAGATCCACAGGGAGCAACCAGTGCAAGGCAGCCAGGGAAGGGGCGGCAGGCAGAGGCTGGTCAGGGTCCTGCCCTGAGGGACGGAGACAACCGCAGAGCTAGATAGAGTGGCGGGAGCAGTGTCAGTGCAGTGGTCAGGGTACAGCCCTGAGGGACGGAGACAACCGCAGAGCTAGATAGAGTGGCGGGAGCAGTGTCAGTGCAGTGGTCGGGTACAGCCCTGAGGGACGGAGACAGCCGCAGAGCTAGATAGAGTGGCGGGAGCAGTGTCAGTGCAGTGGTCGGGTACAGCCAGGATGGCTCTGCTGGGAGATATGAAAAAAAAACACTGATAATAATTCTTTTTCCTTTTTTTGAGAAAGGGTCTTGCTCCGTCACCCTGGGTAGAGTGCAGTGGTGTCACCATAGGTCACTGCAACCTCAAACTCCTGGGCTCAAGCAATCCTCCTGCCTCAGCCTCCTGAGTGGCGGGGACTACAGGCATGTGCCACCATGCCCGGCTAATTTTTCTCTTTCTAGTAGAGACGGGATCTTGCTCTTGCTCGGGCTGCTCTTGAACACTGACCTCAAGTGATCCTCCCACCTTGACCTCCAGAGTGATGGGATTATAGGCGTGAGCCACCGTGCCCTGCCCTACTAATTAGAATTCTTAAAAGCCATTAGCCCAGAGCAAGAAATCAAAGTGTAAGAATAGATTTTGGGGTTAATTTGCATCTCTGAGGGTAGGTAATCCCTTTTCAATTCTGTCCCCTCCCAAGCGAGGCTGATTCCATCAGTTTGGGCCCCCACCCAAGGTTCAAGGCAATATTCAAAGCTACAGGGATTATTTCCCCTCCCAGGGTTTCAGTGACAAACTGGGCTGGGCGGGGCTTCAGTTTTCCATTTTCTCTAAACTATAATAATGTTTATTTTATTTTTATTTTTTGGAGACTCTGCCGGGATGTGAATATAATAATGTTTTAATATAGTGTATTTTAATGTTTTAATATTTTCTGGGAAACAAACAAATGTAGAGGAAGGGCAAGCATTGGCCATCAGAGAACCGTAGAGGGCATATTCTGGCTGTCTCCTCACAAGGCACAGACTCCCTGGTGTCCCCACCCCAGGACTCACCCCACCATAGATCTGTGGACGACTCATAAACCCACTAACATTTTTCCCTGATTCTAAATGATTTCAGTCATGCTCTGCCTCTCATCAGCCCACTTCTTCAAATCTTGTTTTTCTCATCTGTAATATGAGGACATGTGTAAATACATGATCACATTTATCCCTAGAATTACATACTAGTGTTTACAAACCAATACATGAATATGTAGGTCTTCTTTGGATCCTGAATTAAACAAACCAACTCTGAAAAATAGAAACTAGACTGCCTGGGAATTTTGAAACCAGAAGAGATATTTAATGACAATGAAATTACACTTAATTTTTTAAGGGTGATTATGGTATTACTGTTCTTTAAAAAAGACTCCTTATTCTTTATATGTCGAAATACCTGCCAGGTGTTGGGACCAGACATCAGGGCCTGTTCCCTGGTTCTGGGCTCCCAGGACTGAAGAATGGCTACTGGGACTGAGCGTGGAGCAAAGGAGCAGACCGAGCAGATGCAAACAGGGAAGTGCCAAAGTTCATTAAATCGAGGCACATTCCAGAAAAGGAACCGGCCAACCCCACCCAGAGAGATGAGCTTAACAAGATTTTCCCCTTTATGCAGCCTCTCTAGTTTTATGTTAAGTGAGGGGTGGGACGTTCATGGCTTTTCTTGGAAAAAGGTGGAGAATTCCGGGAATGTGGAATCCTCCCCTTGTCTATCCTGCTAAGGCAATTTCTGGGCGTTATGGTTTGTTTTTTTTTTAAAAAAGAATACATATAAAATGCTTCATAAATACACAGAAATTGTCTGGAATTACTATCTATATCATTGTTACATGAACATCATAGTATAAAAGTCCCTAAAACACACAAAACAGGAAATCATAATTCCATCAGCCTCATAGAGTCTGCCCTCCATATCCATGGGTTCCACGTCTGCGGGTCCAACCAATTGCTCATGGGCCACTCTCCATCTACACAGGGGAACCCGTGGGTAGGGGGATGGCGGCGTGTAAGGGACTTGAGCATCTGCGGGTTTTGGTCTCTGTAAGGGTGCCAGGACCAATCCCTGGAGGATATTCAGGGATAACTACAATCATATTCTGAAGTATGTGTATTGAGACATTTTTCTCTACGTAGTGAGAATTGCAAAAACCCTCTGAAGGAACACTCCATTCAAACCCCTGCGCTAGAGACCTGACCAACCTGTAACATGGCTCTTATCAGCCAAAGACCTTGTCCCTGAGACCACTCAGCCCCCTTTGACATTTCTGTCTGAAAAAGCTCAAGACTATCATAAAAGTTTATGGTTTGGTCTAGGCGTGGTGGCTCACGCCTGTAATCCTAGCACTGTGGGAGGCCGAGGCGGGCGGATTGCTTGAGGTCAGGAGTTCAAAACCAGCCTGAGCCAGAGTGAGACCCTGTCTCCACTATAAATAGAAAGAAATTAATTGGCCAACTAATATATATAGAAAAAATTAGCCGGGCATGGTGGCACATGCCTGTAGTCCCAGCTACTCGGGAGGCTGAGGCAGGAGCATCGCTGGAGCCCAGGAGTTTGAGGTTGCTGTGAGCTAGGCTGACGCCACGGCACTCACTCTAGCCCGGGCAACAAAGCAAGACTCAGTTTCAAAAAAAAAAAAAAAAAAGTTTATGGTTTGTTCTTGCCAACATCTGAACATAGGCCTCTGGCCACCCTTCTTAGAGCATTTACTTAAGATAGTTTACAATTATAAATCCTTGTAAATATACATATATCTCCTACAACTCAGGAGTATAGAAGAAGTGTCTTTTCTAGAACCTGAAAGCATTCCTTTGAAATGTAATTATCGAGAAGGAGCTGGCCTCTGTCGTCTCCGAGTCTCTGTGGGAGGATAGAGCCCCGACTCCATAACTGGCTGCTCCAGACACAGCCGGCTGGTCGCTGTCACACTGACCGACCACCTGCAACTCTTCACTTCCTGGACTCACATGAGCCCCCAGCTCATTGTCCCTCTAGACTCCTTCATTTTTGCCTCTAAAATGCCCAGTCACCTCTGTTTAATTTGGAATCATTCTCTGCTCTTTCCCCTACTGTCAGCAGTTACTGAATAAGATGTTTTCACACCATAACTCATGATTGGTGGTGTTTATCTTTGACAGTGGTGATGTCTGTATTTATAATAGCATAATTGGATATTATATTATACATATTTTTTCCTGTAATAATATGCAACTAGTATTCTTTTCTATCTTACAATCCTTATTTTTGTGAAATGGACTTACATTAATGTTATAAAAACCAATGCATTATTGTTTAAAACATAAATGTTGGATGGGCGCAGTGGCTCACGCCTGTAATCCTGACACATTGGGAGGCCAAGGCAGGTGGATTGTTCGAGGTCAGGAGTTTGAAACCAGCCTGAGCAAGAGCGAGACCCCATCTCTACTAAACATAGACAGAAATTAATTGGCCAACTAATATATATAAAAAAATTAGCCGGGCATGGTGGCGCATGCCTTTAGTCCCAGCTACTCGGGAGGCTGAGGCAGAGGATTGCTTGAGCCCAAGAGTTTGAGGTTGCTGTGAGCTAGGCCAATGCCACAGCACTCACTCTAGCCTGTGCAACAAAGTGAGACTCTGTCTCAAAAAAAATTAAAAAAAAAAAAAAAATGTAAATACAGATAAAATTGTGTTTATAGAAAGTCAGATCTCTGTATCCTCCCACTCCATAAATAATCTGTTACCTAAAAAGATAGTGACATTATATCATGTGTATTTTTTTTTTTTTTTAATTTTTTTTTTTTTTTTTTTTTTGAGACAGAGTCTCACTTTGTTGCCCAGGCTAGAGTGAGTGCCGTGGCGTCAGCCTAGCTCACAGCAACCTCAAACTCCTGGGCTCAAGCAATCCTCCTGCCTCAGCCTCCCAAGTAGCTGGGACTACAGGCATGCGCCACCATGCCCGGCTAATTTTTTTTATATATATATCAGTTGGCCAATTAATTTCTTTCTATTTATAGTAGAGACGGGGTCTCGCTCTTGCTCAGGCTGGTTTTGAACTCCTGACCTTGAGCAATCCGCCCGCCTCGGCCTCCCAAGAGCTAGGATTACAGGCGTGAGCCACAGCGCCCGGCCTCATGTGTATTTTTATAAAACTTTTTATTTAAAGAAATACTATGTAAGGCCAGGCGTGGTGGCTCACACCTATAATCCTAGCTCTCTGTAAGGCCTAGGTAGTCGGATTGCTGAACGTCAGGAGTTTGAAACCAGCCTAAGCAAGAGTGAGACCCTGTCTCCACTAGAAATAGAAATTAATTGGCCAAGTAATATATATAGAAAAAATCAGCTGGGCATGGTGGCCCATGCCTGCAGTCCCAGCTACTCAGGAGGCTGAGGCAGGAGGATTGCTTGAGCCCAGGAGATTGAGGTTGCTGTGAGCTAGGCTGATGCCACGGCACTCACTCTAGCCTGGGCAACAAAGTGAGACCCTGTCTCAAAAAAAAAAAACCAATAAAGAAATACTATGTAAAATAATTTTGGGTTTATAGAAAGTTGCAAGATCGTACAGAGAATTCCTGTATGTCCTTCAACTAGATTCCCCTGTTAACACCTTACATAACAATGCTTATCAACATGAATAACCTTTGTAGTATAATAGTATTAAGTACAGGACCAGGCGTGGTGGTTCATGCCTGTAATAACAGGGCTTTGAGACACGGAGGAAGCATTGCTTGAGGCCTGGAGTTTGAGACCAGCCTGGGCAACACAGGGAGACCCTGTGTCTACCAAAAATAAAAACAAAATTAGTCAGATGCGGTGGCTCGTGTCTGTAGTCCCAGCTACTCTGAGGCTGGAGGATCACTTGAGTCCAGGCGGCAGATGCTGCAGTGAGCTATGTTGGTACCACTGTGCCCCAGCCTTCGTACCTTGGTGACAGAGTGAGACTCTGTGTCAAAAAAAAAAAAAAAAAAAAAAAATATATATATATATATAAAATATTAGGTACAGATTTTATTTGGGTTTTCTAATTTTTCATTAATGTCATTTTTCTGTTCCAGGATCAAATGGAATGTCATATTGTACTCTGTATATTTTTTCAAAAACTATTATGTAAACTGTTTAGTACTCTCTTTTTTGTTTGTTTTTTAGTCTTTTTCTTTCTTCCTTTCTCTCTATATTTTTTGAGACAGTCTCACTCTGTTGCCTTGAGTAGAGTGCTATGGTGTCAGCCTAGCTCACAGCAACCTCAAACTCCTGGGCTCAAGGGATCCCCCTGCTTCAGCCTCCCGAGTAGCTGGGACTACAGGCATGCACCACCATGCCCAGCTAATTTTTCTATATTTAGTAGAGACAGAGTCTTGGTTCTTGCTCAGGCTGGTCTTGAACTACTGAGCTCAAGCAATCCTCCCACCTTGGCCTCCCAGAGTGTTAGGATTACAGGCATGAGCCACTGCACCTGGCCTTTTTTTTTTTTCAAGTGATCCTCCTACCTCAGCCTCCCAAGTAGCTAGGACTCCAAGCATACACCACTGGACTGATTTTTCTATATATGTATATATATTTTTTCTTTAATAGAGAGTGGATCTGCGAATGTTACTCAGGCTGGTCTTTGAACTCTTGGCCTCAAGTGATTCTCCCACCTCGGCCTCCCAAAGTGTGAGGATTACAGGTGTGAACAAAGCCTTATTTTTTTATTTTTGTTTGTTTGGTTTTTCTTTTTTTCTTTCTTTTTTTTTTTGTTTTTGAGACAGAGTCTCACTCTGTTGCCCGGGCTAGAGTGTCACGGTGTCAGCCTAGCTCACAGCAACCTCAAACTCCTGGGCCCAAGTGATCCTCCTGCCTCAGCCTCCCGAGTAGCTGGAACTACAGGCATGCTTGCCTGGACAATTTTTTATATATATATATGTATTTTAGTTGTCCAATTAATTTCTATTTTTAGTAGACTCTTTTTTTTTTTTTTTTTTTTTGAGACAGACTCTCACTTTGTTGCCCAGGCTAGAGTGAGTGCCGTGGCATCAGCCTAGCTCACAGCAACCTCAATCTCTGGGGCTCAGCGATCCTACTGCCTCAGCCTCCTTAGTAGCTGGGACTACAGGCATGCGCCACCATGCCCGGCTAATTTTTTATATATATATTTTTAGTTGGTCAATTAATTTATTTCTATTTTTGGTAGAGACGGGGTCTCACTCTTGCTCAGGCTGGTTTCGAACTCCTGACCTTGAGCAATCCGCCCGCCTTGGCCTCCCAAAGTGCTAGGATTACAGGCGTGAGCCACCACGCCCGGCCTTTAGTAGACTCTTGCTCAGGCTGGTCTCGAACTCCTGACCTTGACCCATCCTCCCTCTTCGGCCTCTCAGTGCTGGGATTACAGGCGCCTGGCCTGGGCGAAGCTTCTAAAGCAGCCGGAAATCAGTACTTCGGGCCCTCCAGCGGCTCACCGGAAGGAGAGCTCTGGAAAGACCGCGTGGGCCAGCCCACGATCAGGTGACGCCCTCAGGGGCTGCACGCTCCGGCCGCCAGGCCCCAGGGCCACTGAGCATGCGCAGGCGCTTCCCGCCCACCGCCGCGCAGGCGCCCTGCATCTCGTGGCGGGACGCCGCGCGGGGAGAGCCTGTCCGGTAGGGCGTGTGCGGGTCCTGTGCGTCCACAGCCTCCGGCCAGCGCCGCTCGTCCACTTCGCCTGGTAAGCTGGGGACGTCCCAACCAGCGGGCGGCGTCCCTGGGCGGGGTTCCCGAACATTAGCCCACACTGCGGGGTCGCGGCCTGGCCGCGCGGGGCTCCGTGGGACCCCTTTCCTAACCCTAACCCTAATCCCAGCGTTCACTTCGGGAGGCTGAGGCGGGAGGACCCCTTGGGCCCAGGAGTTTGAGACCAGCCTGGGCAACGTAGCCAGACCCCGTCTCTACAAAACACTTTAAAAACTGGCCGGGCATGGTTGTTTGCACCTTGTCCCGCTACTCGGGAGGCTGAGGCGGGAGGATCGTTTGAGCCCAGGAGTTGGAGGCTGCAGGGAGCTGTACTTGCACCACTGTACTCCAGTCTGGCGACAGAGACCCAGAGAAAGAAGAAAGAAAAGAGAGAAAGAGAAAAAGTACAGGAGCCTGGGCCTCTAAAACGTGTGTAGTCATATTCAACTCTGAAGAGTAGCCTGACCTCAACACCAGTTCAGGAAGTAGCAGGTGATCCCCAAAGAGTGATGGCGAGCTGTTAGGAAGGCACCTGCCAGCCCCAAGTGCCAGCCGCTCCCTGGGGGGTTTACTCTCCTTCAGTGCTCACAAGGATCTTGCAGGTAGGAAATGGCTATATACTTAGGGTTTACGGATGAGAGAGTTCAGGCTCAGCTATGTAAAGTCTCGTCTACAGCAGCGGTCCCCAACCTTTTTGGCACCAGGGACCGTTTTCATGGAAGGACAATTTTTCCAGGCCCAGAGGGCTGGGGGACGGTTTAAGGATGATTCAAGCGCATTACATTTTTTGTGCACTTTATTTCTCTTATTACTACATTGTAATATACAATGAAATAGTTATACAACTCACCACAGGTTGAGGACTCCTGATCTAACGTAGTGGAGGGGGCCAGGCTTGGTAACTCAAGCCTGCATTTCCAGCACTTTGGGAGGCTGAGGCTGGAGGATCACTTGAGGCCAGGAAGTCTAGAGCAACCTGACCAACGCAGTAAGACAAATTAGCCACGGTTGGTGATTTGAGCTACTGGGAACGCTGACCAGGAGGATCTTGACTTCGTGAGTTGGAGGTTATTGAGAGCTGTGATTGGGCCAGTGCTCTCCACCCTGAGCAACAGAGGGAGACCCTGTCAGTAAATAAATAAAATAATAAAAGTGAATGTTGAGAGCAGGGAATCTATTACAGACTTTATCATTGGCCTAATATTTATTGAACTCACACTAGCCTATTCTATGCAGCAGCAGCAGAATAGAAGTAGGTGTGAACTAAAATAAAATCTTAAAGGTTTACTGTACCACCCCCCCACCCCCCGACTGAATGGACCCCCTGTGACCAAAGGAATATCCTAAAACGAAATCTCCTGCCAGGAGAAGGGAGGTCAGACATGCCTCATCATACCCCTCTCCCTTGGGGACATCCTTTGTAACCCATTAATAGGCCTAAGAGTATATAAGACAAATCTGTAGGTTTTTCTTTTCGTTGAGTAGGTAGTACAATTTTGAATTCCGACCATGAACCTTACACTCCCAGTGTCTTTAACCAAAGACTGACAAATACAAAATGGCAACTGTGATCTTTGGCATGATAGATAAATGCAGCCAGGAAAAGAGAGTACAGTCAAGATCTTTGTGTTTTAAAAGCCATAGGATTATGGAATTGATTAAGGGGATGGGGTGTGTGAAAAATAAATAATGCCAGACACTACGTAAAGTGACAAGGGCAGATTTTAATTAGTAATATACTGTTACAATAGGGAAATAAATCCAGTGAGAAGGGAACTCAGCTTTGCTTTGTACAGAGGTTACTGGATGTTTTTTTGTTTGTTTGTTTTTTTGAGACTGAGTCTCCCTTTGTTGCCCAGGGTAGAGTGAGTGCCATAGCGTCAGCCTAGCTCACAGCAACCTCAATCTCCTGGGCTCAAGCAATCCTGCTGCCTCAGCCTCCCAAGTAGCTGGGACTACAGGCGTGCACCACCATCCCCGGCTAATTTTTTTCTATATATATTAGTTGGCCAATTAATTTCTTTTTATTTATAGTAGAGACAGGGTCTCACTCTTGCTCAGGCTGGTTTCGAACTCCTGACCTCGAGCAATCCACCTGCCTCAGCCTCCCCGAGTGCTAGGATTACAGGCGTGAGCCACTGCGCCCAGCCTTCACTGGCCTTCTTGAAGTTAGGCTCCTACCCTTTCACAGTGCTGGGAGACAGAGGCCCATCTTCAGATGTGGGCTGGAATAAACAGTAAATTCTTTTGGCAGTCTTGAGTTTTCTCAGGTGCTTCAAAGGGTGCTGATGTCATCCTAGGGATGCAGGCTTGAGTTGATAGAAGCTATGTTACTATTTTGTTCAAGTCTTTGAACAAGAGACCAAGGTTGGTTGTGGATGGAAAAATCTGAACTCTGAAATATTTGAAAGGTTTATTCTGAGCCCAAAAAACATTTTTTTTTTGAGACAGAGTCTTACTCTATTGCCTAGGCTAGAGTGCCGTGGCATCAGCCTAGCTCACAGCAACCTCAAACTCCTGGGCTCAAGCAATCCTACTGTCTCAGCCTCCCGAGTAGCTGGGACTACAGGCATGAGCCACCATGCCTGGTTAATTTTTTGGATATATATTTTTAGTTGGTCAATTAATTTATTTCTATTTTTGGTAGAGATGGGGTCTCGCTCAGGCTGGTTTTGAACTCCTGACCTTGAGCGATCCGCTTGCCTTGGCCTCCCAGAGTGCTAGGATTACAGGTGTGAGCCACCATGCCTGGCCTCATTTGCAGGTTTTAAACAGCCTAGTCTGGTCTCGAACTCCTGAGCTCAAACTATCCTCCAGCCTTGGCCTCCCAGAGTGCTAGGATTATAGGCTAGGATTATAGTGCTAGGATTATGAGCCACCGTGCTGGCCAAAAGATGCAATTTTTTTTTTTTTTTTTTTTTGAGACAGAGTCTCACTTTGTTGCCCGGGCTAGAGTGAGTGCCGTGGCGTCAGCCTAGCTCACAGCAACCTCACACTCCTGGGCTCAAGCAATCCTGCCTCAGCCTCTCGAGTAGCTGGGACTACAGGCATGCGCCACCATGCCCACCTATTTTTTTTCTATTTATGGTAGAGATGGGGTCTCGCTCTTGCTCAGGTTTGTTTTGAACTCCTGACCTCGAGCAATCTGCCTGCCTTGGCCTCCCAGAGTGCTAGGATTACAGGCGTGAGCTACCACACCTGACCAAGATGCAATTTTTTAAATGTAATAAAACCTTACTATCCCTTCAAAATTGGAATGTACAGGACTTTTTTTCTGCCCAACTACTGCCATGAGCGGTCAACACCTTTTCTGATCATTAAAGAGTTAGGAGCAATGAGAGCTATAGTCGGTTTTACTCTAAAATAGTACTATAACATCTACCACAGTACAACAGTACATGACATAATGTAAATATAGGCAGTTGGGCTAGATTTCTGAGTGCTCTTTTTTTCACTTGGAAATTGTATAACAATAACGTGTGTTGGGGGAAATTTTATAACACTAACTTTAGCAAATCACGCCCAGGTTTGGTGATTTGCTAAAGTAAAGACAGGATTCAGCATAAAGTGTTACTTTTGGTTATGATTTATTATAGTGAAAGGATACAAAGCAAAATCAGCTAAGAGGTGAAGTCTGGAGGAAACCAAGCTAAGCTTCCGGAAGTCCTCTCTCAGTGTTCTGAAGGAAAAGAGGTATTTGCAAAGATCATAACCCCTTCACCAGTAAATTCAGCATGTATCTCCTAAGAAGAAGGACATTTTCTTTTGTTGCTATGGTACAATTATCAAATTTAAGAAGCTTAATTTTGATGTATTACTGTTATCTAATAAATAGTACATGGTACATATTCAGATTTTTCCCACTATCTTATACTGTCCACTTTATTGCAACTTTTCTTTCCAGTCTAGAATCCAAGCTAAGATTATGTATTATTCTTGTTATTTTAATTTAGAACAGATTGGCTGCTTTTTAGTGCTGTTTTTATTGGTGCCGTCCAACACCATTATTATGTTAGTTCTGGTATGATTTGGGTGTTCGTGGTTGTTGCCTATGATTAGAATGAGATAAAATATGTGTATTTTCCGCAGACGGTAATGAATTTCTTCCCATGGCAGGTCATTGCTTTGTCTCAGCATTGGTGAAGGTGGTATTCTCTGGATCTCTGCATTGTAAAGGTACTTTTTTTCCCTCTTTATAATTAAAATATCCTAGGGTGATGTTTTGAGACTATGTGAATAGCTTATTGCCCCATAAAATTTTTCCCAATAGTTTATTTATTTATTTATTTTTTTGAGACAGAGTTTCACTTTGTTGCCCAGGCTAGAGTGAGTGCCATGGCATCAGCCTAGCTCACAGCAATCTCACACTTCTGGGCTCAAGAAATCCTACTCTGCTTCCCAAGTAGCTGGGACTACAGGCATGCCCACCATGCCTGGCTAATTTTTTCTATATTTGTTAGTTGGCCAATTAATTTCTTTCTATTTTTAGTAGAGACGGGGTCTCGCTCTTGCTCAGGCTGGTTTAGAACTTCTGACCTCAAGCGATCCACCCACCTTGGCCTCCCAGAGTGTTAGGATTACAGGTGTGAGCCACGGTGCCTGGCCCCCCAATAACTTTTATAGTCACTGATGATCTTGCCCAAACCAATTATTATAGTGTGATTTCAAATCCAATATATTTTGAAATTAAAAATCGTTTCTCACCCACAGGAATGATTGTTTCATTAGACCTGTGACTGGTTTCTCTTTTTTTTTCTGGGACAGAGTTGCACTCTGTTGCCCTGAGTAGAGTGTTGTGGTGTCAGCCTAGCACACAGCAGCAATCTCAAACTCCTGTGCTCAAGTGATCCTCCTGCGTCAGCTTCCGAGTAGCTGGGACTACAGGATGCCTGGCTAATTTTTCTATTTTTAGTAGAGACTGGGTCTCACTCTTTCTCAGACTGATCTTGAACTCCTGAGCTAAAGTGATCCTCCCTCCTCAGCCTCCCAGAGTGGTAGGATTATGGGCGTGAGCCACTGTGTCTGGCCTATGGCTAGTTTCTTGAAGAAAGTCATTAGGCTGGGGGCAGTGGCTCAAGCCTGTAATCCTAGCACTCTGGGAGGCTGAGGCAGGAGGATCACCCAAGGTCAGGAGTTCAAAACCGGCCTGAGAAAGAGTGAGACCCCTTCCTTACTAAAAATAGAAAGAAATTAATTGGACAACTAGAAATATATAGAAAAAATTTGCCAGCCATGGTGGCACGTGCCTGTAGTCCCAGCTACTCTGGAGGCTGAGGCAGGAGGATCGCTTGAGCCGAGGAGTTTAAGGTTGCTGTGAGCTAGGCTGATGCCATGGCACTGTAGCCCAGGCAACAGAGTGAGACTCTGTCTCAAGAAAAAAGAAAAGAAAAGGAAGTCATTAAACCTAGATTCAGATGGGCTAATCTGATAGAGCTACAGTACAGGCTTTGAATCATTATTGTCCTCCAAACTAAGGGGCAAGGGGACTAAAGAAGATGCCATTGAGTGCCCTCAGCATGCCAGGGCAGTGCAGCCCAAACCTGGCTGATGTGCGAGGTCTAGGATGGGTGTCCACGTCTCACTGGGTCTGAGCTCTGGGGAGCCAGGCCTTGCCAAAGGAAGTTGACCTCACCCACTGCTTTTGTTCACAGCTCAATGGAGTTTGAGGCAGCCCTGGTGGACCTCCAAGAGGAGTCCAGCTGTCCCATCTGCCTGGAGTACTTGAAAGACCCAGTGACCATCGGCTGTGGGCACAACTTCTGTCACTCCTGCCTCAGTGTGTCCTGGAAGGATCTAGACGATGCCTTTCCCTGTCCTGTCTGTCATTTTAGCTTTCCATACGGGAACTTCAAGAGGAACCCTCAGCTTCGTGATTTGACTGAAATAGCTAAGCAGCTGCAGGTCAGAAGGAGCAAGAGGAAGAGGCAGAACGAGCATGCCGTGTGTGAAAAGCACAATCAGTTTCTGACCCTTTTCTGTCTGAAAGACCTGGAGATCTTATGTACACAGTGCAGTTTCTCCGCTGAGCACCGGAAGCACTACATTAGCCCCATTGGCAAAGCTGCCTCTTACCACCGAGAAACTCTACAATGCAGTGTTGAGCCCTTGAAGAAGAATATAGAACGAATTGAAAAAGTGATAGCTCTGCAAGGCAGCAAGTCAGCGGAGCTTAAAAAGCAGGTAGAATATAGGAGAGAAGAAATCAATTCTGAATTTGAGGAAATTAGACTGTTTTTACAGAATGAGCAGGAGAGTGTTCTTAGGCAGGTACAAGATGAAGAGATGGACATTTTAACAAAGCTAAATGAAAACCATGAAACATTTTCACATGATGTTTCCACAGTAAAGCATCTTCTGAGGGAGATAGAAGGCACATGTGTACAGTCAGACACGGAATTACTGGCGTGTGTTAAGAGTATCCACCACAGGTATCAAAACCTGAAATACCCTGAAACCTTTTCATTTAGTTTAACAAAATATGGTTTCAGACTTCCTCCCCAGTATTCTGGCTTGGACAGAATTATCAAGCCATTTCAAGTAGATGTGATTCTAGATGTCGACACAGCACATCCTCAACTCATTGTCTCTAAGGATAGAAAAGCTGTGCGGTATAGAAGAACAAAAGAAAAAGATGGTTGTAACGCCAGGAGATTTGCTCTTTGCCCTGCTGTCCTGGGGTCTCGGGGGTTTAGTTCTGGCAGACACTACTGGGAGGTAGAAGTGGGGAGGAAGCCTAAGTGGATACTGGGCGTGTGTCACGAGGGTGTCGCCAGGAGCTGGCAAGACCAGCCGTCGGTTCTGGCTGGGTTCTGGGCAGTTGGGCGGTACATGTGTAGTGGCTACGTCGCGTCCGGCCCCGGGAGAGTCCACCTGCTGCCTGCAGTAAGGCCCAGTAAGATTGGCGTTTTTCTGGACTGTGAGTTGGGTGAGGTCTCCTTTTATAATATGAATGATCGGTCTGTTCTCTATACTTTTAATGATTCTTTCAGAGAAGCTGTTTGGCCTTATTTCTATACTGGAACAGATTCAGAACCTCTTAAAATCTGCCCATTATCAGATTCTGAAAGATAAAGAACCTGATAAATGAACCTGTTTCAGTTTTTATGGGCAACTTTGCCAGTAATTTAAATTTTACCACTGAAATCCAGAATAGATTTTTCTCCTTCATTGTTAGCAACTGTAAAACATGTTCATAATACCCCTTTCATAGATATGAATGTCAGGTGTCAAGTGATTTGCATTTTAAGATAAAATTTTTGTTGAGAATTATATTAACATGTCTGATGAAATTTTAAAATTGCCAATAAATTGTTTCTTTTATTTAGGTCCATCCCCTAAAGCTGTACAAATTGTTATTTCAATGGTGTGTTTACCATGTACTTAACCTTTCTTTGTAGTGGATTCTTCTATTTACCTCCATATTTCCCATTATTAAATTTCCTGTTATTTATTGCATCATTTGACACAGTCGATTGTTTTTGTGGATAATGAGGATTTCACTTTGTTTAAATCTTTTACCTATATACACTTACAAATGCACAATCCATACATAATGTCTGACATTTTTCTTTTTTCCTTATTGCTTGTCATTCTGTACATCACAGAATCTGGGCCTGAATAGCAGTCAGCCTTCCAGTAAGCACCTTTCTGGGAATTGACCTCTGCTCTTGGACTTTCTCAGTTTAATCCTATATTTTCCACTGTTTTTAATCTTTTCATTTTGGGTGTCATCACTTCAATTGTTGCAGCTTTGTAAAGTTTGTGGGACTTAGCATGTTTGGAACTAATTTTATTCTGCCCATATTTAGATGACAAACCAAATAAACATTTCTACATTTGAAATCACTTTAATTTTCCAGACATGATTTTTTTTTTTTGAGACGGAGTTTCTCTCTGTCACCTGGGCTAGATTGCCATGGCATTAGCCTAGCTCACAGCAACCTCAAACTCCTGGGCTCAAGTGGTTCTCCTGCCTCAGCCTCCCCCGTAGCTGGGACTACAGGCATGTGCCACCACGCCTGGCTAATATTTTCTATATAGATTTTTAGTTGTCTGGCTAATTTCTTCCTATTTTTAGTGGAGACAGGGTCTTGCTCTTGCTCAGGCTGGTCTGGAACTCCTGACCTCAAGTGATCCTCTCAGAGTGGAGACATTATGTTTTCGATAAGTCTCATACCAGTCTGCTTCTTGATGCTTTGGACACCACTGTTTTTTGTAATCTTTTAAGATCTTTTGTATCCCTAGTGTTTTGAACTTTATTTTACTGAGTAATCAGATACAGATTGAGTATGCCTTATCCAAAATGCTTGGAACCAGAAGTGTTTCAGATTTTTTCAGATTCTGGGATATTTGCATATGCATAATGAGAGATAGTGGGGTGAAACCCAAGTCTAAATGTGAAATTCATTTGTATTTCATATATACCAAACAAAGGCTGAAGATAGTTTTATACAATATTTTTAATTTTGCATCTGAAACAGTATGTATACATTGAACCATCAGAAAGCAAGGGAATTGGGTGTGGTATCTTCCACTTGCCATTTTGGTGCTCCAAATGTTTCAGATTTCATATTTTTGGATAATGGCTCAACCTATGCCTTCAATCTGGAATTGTACAAGGTGAGCAAATCAAAGGTTTCTATCTGCTCCCCTCTGTTTCCTAGAAGGGAGAACATATTCAATAAAATGATAACTAATGGCTACAGTGTGTTAGATGGGGTGGTGACAGGGAGCATTAGATCGAGTTGTCACAGGTGTGGGAGTGCTGTGGGTGGCCAGGGCAGGCATCTTGGGGGATGTGGAGTCTGAGCAGACATTTGAGGTGAGGGAGGTTTGCAGACAGCCTGGGTGGGGGCATAGGGGGTTGTTTCAGAGGGAGAGGCTAGACCAAGTACATGGGCAAGGGGTCGCCAAGCTGTGGCAGCATGGAGGCTGGTGACTGGAGGAGAGTGAGTGAAGGGAAACAGTGGGAGTGAGGTCAGGGGATGGAGCTGTATTTCCCTCTGATTTGGTCTTGTGGTTTCTCCAGGAGGTGGCTGTAAAGTCTAGCCCTGCCCTGCCCTGGCTTCCATTACAAGTGCAAATGGAACAAATCTGGAGCGGGAGGTAATTGGGTTAACACATATTTTGTATGTTATATGCATTATGCACCGTATTCTTACAATGAAGTAAGCTTGAGAAAAGGAAATGTTATTAAGAAAACCCATAAGTAAGAGAAAACATTTCCTAAGTAGAATTGGATCATCATAAAGATCTTCATCCTAGTCATTTTCACACTGTGTAAGCTGAGGAGGAGGAGAGAGAGGAGGGGTTGGTTTTGCTGTGTCAGTAGTGGCAGAGGTGCAATAAAATCCATGTAAAGGTGGACCTATTCAGCCAAAACCCATATTATTGAAGGGTCAACTACACGCTACATCATCCATGAATTATTCTTGCCAGAAAAGTTGAATCTGGGGGCCTAGCGCAGTGGCTCACATCTGTAATCCTAGCAGTCTGGGAGGCCGAGGTGGGCAGATCATTTGAGCTCAGGAGTTGGAGACCAGCCTGAGCAAGAGACTGCGTCTCTACTAGAAAAATAGAAATAAGCTGGACAACTAACAATATATAGAAAAAATTAGCCAGGCATGGTGGCGCATGCCACAGCACTCTAACCCGGGTAACAGAGTGAGACTCTGTCTCAAAAAAAAAAAGTTGAATCTGAATTTAACAAACCTCTATAGCTAATGTTCAATTTACAGCAAATATGTGTGTGGAGGGGTGTCAAGGAATAAGTTGACAGTGAGGAAATGACACATAAATATGCAAAATAATACTGGGCAGTAGCCTAGTCTCTTCAAGTTGATGGTTTTCTTTTTCCTTTTTTAAATTGAAACTGATAAAGTTTCTAAATGTGAGACATCTCACTTCTTCCAATCCAGATTTGAATAAGCTAACTTTAAAAAAAGTCATGAGCCATTCGGGGAATTTTGAACATAGATTAAATATAAAATGATACCAAGGAGGAGACATTACTTGTTTCTGTTTCTGTACAATAAAGGTACTAAAGGTCATGTCCATACTTTTCATAATTTGTCTTAAGGTATAAAGGAATAAAATGATAGCAAACAAAAGGGGGAGAAAAGACAGGGAATTAAAATCTTGGTGAATTTTGATTGATGCAAATATGATATTTTAAAAATTCAGATTCTCTGTATATTTGAAGTTCTTTATAATTTTTATTTATTTATTTATTTATTTATTTATTTATTTATTTATTTATTTATTTATTTTGAGACAGACTAGGTTGCCCAGGCTAGAGTGCTGAGGCATCAGCCTAGCTCACAGTAACCTAAAACTCCTGGGCTCAAGCGATCCTCCTGCCTCAGCCTCCTGAGTAGCTGGGACTACAGGCATGCACCACCATGCCTGGTTAATTTTTTCTATATATATTTTTAGTTGGCCAATTAATTTCTTTCTATTTTTAGTAGAGATGGAGTCTTGCTCTTGCTCAGGCTTGTTTTGAACTCCTGAGCTCAAACGATCCACCCACCTCGGCCTTGCAGAGTGCTAGGATTACACGCATGAGCCACAGCACCCGGCCTGTTTATAATTATTTTCAAAATGTGTATTGAAAAGTGCACACTAAGTTTAGCTGCATAAGGGAAAGAGAGAGAAGAATGGTTCCAGGGCACTTCAACATTATCTGTAATATTTAATTTTTCTCCTTTATGAAAGTATTGAATCAAATATGAAATTTTAACAGGTATTTCTGCATAGATTTGTTATAAAGCATCTATAAAGAAAAAATCAGGTTGGGCGTGGTGGCTCATGCCTGTAATCCTAGCACTCTGGGAGGCCAAGGTGGGATTGCTTGAGCTCAGGAGTTCGAAACCAGCCTGAGCAAGAGTGAGACCCCATCTCTACTATAAATAGAAAGAAACTAATTGGCCAACTAATATATATAGAAAAAATTAGCCGGGCATGGTGGCGCATGCCTGTAGTCCCAGCTACTTGGGAGGCTGAGGCAGGAGGATCATTTGAGCCCAGGAGTTTGAGGTTGCTGTGAGCTAGGCTGATGCCATGGCACTCACTCTAGCCTGGGCAATAAAGCGAGACTCTGTCTCAAGAAAAATTAAAAAAAAGAAAAAGAAAAAATCAGACAGACTGATTTGTCTCTATATAACATTTTGGCTTCAATCATGGATTTTTTCCATTTACTGATTTATAAACGTATTGCCTTAAAAAGCATTTATGTTGATTTCTGAGTTTTTCTGATGTCCCTTCAGTTTTGCACCTGAGAGGATGGCCCCCTTTCCCCACTGTCCTAGCCCTGTGACTCAAAATGTGGGTCAGACTGGAGCCGTGGTTTGAAAGCAGGAATTCTGGACACATCAGAATCTTTTTTTTATTAACACATGCCCAGGTCCCACTCCTCCAAGAGAAGCTGCCTCTGCCCTGCGGTTTCCTCAAGTTCCACCTCCTTGCCAACGCCCTCAAGCCAAACACTACCTAGAATACAGCTGCATTGGAACAGTTGGGTTTACTACTCACGGTAGGAAGAACACACACCATGGGGAGTTCTGGGGGTTTTCAGAAGCGGGTGTCAGAAAGGACTTATTTTGGGGTTCATATGGTGTTAGCCAATTTGGGGGAAGGTTTAAGGAAAACGGCTTTGCTGTGATGGGCTGTTTTCAGTAAGTGGAGTGATTTTACGATTGGGTTCTTTTTTTTTTTTTTTTTTTGAGACAGAGTCTCACTCTGTTGCGCAGGCTAGAGTGAGTGCCGTGGCATCAGCCTAGCTCACAGCAACCTCAAACTCCTGGGCTCAAGAGATCCTCCTGCCTCAGCCTCCTGAGTAGCTGGGACTACAGGCATGTGCCACCATGCCCGGCTAATTTTTCCTATATATGTTGGCCAATTAATTTCTTTCTATTTATAGTAGAGATGGGGTCTTGCTCTTGCTCAGGCTGGTTTCGAACTCCTGAGCTCGAGCAATCTGCCCACCTCGGCCTCCCAGAGTGCTAGGATTACAGGCATGAGCCACCTCGCCCGGCCTACGATTGGGTTATTGATGAATATAATGGAGGAGTGAAAACTAGAAGGCTGAGGCTGCAATGTGTAAAGTGATGGATATATCAAAAGAAAAATGTTGACATTTGATTTGTAAGAAAAAAGACATTGTGTTTATATAGTCATAAAACAGTTTGAGAGTTTGTAGGAAATTGAGGTTAAACGAACACACACACAAGTAACTATAATAGAGGTTATCACAGGTAGAAAAACTTGGAATAAACAGAATTCTTTTCCCTAACGTTGAAGAGTGGATGATTGGTGGGGAAAATATTATACAGGCATTGGAAGATGATCTAATTCTGGATATTAACTTTATCATGTAGGGCAGAGGAAGGGCAGAGGAATTTGTAGGACAGAGGAAGGGCAGAAGAATTCTTCCAATTGTCGGGAATTTACTTGGGTGGGGCAATGAGCTAATCACAAACCTTTGCTTCTGGTCATTGCTTGCTTGCTACACCGCTGTATGGGGAAATATGGGATTAGGTCATTGAAGCACCGCGACTGGCCCATCAGGCAATAGAGGGCAACCAACTCGCCAATTATTTCAAAAGGCAATAGTGGGCAACCAATCATTTTAAAGGTCAACGCATTATCCACTTGTAGTCGGCTTGTGCGCAGCTTGTGCACCATGGGGATAAAAGGCATGCCGTTGTTCCGGTCGGGGTCCTTGCCTGCGAGAGTGGCCACTGCGTTGGTGCTCTGGGGCTTGGACCCTGGCTAGCCAGAAAATAAACCTCCTCTTGTGTGATTGCATCCTCGATGTCTCTGCTTTTCTGTCCGGTGGGGCTGTGGAAGGTCGGTCCCTAACAATCATTTCTGAGGTTTTGTAAATATAAAAGCACATTTTAGAGATATACTGTTTCTACATTTGACCTGTCATCTAAGGAATTCGATTCAGCCAAATGTTTCTTGCAGAAAAGTATAAATAGTCAATGTGAGTTTACAAGAACTCTGTTTCCAAATAGAGAAAATGATAAACATAAATTCATAATGGATAATGAAAAATACAGCTGTGGGATAATGACTATGTTTCACTGGATGCTGTTCCAATTCCTCTTTTGTTAAAATTCAAACTTACGAGATTTAACCTGTAGTTAGAGTGATAAACTACCTAACCACCCTGAGCTTCAGCCTTAGCATTTATAAACATTCATACTTTTTTTATTTTTATTTTTTGAGACAGAGTTTCACTCTTGCCCCGGGCTAGAGTGCCATGGCGTCAGCCTAGCTAACAGCAACCTTAAACTCCTGGGCTCAAGCAATCCTCCTGCCTCAGGCTCTCGAGTAGCTGGCACTACAAGCATGCGCCACCATACCTGGCTAATTTTTTCTACATATTTTTAGTTGTCCAGCTAATTTTTTCCTATTTTTTTTAGTAGAGACGGAGTTTAGGTCTTGCTCAGGCTAATCTCTAACTCCTGAGCTCAAATGATCCACCTACCTTGGCCTCCCAGAGTGCTAGGATTACAGGCGTGAGCCACCATGCCCAGCTACACAGAGTATACATTTTTAATGTTATAACATCCATGAAATTAATTATTATTTTTTTTTTTACTGTGGATCAGCTTTTGGTATGTGTGTTAAAAGTAATCACCAAATCCAAGGTCACCTAGGTTTTTTCCTAGAATATTATTATTATTATTTTTTTTTTTTGAGACAGAGTCTCGCTTATTGACCAGGCTAGAGTGAGTGCCGTGGCATCAGCCTAGCTCACAGCAACCTCAAACTCCTGGGCTCAAGCAATCCTTCTGCCTCAGCCTCCCAAGTAGCTGGGACTACAGGCGTGTGCCACCATGCCCGGCTAATTTTATATATATTTTAGTTGGCCAATTAATTTCTTTCTATTTATAGTAGAGACGGGGTCTTGCTCTTGCTCAGGCTGGTTTCGAACTCCTGACCTTGAGCAATCCGCCTGCCTCAGCCTTCCAGAGTGCTAGGATTATAGGCGTGAGCCACCGCGCCTGGCTCTAGAATCTTTATAGTTTTGCATTTTAAGTCTGAGGACTATTTTGAGTGAATTTTTTTGTGGAAGCTATAAAGTTTAGGTCTACACTTACTTCATGACCTGTATTTTCCACTTAATTATTCCGCCCTCGCTACTTTTCTAAAAGACACAGGGTAGGCCTGGCATGGTGGCTCATGCCTGTAATCCTAGCTCTCTGGGTGGCCAAGGCAGCCAGATTGCTCAAGGTCAGGAATTCGAAACCAGCCTGAACAAAAGCGAGACCCCATCTCTACTATAAATAGAAAGAAATTAATTGGCCAAGTAATATATATAGAAAAAATGAGCCGGGCATGGTGGCGCATGCCTGTAGTCCCAGCTACTCGGGAGGCTGATGCAAGAGGATTGCTTGAGCCCAGGAGTTTGAGGTTGCTGTGAGCTAGGCTGATGCCACGGCACTCACTCTAGCCTAGGCAACAAAGAGAGACTCTGTCTCAAAAAAATAAATAAATAAAAATAAATAAATAAGTAAAAGACACAGGGTGAAAAGCCCCATCTCACTTTGAATTTCGAGACCCTGGCACTGAATACTCTGAACTCGGAATCTGACTGGTTCTACATCATGGCCAGGAGGGGGCGCTCGCCGCCTGTGAGCGCGCAGGGCTGCAGTGCCCGCGGGCAGCAGGGGGAGGAGCGGAGTCCATCCAGCCCTCGGGCATAGAGCCCGGGTGAGAGGAGGTGGGGCCGCCGTACTTTCCTGAGGAGGGGTAAAGAAAATGAAATCAGCATGTTAAAGAGATACATCTGTACTCCCATGTTTATTGTAGCATTATTTACAATAGCCAAGATATGCAATCAATCTAAATGTCCATCAAAAGATGAATAGATAACAAAATGTGGTGGCCCCAAAATGTGGTGGCCCCTCGAGGTGGCTCACACCTGCAATCCTAGCACTCTGGGAGGCCGAGGTGGCTGGATCACTCAAGGTCAGGAGTTCAAGACCAGCCTGAGCCATATCTACTAAAAATAGAAAGAAATTAATTGGCCAACTAAAAATATATAGAAAAATTTAGCCAGGCATGGTGGCGCATGCCTGTAGTCCCAGCTACTCTGGAGGCTGAGGCAGGAGGATTGCTGAGCCCAGGAGTTTGAGGTTGCTGTGAGCTAGGCTGATGCCATGGCACTCTAGTCTGGGCAACAGAGTGAGACTCTTGTCTCAAAAAACAAATGAAAAAGAAAAGAAAAACAACAAAAAAAGAAAAGAAAGAAACTGTGGTAAATATACACAATTAAATACTATTCGGCCTTTAAAAAGAAGGCAATCCTCTCATTTGTGACAACATGGAAGACCCTGGAGGACATTATGCTAAGTGAAATAAGCCAGGCACAAAAAGACTAATACTGGCCAGGTGCAGTGGCTCATGTCTGTAATCCTAGCATTCTGGGAGGCCAAGGCGGGAGGATTGCTGGAGGTCAGGAGTTCAAAACCAGCCTGAGCAAGAGCGAGACCCTGTCTCTACCATAAATAGAAATAAATTAATTGGCCAACTGATATATATAGAAAAAATTAGTCGGGCATGGTGGCGCATGCCTGTAGTCCCAGCTACTTGGGAGGCTGATGCAGAAGGATTGCTTGAGCCCAGGAGATTGAGGTTGCTGTGAGCTAGGCTGATGCCATGGCACTCTCTACCCTGGGCAACAAAGCAAGACTCCCTCTAAAAAAAAAAAAAAAAAAAAAAAAAAAAAAGACTAATACCATATGATCTCACTTATATGTGGAGTCTAAAAAAGTTGAACTTATAAAAGCAGAAACTAAAATGATGGTTACCAAGGGCTGGGGAAAGAGAATGGTGGGGGAGGTTGGTAAAAAAATTTAAAATTTCAATTGGATAGGAAGAATAAGTTCAAGACATCTATTGTAAAACTTGGTGACTATAGTTAATAACAATGCATTGTAGTCTTGAAAATTGCTAAGAGAGCAGGTTGTATGTTCTCATCATCAAAAAAATGAGAAGTAGGCCGGGCGCTGTGGCTCACGCCTGTAATCCTAGCTCTTGGGAGGCCGAGGCGGGCGGATTGCTCAAGGTCAGGAGTTCAAAACCAGCCTGAGCAAGAGCGAGACCCCGTCTCTACTATAAATAGAAAGAAATTAACTGGTCAACTGATATATATATAAAAAATTAGCCGGGCATGGTGGCACATGCCTGTAGTCCCAGCTACCCGGGAGGCTGAGGCAGAAGGATCACTCGAGCCCAGGAGTTTGAGGTTGCTGTGAGCTAGGCTGACGCCACGGCACTTACTCTAGCCTGGGCAACAAAGCGAGACTCTGTCTCAAAAAAAAAAAAAAAAAAATGAGAAGTATGTGAGGAAATGCATGTTAATTAGCTCAAGTTAACCATTCTACATTATATATATTTCAAAACAACATGTTGTACATAATAAACATAAACAATTTTTTTTTCTAAATTAAAAATCTTTTAAAAGAAAAAATCAATTGGCATTGCACAACACAAATAATAATATCTTTGAAGTGGAAAGGTCTTTAGGGATCTAGGTAGCACTCTCCAAAGACTAATATAGAAACGGTGGCTGGAGAGGACAGAGTATGGAGGTGAGGAGGTAGGAGATACATGATGAGGACTTAGAGTGATGACTTCAGAAGTCAAAAGGAAGATTGTAATATGAGAGATGTTATAAAGTGAGAATTGACAGACTTTGGTGACTGATCATGATATAGAAGGAAGAGGGGAGTCTAAGATAACGCCAAAGTCTCAGCCCTAGGTGAACACAACGATGGTATTCACCATTACAAACACCTTTGGCAGAGGAGGGGGGTGAGGACGACAGTTTATGGGTAAGTTCAGTGAGGTGAACAGGGTATCTAAGTGCATTCCCACCAGTTGGTTGGAGATTTATGACTGAAATTCAGAAGTGTTCAAAGCTAGTGTTGTGGATTTTGAATCCATTTGTGTAGAGAAGGATTGTGCCAATATTTAAACTATGGTTTGAGAACAGCCTCTGGCTTCTGAGAAGCCACAGATATTGTGGCTTTTTTGTGTGCACACAAGAAAATCGTTTCCTATGTTTTTGTTATCTCAAGGGAGAGAAGAGTAGACAGAGCATATTCCACAACTAGTACTTTCTTTTTTTTGAGTCAGAGTCTCACTCTGTTGCTCAGGCTAGAGTGCCGAGGCATCAACGTAGCTCACAGCAACCTCAAACTCCTAGGCTTAAGCAATACTTCTGCCTCGGCCTCCCAAGTAGCTTGGACTACAGGTACACGTCACCATGCCCAGCTAGTTTTTTCTATATATTTTTAGTTGGCCAATTAATTTCTTTCTATTTTTAGTAGAGACAGGGTCTCGCTCTTGCTCAGGCTGGTTTCGAACTCCTGACCTTGAGTGATCTGCCCATCTTGGCCTCCCAGAGTGCTAGGATTATAGGCATGAGCCACTGCGCCTGGCCACTAGTACTTTTCTTTAGAAATCACAATAAATAGAATAAAGTCAGCATGTATAATGTAGAACATTGTGGCCTTACACTTGTCTTTGCATTCCCTGTGCCTTGCACACTGTAGGTGGCTCCCAAGATACTTGCCAATTGAATTCAAATGAAGGCTATATTTTAAGATAATTAACATACATAAAATAGGCATTAAGAACAGTTTATAATGCTCAATTTTTATTATTATTTATTAATTTATTTAGAGACAGAGTCTCACTCTGTCGCCCGGGCTAGAGTGCCATGGCGTCAGCCTTGCTCACAGCAACTTCCAACTCCTGGGCTCAAGTGATCCTCCTGCCTCAGCCTCCTGAATAGCTGGGACTATAGGCATGTGCCACCATGCCCAGCTAATTTTTTCTATATATATTAGTTGGCCAATTAATTTCTTTCTATTTTTAGTAGAGACGGGGTCTTGCTCTTGCTCAGGCTAGTTTTGAACTCCTGACCTCAAGCGATCCTCCCGCCTTGGCCTCCCAGAGTGCTAGGATTACAAGTGTGAGCCACCTCGCCCGGCCTACAATGCTCAATTTTTATCCTAAGTAACTATTGTTGAGAAAATAGTAAAAAGGCCAAAGAAAGTAGAAAAACTCTGATGGTGGAGTTTTTTTTTCCCAAAAGGAAGGAAAAAGATTTTAAAAAGTCTTCCTTTTATTCCTTAATTAACCCTTAGTAACAATTTTGGAACCCAAATATCAACATTTAATCTTCCAAAGTAGTACTTAGAGTTGTGCCATAAAATAGAGCATCTGGTTTTTTATTCTTTTTCTTTATCCTCTAAATTATAGAATCAAAAAATTAAAACTGGAAAACCTTAGTGCTTATCCATTTGCAGTGGTAAAAATTTAGGATGCTAATAGTGCTTCAATGTTTATAGGTCTTACCTCCTATATCTTAACTCCCAACCAAACTGTATATTTGTAAAATCTACCTTCCTTGATAGTTTGAAATACTCCATGTTGGTAGAGTGTTTAATACATAGTATTAAACAAACACTTGTTGATTCCTATGCAGGCCTCCCAAACAAGACCTTAAACATACAAATACCCACCCAACACACATGCCCCAAAACTATATCTTGCTGTTCTTAGGGGTTAAAGAGCCTTTCTCGGTTTTTCAGCATTAATCAAGTCATAGAAAAAATACTAGTGTCAGTGAAGGTCCTAGGCTTTATGGAACAAGGTAATAAGGTAAATGCTATCTTTCAAAAAATATTTGTAGTATATGATTAGGTTTACTACTAAATAGTAATTTGGGCATTTTGCCTATGTATCCTCATTTACTATATATATATATATATATATATTTGCTATTTTTTTAGTTTCCCAGTGCATACCTATAGACCAGTCTAGAAGTCAGGTTGCAGCAATACCTTTGACAAGATGTCTAGATCCCTGTATAAAAGACAAGAATGTTCAAGCCTTGTATACATCATTTTGGAAGTTCACTTCTGTACCTAAGGAGTGCAGAGACCAGCAGCAGAATCGAGTCGCTGGTTTCTCAGGGGACTCCTCTGAGTCACAACAGCAAGACCATTGATTGTCTCAAGGATGAAGCTAGGGTTCTCTCACCTTCCTCAGAGGAATCCATCAGACAAAACAACACATTAAGTTGTCCTGATTATCTCAAACACACACACACAGCCCTACACAAAGTGCTCAGAGGACTTGTAAATATAATAAGCATAACTTCCAAAAAAGCACTCCCAGGGGTTCACCTTTGACTGCAGAATCCAGTAAGGTAAAGGCCGCGGAGCCGGCATTCCGGCAGCCCAGCCAGACTATGTTGATTTAATGGTGCTGCTCTGCCCCCCTGTGGAAATACTGAGAAGTGCATGATGATGTTCAGAACCCAGAATCAGGTAATAAAAATACTGTTAGTCATAGAAACAAGCAAAGTACAAGTAAAATCCAGAGGCTTCTCTTTTAATAAGAATCCATGCTAAATGTTTGTACTTTCTGAGTATAGCATTACTTTATACCAAAGTATAAGAAATAAATGACTTAGAGGGAAAGTGACTTACAAATATCAAGTGGTTTTTAATTTATCCAATTGTAAAGTTGAATTTAATGTTCCTGTATATAGATATCTTCTAATTTTTCCAAGGTGAAATATCATTTGATGGTGTATGAAATATGACTATGAGTTTAAAGGTGAAATGCAAGATAACAGTAATAAGTAATATAAATTGAGCAATTCCTATATGCCAGGTATCAGGTAAATGTTCATTCATTTAATCTTCACAACAAACCCATGAGATAAGTACTGGTTCTTTATACTTCTTAAAGTGCTTTTACATAAACATCTTCTGTTGCTCCTTACACAATGCTCTGAGGGAGACAGGGAACCTCATGGTACACAAGACACCTCAGAGACCTTTAGGTAAAGAAGTAGGCCCTGTATCACTTTTCTAGTAACAGTCAGAATCCAAGTCCAAGTATCCTAACTCCTTGTGCAGGATTTATTTCACTTACACAAAGATTTTGGGGTTCCTATAGCTTAGTCTTAAAAAGCCATCTACATTCTCCCAGGTTTTTGTTTGTTTATTTATTATTGGATTTTTCTTTGTTTAGTTTTTTGCTTTGATTTTGTTTTGGGTGGTGTTTTGAGTTTTTTTGTTTTGTGTTTGTTTGGTCACTGTGGGGCTAACACTAATCATCATTTAGATTTGCAACCTTCAATATCATGATGAATTGGTTTTGAAAACTGCAGAATAAATTTTTTATTTTCACAGAAAGCCCCTAGAAATCAAGATATTTTATATATTTTATATTTTCAAAAGCAAAATTCCCTGGCCAGGTGTAGTAGCGCACACCTGTAAATCGTAGTACTTTGGGAGGCCAAGGTGGCAGGATTGTTTAAGGCCTCCAGGAGTTCAAGACAAGCCTGAGCAACATAGCAAGACTCCATCTCTACAAAAAATACAAAAATTACATGGGTGTAGTAGTATGTGCCTGTAGTCCCAGCTACTCAGGAGGCTGAGGCAGGAGAATCACTTAAGCCCAGGTATTTGAGGTTGCAATGAGCTATAATGACACCACTACACTCTACCCAAGGCAACAGAGTGAGACCTGGTCTCAAAACAATAAACAATAAATAATTCCCAACTTCAGACTCACTGTGCTTATGTGACAGTTTACGACTGCAACCAGAAATGAACAAATGCAAGGACTAGGATCAAGTTCATATGGATTTGGCAAAACATAGTTCCAAACTTATTAGTGGGTTATAAAAAGTTAACTGGCTCACTTAACGTCATGGGTCTAAGAATATTTTATTAAAATAAATGTTAACTAGCAAGTCAATTGTATGAAAATTGTGATGGGTTTTCCCATTTAAAAGTTAATAATAACAGCATTTTTTTTAGTACAGCACTTTTTGTTACAAAACATTTAATCCTTAGATCCCTGCAAGATAGGACCCTCCCCCCCTCCAGCCCCACACCTTGAGGTCCTGCTCTGAACCTTTTCCAGCTTAGCCCTTGGCCTAGGACCTGGAGCTAGGAATCCACCGGACCATGGGGACGTGCCAGCCCAGAGTCTGCCCTTTCTACAGGCATCTGAGCTTCCCAGTGCACGGGATGTGTAAGGGGCAGCTGTCCTTTGTGGAGAGATGGAGGGAGCGTGGTCCTGAGAGCGGCAGTGGCCACATGCTGTGCACGAGCCCCTCCTATGCAGGGTGGGCAGAGCTGCCACTGGAAAGAAGGAAAGAAGGGGGACCCGGAGCTGGGTGGGAGCCCAGCCTTCCCTGTAGTGCCACATTCTAGAGAAAATCCCACCGTCTGAAAAATCCAAACCTAGCCTTTCAGGTCCTTACTAAGGTATATAGGCAAGGAAAGAGTCTAGACCAGAATATTTCAGTCAAACATTAGCTAGATTTTTAAAAGAAAGGATTAGCCAGGCGAGGTGGTTCACACCTGTAATCCTAGCACTTTGGGAGGCTGAGGCGGGAGGTTTACTTGAGCTCAGGAGTTCGAGACCAGCCTGAGCAAGAGTGAGACCCTGTCTCTACTATAAATAGAAAGAAATTAATTGGCCAACTAACAAATATAGAAAAAATTAGCCAGGTATGGTGGCACATGCCTGTAGTCCCAGCTACTCGGGAGGCTGAGGCAGCAGGATTGCTTGAGCCCAGGAGTTTGAGGTTGCTGTGAGCTAGGCAGATGCCACGGCACTCACTCTAGCCTGGGCAACAAAGCAAGACTCTGTCTCAAAAAAAAAAAAAATGAGGTATATTTTGGGGTGGTCTATTGTGGTCTTCTACAGTCATATTTTGGGGTGGCATATTCCAAAGGGACTGTACCATTATGCATTCTACCAGCAACAAATGAGAGTTCCTGTGTTTTCCTCCAGCAATGGTTTTGTGGAGAAAAATCTAACCTGCCATTCTGCTTCTGTAAACTCCGCTCGCTCAACCCTACTCCCTCCCCCGCCGGCGCCACTCTGTAACTTCCCGAAAACCGCTTGCCGTTAGTCCTTGGAATTTATTGACCAAGATTAGAAGTTCCCGATATTAGCCCATCTGGTACATGTTTGTGCAAGGTCAAAGCCCATGGAATTTCCCCCCACCCTGTGATCCCTAGCCACCTGAGTGTGGTTTCTGCCTATAAAAATCCTAGGGAAAAAAAGGTCGGCGCGGCAGCTTCCCTAGCTCGGTGGTGCTGCTTGCCCCTGCGCTGCGCTGGAAATAAATCCTCTTGCTCTTGCATCAAGTCTCTGGACTCTGAGTCTTTTTGGGCGGTCGTCTCTCCCCCACACGGGCTGTACATTTCTGCGGCCTAACAGTTTGACATGTTTTTAGAGTTTAGCAGTTTGAAAAGGTGTACCGTGCTCATTGTTCCTGTAACGTGCTATTCCGTAATATATAATGTTGAACATCTTTTTGTGTGATCATTTGCCATCTGTGTATCTTTGTTGAGGTATCTGTTCAAATCTTTACTCATTTTTGATTGGTTTGTCATCTTGATTTTTTTTTTTTTTTTTTTTGAGACAGAGTCTCGCTTTGTTTTCCAGGCTAGAGTGAGTGCCGTGGCGTCAGCCTAGCTCACAGCAACCTCAAACTCCTGGGCTCAAGCAATCCTCCTGCCTCAGCCTCCCGAGTAGCTGGGACTACAGGCATGCGCCACCATGCCCGGCTAATTTTTTTTTTTATATATATATCAGTTGGCCAATTAATTTCTTTCTATTTATAGTAGAGACGGGGGTCTCGCTCTTGCTCAGGCTGGTTTTTTGAACTCCTGACCTTGAGCAATCCACCCGCCTCGGCCTCCCAAGAGCTAGGATTACAGGCGTGAGCCACAGCGCCCGGCCTGTCATCTTGATTTTTAAATGTTCTCAGTATACTTAATATAAAACTCTCTCTAGATATGTATTTTCCAAATATTTCCTATAAACCTGATGCTTGTGTTTTTATTCTCTGAACATTTTTAATGTTATAACATCCATGGTATTAATTATTGTTTTACTGTGGATCAGCTTTTAGTGTGTTAAAAGTCATTACCAAATCCAAGGTCACCTAGGACCTTTTCTAGAATCTTTATAGTTTTGCATTTTCAGTCTGAGGACTATTTTGAGTGAAATTTTTTGTGGAAGCTGTAAAGTTTATGTCTACACTTACTTCATGACATGTATCTTCCACTTAATTATTCCACCCTCGCCGTTTTTCTAAAAGACACAGGGTGAAAAGCCCCATCTCACTTTGCATTTCGAGACCCTGGCACTGAATACTCCGCACTCGGACTCTGACTGGTTCTACATCACGGCCAGGAGGGGCGCTCGCCGGCTGTGAGCGCGCAGGGCTGCAGTGCCGCGGGCAGCAGGGAGGAGCCCAGCGCCCGTCCCGCCCTCCCGCGGGGAGCCCTGGGGAGAGGGGGCGCTCGCCGGCTGTGAGCGCAGGGCTGCAGTGCCGCGGGCAGCAGGGAGGAGCCGAGCGCCCGTCCCGCCCTCCCGCACGGAGCCCGGGGGAGAGGGGGCGCTCGCCGGCTGCGAGCGCGCAGGGCTGCCCGTGGTCAGCAGGGGAGGAGCCGAGCGCCCGTCCCGCCCTCCCGCGCGGAGCCCTGGGGAGAGGGGGCACTCGCCGGCTGTGAGCGCGCAGGGCTGCCGTGCCCGCGGGCAGCAGGGAGGAGCCGAGCGCCCGTCCCGCCCTCCCGCGCGGAGCCCTGGGGAGAGGGGGCGCTCGCCGGCTGTGAGCGCAGGGCTGCCCGTGGTCAGCAGGGGAGGAGCCGAGCGCCTGTCCCGCCCTCCCGCGCGGAGCCCTGGGGAGAGGGGGCACTCGCCGGCTGTGAGCGCGCAGGGCTGCCGTGCCCGCGGGCAGCAGGGAGGAGCCGAGCGCCCGTCCCGCCCTCCCGCACGGAGCCCGGGGGAGAGGGGGCGCTCGCCGGCTGTGAGCGCAGGGCTGCCCGTGGTCAGCAGGGGAGGAGCCGAGCGCCCGTCCCGCCCTCCCGCGCGGAGCCCGGGGGAGAGGGGGCGCGGCCGCAGTGCCCTACGAATTCGGGGTGGGTCGCCCAACTGGGCGGGGCGGACACGAACCTGCCTAAGGCGGAGCCACCGACCCGCATACCTGAAATGGCGGCCACCGCGCACGCGTGAAAATGCCTGCCTCCACCACTGTGCACACGCGAAAACGGCTGCCACTAACACGCATGCGCCAGAATGGCTGCCCCACCACCAATGCGCATTCCCAATATGGCCACCTGCACCTGCACTGCGTTTGCAACAAA